>NW_006159844.1:10196568-10206946 GCF_000334495.1 Tupaia belangeri chinensis | reverse complement strand
ATACCCTATAAAAAAACCCCCCCAAAAAAAAAAAAATGAGAACAATATACAAGAAATACTATAGACCATTAAATATCCAAATATCTGGATAACTGGTATCCCAGAAGGCAAAGAGACTCATAAGGACATTGATAATCTATTCCATCAAATCCTGCAAGAAAACTTTCCAAACCTAGAGAGGCACTCAAAGATCCAGTCCCAAGAAATACAAAGAACGCCAACTAGAGTCAACCCAAGATGATCTTCTCTAAGACACATTATAGCCAGAGTGACCAAAACTACAGATAAAGACAAGATACTAAGACTGGCAAGAGAGAAACAGCAAGTTACCTACAAAGAATATCCCATCAGGCTAACAGCAGACCTCTCGTCAGAAACAATGCAAGTGAGAAAGAATGGGAAAATATATTCAGTGTTGAGGGAAAAGCAATTTCAACCAAGAATACTGTACCCGGCAAAATTATCCTTCATGTGGGAAGAAAAGACAAGAACATTCTCAGATAAACAAAACCTGAAAGAATTTACCAGCACCAGACCAAATCTACAAGAATTTCTCAAGGGAATGCTGTTATCAGGAAAATTAAATACAGACACACAGAAATAAGAGTTCAAAAACTAAGAAAATGACCAACTTAATCATAGGGACAGGTCTGGAGTTGAATATTATATCCCAGAATTTAATTGGGAAGATTGGACCACAACAGAAGATAGATTAAGTGCATGAGACTGAACTGGTAAAATAGCGTTTTATGACTTTTGACTAAAACAGTGCTGATTTTCTTCTAGGCTTTTTTTTCCGGTTTTAAGAATTTTTGTCCTGTCTTGAGCTGACGATTGGTTTATGTACCTATTATTTGAACAGAATCCTAGCCTGTTTCCTGGCTTTAAGTTGTAAGTGAAGTTCCTTAGTATTTCTTTGATTTATTAAAGTTAAAACTTAAAATTAAAAATTATTAAAATACCAAAAAAATTAAAAATAAAATGCTGCATACTCTCTTCTTTGAGGGTCAAAATATGCATTTGTATACTAAAGGCTCTGTAAATTTTGCCTAAATAAGTCTGTTTAACATTATTTAACCAAATGTTTTTAAGTAAGTGAAGTTCCTTAGTATTTCTTTGATTTATTAAAGTTAAAACTTAAAATTAAAAATTATTAAAATACCAAAAAAATTAAAAATAAAATGCTGCATACTCTCTTCTTTGAGGGTCAAAATATGCATTTGTATACTAAAGGCTCTGTAAATTTTGCCTAAATAAGTCTGTTTAACATTATTTAACCAAATGTTTTTAAAATTTATATGACCGTGGAATCTTCCCACCACACTATCTCTGATGTGTGCGGTTTTTTGTATTTTTTTTTGGGAGGGGGGACCTATTTTGTTGTCTGCTTGTTTGGGGGATTTATTTGGTTTTTGTTTGTTTTATTTTTTTAGCAGAATATCTATAGACCTAGGAGTTTTCTGTGGACCGTGGTTTGAAAATGACCTCTTCCAAGGAAATCAAAACCAAGCTAAAAGATGATGCTTCAGACCTAGAATTTCAGACATAGGGAAACAATAAGCTTTCTCGTAGCTCCAAAAATCATATCAGGTAGGCAGTCATATGCCATCTCCAACATAAAGACCCTCATCAAATCTATTACTATGTAATTCTTTTTTTTTTTTTTTTTTGAGGGGTTTTTTATATAGGGCATGTGCGCTCCACCAGACAGACAGAAACTGAGAAGACAGAAAGTGAGAAATCACCCCCCAGTGGGGATGGCCACGCCACAACCCCTTCTCCTCCATTCTCCTCTCAGGATCTTGGGCACTCACGCACACGCACCCGGCATGAGTTTATGCCACTGGGTCCGGGACCCAAACCGTGGTCAACTATATGGGAGTCCAGCGACACAGCCATTACGCTAACTGCTGGTCCCTATGTAATTAATTCTAAAAGGCTATGTCCAGTAACTCAGTCCATCTAATTTCCTGGGTTTGGGGAATGTCTACTTCAGTGTGGCATACAGAAAAGCTATAGCAGATTGGGCTCATTTTGAGCCACAGGCAAAATATTCTAAGTTCAAGTGTTTACTGAATTTTACTTGCCAGTTTTCATGGCATGTGTGATATTTTTAGCTGACTAGTGATGGTCTTTAAATCTAACCACAGTACACATTTTTGTCAGTATACAAGTATATTGTATACTGACAAAAATGCTCCCCTTGACCAAACTTTAGTCTAGCTCCTCTAAATCCTCCTATCAGCTAGGCCTTGACCTTTGGATTCCCATGGCTATCTTTGCATCACCTGATTTTATCAAAAATTCTGCTGAGTCAGTTTACTGTTAATCCTTCTTCTCAATATCTGGTCAGCCTGGATATCTAAGCAAATTCCTCTTCTCCCTTTCATCCCCAAGTTGATGTCTGATCACCTAGCCTGCCTTCAGCAAGAATCCCAACAAGTTGCTTTAGCCAGAATCCCTCCTTATCCCTAACTTTTCCTCTTAGTAATTTTCTATCCTCTGGCTTTCATCCTGCTCCTTACTGTAAATCCTTACTTGTCCTTACTATATTCAGAATTGAGCCTAGTTCTACACTGAGGCCTCTTTTCCCCTACTGTAATAGTTCCTCAGTAATATCTGTTCCTACCAGTAAACTGCCCAGATCTGATTTTTCTTTAACAATTTTCAAGCTTTCAATAATAAACCTACAGCAAACTAATGAACATGTCTATTAACTTGAGAAGGTCTTAATAAACATACTTGAGTTTATTGAAAAATTAGATTGACAGCTTTGAGACACAAAGTCCTCTGTTTATCCATAAAACACATATATGATTGCCACCAGCAATTCTGAGCTTCCCTTATGAGTGTACCTCTGTCTGCCCCTCCAGAGAGTGAGAAGAAGGTTCATATTCCAGGCCCATCCAATTCTTGGCTCCTTTTTTTAAGACTGCCAATTAGAGCTTTTTGTGATATGGACATCTGTCCACTGGACTGAAACCAGCTCATTTCACAAAGCGATTGTCAAATGGTATCTACTTTCTGTGACAACCTGTGTTGGATTCAAACCCATGCCCTTTGAGGTTACATGGCTTTCTTTTCTATCACTATCTCCTTTAAATGCCCAAAAGTTAGGCACACTAATTTTCAAACCTAACTAATTATAAGATCAGAAAGTCACATTTATTTTCCTTGATTCATAGAAATTGATGCCTGAATTTACTGTAGAAAAATTATCCCCTAAGCACAGTTTTATTCTTGGAAATAATGGCTTTTTTTTTTTTCTTTTAGAGATTGTTTTAGCCATAGAGTGCATGCAGTCCTCAGAGAGACAGAGAGAGACAGAAGGCAAGAAATCACGCCCCCAGGGAGAATGGCCACACCACAATCCCTTCTCTTCTATTCTCCTCTTGGGATTTTGGGCATGTACACACATGGTATGAGTTTCAAGCCATTAGGTCCAACACTTGAACCGCAGTCTACCATGTGGGAGTCCAGCAATGTAACCAGTACGCTATCTGCTGGCCCCAATAATTGCATTTTTAGAGTCATTTTGGAAAAATAGTGTATATTTAACACTGTTTCAATAGGTGCTTTTTGAGCACCTTCTGTTTGTTAAGCACAGAGAAAATGCTTACAATTTCCATTTTTTTATCCTGAACATATCTGCCAAATAGCTGAAAAAGTCATTTTATCTCTCCACCATAACTAGTTTTTTCTTTTCTTTCTTTCTTTTTTTTTCTTCTTAATTCAGTATAATACAAGGTAAGAAGAACAAAAAGTTTTATGAGGGGAAAGGTAATGTTTGAAGTTACATTAGTTTGAATGTAGTTTAGTTTCTCAACTATATATAATTACTTTGAAGGGGAAAATCATAAAAATAGCTTTATTGTTACATTTTTGCTAGTGGGTGTGTGGAATGATTTAACTTACAGGTAATGATTATGTAATTGTATTGATACAGGGCATACAGCCTACCAACCTTGGTGAATCATCCAGATTGACAAGAGGAGGTGTAAAAATTCTGCCTGCTACTTTTCTGTTTCTCATATACTTGCCTTTACAAAGGGGAGAAGTCTTTCTCACTAGTTGGGAAGGATGGTGGTGAGCCATCAAAGCTTGGAGATCACAGATATGAACACATCTAGACGATGTGTCAATGCCTTGTGGTATAATTTTAAAATGAATTGGGTGGTAGTGAAACTACCCAGCCCAAATGATGACTATGCCCTGAGAGATACAATGCAAGTAGCTGTCAGACTCTATCCACCATTCAGAAATGAAACTCTAAACTTTAAGAAGCTAAACTAAGACACGACTAAGACACAAATTAATCTCACTGAACAGTTCCTTGTTGTTTGTCCCTGTTTTACCTCTGTAGGATACATTTGTTGCACAAACCCAGCTATTTATTTGGACAGGAAGAAACAACACAAAATATAAAGGTCTAGTCATGCACTGTGTGCTGAGGTAATTAAAATTTCTATTTTTGCAGCCAATGGCCCCTGTAGCCATAGCTGATTAAGAGAACAAAAATTCTAGATCTGCAGAATGTTTGTGCCAAGGACAATGCTTGACCAAATATAATTAGCTGAATTTAGATAAATTCTCAATCTGGCTTTCTTTAACTTGAATAGGAAAATCACACACTTCATTGAACATGAATGGATTTGAAAATGAACATTTGGATTACATGTGAGGATATTTTCTCTGAATAATAGGCCCAAGATTTTTCGATGTGCTGCATAGAAGTTCTTTGTTGACCCAAAGAATATATCAGCCTTCTGTTTTTACTCTCTAGTTCTATTTGCTGAATTTTGTTAATATTTATAATAACAGAAATAGTAGGTGAGGGAAAGCAAGAGAATAACAGATCCATTTAAATCCTTACTCTTTGTTTTTTCAGTGCTTCTTGTTCTTTTTCTTAGGGATAATTAGAGATAAATGGTATGGTATTATATTTGCTCAGATAGCAATACAAAAATGCCTATTTCCATCATTTTCAGTAATAGACTTTCAAGCTATATTTTCCTCAAACTTGATCCTCATTATTCCAGTAATATTTAAGCTATTAATTTCTCCAGAAAGTGCTTTTTGAAAATGGTAAATTATAAGACAAATCCCAAAATTACATTTTCTTTAATTTACAGTATTGTTCAAGCTCTACTGTTAGCATAAATGAATAGTCTGAGCTGCAGTCTGAAATAAAGCCCTGAGCATTAAACAGTTGGCTTGGAAACAGAAACATTAAGAATATGATTGAAATTTTTTTACAGAAGATGAAATAACAGCATGCGCAAAGGCTCATTTATGATAATTCTAACATTTCTGGTACAGTTATAGAAGTAACAACATTTACCAAAAAAAAAAGGAAGAAAGGAAAGAAAGGTGAAGGGTTTCACTTTCTAACCAATTGTAATGATATCAATTTTGCCCTTTGTGAAAAGTGAATTTCACAGTTTTATGAATCTTATTTTTTTCCTCAGTTTCAAGTTTACCCTTTTGAAAGAAGATGAAACGGGGCTTTTCAAAACAAAAGTCAATTGAAGCAAAAGTTTCAGTACTTGATGTCTAAAATGCAGCATATTACAAACATGTAACAACAGCAATAAATACAATCACACAGCATGTAACTCAGAAAGACAGCGAGATCTATAAAGGTCTGTAAACATCAGCTCATTTGTCTTATTTTGTTATTTAAAAAATTAATTATGATGATGTGCTATGAAATCACATGAAATTTCACCCTGACTCTGAAGGTATTATTTTAAATTATTCATGTAATCTATTTCATGTTAATGTCTGTTTGCTCTATTCTTGTTTTGCCATTTTTAAGAGTGTGAGCTTAAGAAAAAAGAGAATATTTTTTAAATATTATGAAGAAGACCAATCTTCTTAAAGATATTGGTAATCTGATTAATAGCCAGCAATAACCAACTAAGGCCTAAGTAAGCATTTGTGATTGATTCTTCAGCAGAAAATCTTTAATTTCACAAACTAAGAAAATCACTTCCTCCATCTAGTGGTGACTGATGGTAATTTTCCCAAATGCTAGAATATTTTCCAGCTTTTTTAAAATGTCATTTTTGTTTTATATCCTTACTTGTGTCAGATCATTGTATTTATGTGGCAAATTACACTAAATTTTGTTAGTTTTCAGAAATATTTCACTTCAGTCTCAAGAAATATGGCTTCACTATTTGTAATATTTCACCACTGAGTCAAAAGGCATAACAGTCTGCATTGTAGGGATTAGTCTCACGGGAAACTTGATATATGTGTATAAAAATATAACTAAAAGAGAAGATACTCATTATTATGGCAATGTTGAGTCTCAGAACATAGTACGGCAAAATATGGTAGCCGGGTATACCAAGCATTTTAACTGACAGAAATGAAGAAAAACCAAAGAAGCAGAAACACCTCTCTTATCTTCTCACTTGAAGACCCTCATGTGACAGACATTCCAGAAGGCAAGAAAAATCTGAACAAACAGGCCTTGCTAAATTCCTCCCAGTTTATTACCGTCAGGTCATACCTCTTTTGTCCATATTATTTCTACACAACTATCCACTCTTCATTCCATCTAAGCACAAAAATACATGATTTTCCTCATTACATTGGCTCTAAGTTACATAAAACATATTAAATAATATTGTATGTTTTTCTCTTCATGATTTATTTTGTTTCGGCATTGTTGTTTTACAGCTGTCAGTCATAAACTCTATGATGGATGAAGAAAAGATATTAGATTTCTCCCCTACAGAAAATACTACAGAACTCTGAGAAAGGTAGTTTTTCACGGTCATTGTTGGTTGAAAAAGGCTTCACAGTAAACATGGAACTGAAATGGTCTTTGGAGAGTTGGCCAGACAAGACTGAGAAAGGCATTTTAGGCAAGAGGAACAGTTACAAATGAGATTGGGAGTCAGGGTGCATATGATCCTGGTATTTTTAGTTAATGAGTAAATCTTTTCCTACAAAAATGGGTCTGTGTGGGTATCAAGAGAGGTGAGGTTGGGATAGAAAGTTACTGTAACTATTATAGATATGAGGTAGTTATTGTAGAGGGTCTTAGATATGAATATAAAAATTCTGGACTATGTCTTACTAGGTTGAACCTCAGGATTTCTGATGGTAGTATCCATGGATCATACATAGACGGTTCATACTAGGCTTTGCTGTGTCCAAGAATCTTTGAAATAGTAGGGAAAATCATATGTACATGTGTTTCTCTAGAAAGAATGTCCACAATTGTCATCAGATCCTCAATGGGAAACATAGCTCTGTTAATAGATAAATATTAAAGTCTTTAAACAGCAAACTAACATGTTGAGCTGTGGAAGGATTCCTCTGGCATTACTGTGCAAAACAGTTTGATGGGGCAGAGAACTTATTAGTCATATTTGGGCTGACATATTTCCCTTACACAAGCAATGTGGAGATAACCGCTGCCCTTGTTGCATGGCACTTTGCTCTTTTCCTCTCTGGGCATTTAATACTTCTTAATGAAATGTTTTTTGTTTCCTGGTTTTAATAAGAGGTTATCAGTGTTATTATTATTCATGAAAAAGAGCACATGTGTGGGCAGGCATGAGAGAGAGTCACTTGACAATGTCTTGTCATGCCATAGTCCCTTTTCTCCATCCTTCCAGCTTATTGGAATCAGGTATGCATGCTGACCCAGTCTGTTTCCAGTCAACTGGAGACCCAAACCTGTGTGGTCAGCCATCTGGCTTCCAGTACAGCAGTAAGTACACTACAGTTTGTGCTACCTAGATTGGGCCCCAGTGAGATGTTTTAAGTCTAGAATTACCTCTATAATAATTTATATATTCATATACATAATCTCTTCAAAAATATCCATAAGAATGCAAAGAATGTGTGCTTAGTGAGTACATCAACTGCAATAACAATGTGCTTTCTGTCTGCATCTGTGTTTGAGATTCAGATCTCATAGTGACAATAGTGATCATAAAAACTTCTACTTGTTGAAGGCTGTACGGTAGGCACAAACTAAGTATATTTATTCAACAAATACTCATTGAGTGCTTATTCTGTACTGGGAAAGTAGTTAGTAATTCTTTTTATTTTTTATTTTTTATTTATTCATTTACATATTTTAATTTGACCAGAGAGAGACATAGAGAGAGAGAGGGAGAGAGGGAAAGTGAGAAAGCAAGCCATCAGGTTTGGGATTCAACCTGTGGTTGGCCATGTGGGAGTGCCCAGCACCTGAACCACCATGGCACCCACTGGTCCCCAGTAATTCTTAAAATAATCCAGAATTAGTTATTTTCCCCTAGTTTTATACATGAGGAAACCAAAGTTTAGGAGGTAGGCAACACTCACCTAGTCACCTTGATGGCTAATACAGCTTTGATTTCTACCCAGATCTCTCCTTGAGTCAATAAACTGTGTCAAAGGTGAAACTGAAAATGTATTTGACCAAGATACAAGATTTCTGAATCCCTGTATCTCGTCGTCTCATAGACTCTCCTTTCCTCTGTGCAAGCCCTCCCTAACCTCTTCCTGTGTGAAATGTCTAGGGATGTAAGCTTGGAGTCAAAAGTCAGGTATATGTGCCTTCTTTATTACTATGACATTTTTGTCCAAAACCAAAACCATAGTGTATGAACTAAGGAAGGACCAGGACCAAGCCCTTTTTTTCTAGCTTGATGTTTCTCAAACTATCTGAAAGATATTCATGGGCATTGTAGAGGAAAAAGAGTAATAGTTTTTCCTCAGCCATTAGAAGGTATGTGACTGATGCCTCATATGTCTCCCGAAAAAAGTTAACAAAAAAATATAAATTTATTTTAGTTTTATGTGTCACAGAGAACCTTTAAAAATGATGATCCAAAGAAACAAGAAAATCTATATGTTTTTATACTTAGATTTAACGAAGCTAAAGGCAATAAATTGGAGTAAACTTAGCAAGTCCTGTTTATTCAGATTCTTTTTGCTGTCTCTGTGTTTCAAGGATAAGAATGTTTCTTTCCTCAACGTATAGAAGGGGTTCCTCTGGAATGAAGATTTTGTCATCTACTTCAGGAGAGAAAGGCAAAGGAAAGGAAAGAGCAACCTTCCTGCTTCAGCTGTTTACTCAAGTAGCAGATGCCACGCCTACTTCAGGTAGTGTGTCCTGAAGCCCATCAGTATTCTATATTAAAGTGTTCCATAACCAAAAGCATCAATGTAAATACTGCTTTGCATATTGTCCAATTGGCACTTAAAAATGAATACCAGATTACAAATTGAGAAGCCTCACAGGGAAAGAAATATAGACGAGTCTGTTCCCGAAACTTCTCTCAAATGTGTTTAACCAAGGATTCTCTTACCATAAAACTCCAACTAATATGCTACAGAATGGTGTCATGTTGAGGAAATAGTGGCTATCACCATGACCAATTTAACTACCTATGAAGCTAAAACTAGGCCCCTTCAAGTCTTCCATAGGAATTAATGTATCACCTTCAGCCCCTACAAAATTGAGCTTCTCTGACTCCAGATATTTCACATGTTCATTTTTCCTAAATGTCACAGGATTCACATGATGCATATGAATAGATGTTTCCCACTCAAAAAGAAAAAAAAAATTGCAAGACACAATTTAAAAATTGCAAGACTTGGGACCAGCAGGTGGCATAATGGTTACGTCACTGGATAGCCACATAGTCAACCATGATTCAAGTCCCAGATCTAGCAGCTTTAACACATGCTGGGCACATGTACATGCATGCCCAAGATCCTGAAAGGAGACTGGAGGAGAAGGGATTGTGGCGTAGAAACCCCCCTGGGGGGAGGAAGTGATTTCTTGCTTTCTGTCTGTCTCTCTCCATCTTTCTGGCAAGTGCACATGCCCAGTAGCAAAAAATCTCTCTTTAATAAAAGCAAAAAAAAAAAAAAAAAAAGCAAGATACAATTAAATTCCAGAATAAATGTAACCTCTACATTAGTACTTTACAATGTAATCATTAATTACTTGTTAAATATAATTTCTCAAACAAAACTAATGTAATCAAATCAAGAAGTGCTAAAAGCTCTGGGGCCTGCAGATGGTATAATGGCTGCACCGCTGGACTCCCACTTAGTTGACCAGAGTTGGAGTCCCAGACCCGGAGGCTCAAAACTCAGGACAGGCTTGTGGCATGGATGCCCAAGATCCCAAGAGGAAAATGAAGAAGAAGGGATTACAACATCACCATCCCCGCTGGACTGTGATATCTTGCTTTCTGTCTCTCTGCCGAGCACATGCGCCCTATAGCAAAAAATCTATCTTTTTATTTATTTTTTTTTTTTGGAGAGATTTTCACTGTAGGGCGCGTGCGCTCGCCAGACAGACAGAGAGAGACATAGAGACAGAAAGCGAGAAATCACCCCCCAGGGGGGATGG
>NW_006159844.1:10188083-10195628 GCF_000334495.1 Tupaia belangeri chinensis | reverse complement strand
CGTGCGCTCGCCAGACAGACAGAGAGAGACATAGAGACAGAAAGCGAGAAATCACCCCCCAGGGGGGATGGTCACGCCGCAATCCCTTCTCCTCCATTCTCCTCTCGGGATCTTGGGCACGCACGCACATGCGCCCGGCATGAGTTTCAAGCCACCGAGTCCGGGACGCGAACCGCGGTCGACTACGTGGGAGTCCAGCGACATAGCCATTACACTAACTGCTGGTTCCCTAGCAAAAATCTATCTTTAAAGAAGAAAGAAAGAAAGAAATACTAAAATCTCAACCTACATGATCCTTACCAGCCATAAATTGTAGCAAAGAAAACAGAAAAGAAGAAAAGAAAATCTTCCTGGCATTAGTTTCACTGGGTGCTGGTCCATTTATTCTAGTTGTCATCAGAGTCCCATCTGAATTTAAAGTTCTGTGGGGAGGTTAACTATGACCCTAAAATTTCACATCTGAGGGGTAATGGAGAGGAATCTGTCATTTATGCAGATTGCTATGCTGTCCTCTTAGTGAATACTTGAAATGCACCTGTTTTCTTTGAAATTTTAGAAATTACCTTTTTTGGCACCTCTGCTCATAAAGCCTTTCCTGAAACCCTATTTTTCACCTTGAACCTATCTCATATATTTAAAACTTCAAACTTCCTCTTTCTCTCTGTCTTTGGTCTCTGCATTCCTGGTACCAAAGTCTGCATTGATGATAGGCACCCTCTGGGATGCAGCTTTCATTCTTGTGAGGGAAGGACATTAGAATCAGACATTCATGCTGCCCTAATCTCAGGCATTCTCCTTGTTTCTTCATCCCCAGTGGGATTCTTGGGCCTTGGGATGCCGAGAGGCTGCTGCTATTACCTTCATCACTAGAATTCCTTAATCTAGTCTTTCCATTACCCTAGCAGAAAAAGTCCTTGTCCCCATGCTGGCCCCATCTAAAAATAATCTCAACAGTTTTCTGAACTGACCTGCTGTTGGTGGTGTTGCTTCAGGTATCTAATGATATACTAGCGTGAGAGGCCTTCAAAAAGTGTGTGGAAAATGTATATTATGAAACTACTGCATGGACTTCAAATTTTTTGTGCCAAAATAATTCCTTATTCCCACAAACTATAATTTCATTTTTTGACAAACTTTTTAAAGTCCCCTTGTGTAACATCCATGTGCTCATAATACAATCTGGACCTGTGTGACTGTTTTCAACTGAAGCCCACAACAGAAGGCTTCTGAAAAAAACAGATCCAAAAAATGAAAGAGAGGGGGGAACAAAGTAAGCACGAGAGAAATGTCTCATGCTTTCAAGCTTACCAGGATATTTGTCAAGTTGGCCTAAAGAAATAAATATTTTCATGGTAGAAACGCTAAAAGGAATTAGCATATTTCCTTTTTACCATTATTTTATAATGCAGTGGACAGTGCTTCAATTCTTATTTGATAGAAATACTAAAAGAGACAGTGAAGTCTTTTGTCTTAAAAACACAGTATTCCAACTTCTGTAATTTCATTTTGATACTTATATGTGTCCCATAGTAAGTATTAACTATTATCATTACATGAGCAGCAAGCTCAAAGTTACAATAAATTATGCATAATTTAGTGTCTTAAAAGGGCTATAAATACAGTGTAAAGTGTTCAGCTTGTTATTTGATACATCTGAAATCAGATTGCTCTGATGCAAATGTTTATCTTGATGTTACAATTGTGACATGAATTCTTTTTCATTTATTTTGTTTGCAAAGAGCATTTTATTAATTAGTTATACCAGTTTCAAGGGAATTAGATTTGTTCAGAGCCATCAGTGTCAAAACTTCTGAAAATATAAAAATAAAATGTTATAAGCAGAGAAGTTGTATTAAATGATTTTTAAAATACCATTTGGAGAGCATAAGTATTTACAGGGGATATATTTTCTAAACATTTCTAAGCATTGGTGGATTTACTAAGTTTATTATTTATTGTTTCTCATTATCATTCTGTATTGTTTCTTTTGACAAAATCAGAATGCAAAGATCTTATCTTTGTATTCAATTGTATATGGTTTGGATAATGATTTGCCCTCTAAAATGTCATGTTTGGAGATCTAGTGTTGGGAGGTGGTAAGCCCCAGGGAACAACAACTGGATCATGGGGACCAGCTCATAGAGGCACTGACTTCATGAATGGATTAATGTTATCCAGTGAAAGATCCAGGTCATGTGATAAGGAGTTAGTTCCCAACAGTAGATTGTTACAAAAGACAAAGTTGCTCACAAGTCACTCTCTGCACTCTCCCACAAGCCTGTCTGCTGCTCTCCACCATGTTGTAAGTCAGCCTGATGTCAGCCCTACATCTTTGGATTTTCCAGCCATCACAGCTGTGAATCAAATAAACCTCTGTTTCATTAAAAATCACGCAGTCTCAGATATTTCTGTTAGCAATGCCATAATGCACTTAGATAAGTCGTTATGACTTAAATATCAGTGAAAAATATTTAGCTTATTTTAAGATAAAATTGTCTATAACTTTTGTATTTGTTTTTATTTCATCCTTATGTATTGTAGACTATCATTTGTAATGGATCTTAGCATGGGAATCCATTGCTTCTGTTTCTTCCTATTTGGTCATATGACTTTTATTCTTGAAAAGCATATTTTTTTTTCTGATTTTTATTACAAATTCATGTTTATTGGAACTTTATATGCGAGATTTATCTGAGTACTGTATTTAAGATGAGTTTATGCAGAGTGATTTGAACTTGTTTCTATATAATGTACCTACGGAAACTATCAACCTGAATTTTTGAGAAGACTGCACAGATAACGAGAATCTCTGCTACATTAGAGCCAGTTTGTGGTTAGTAAAATGCAGATAAGAATTTTTTAATCCCTTCATCTAAAACCAAGACTGAAACAAGTTAGTATGCTTGCTGTCTCTTTGTGTTGATAAGGGTTTTACCTCCTTTACTCTTTGCCTTAAGGGTACCATCTGAGGGCTCCACCTTTAGTAGCATCATAACCAACATCTTAACCTAACTTTGCCTTCTGTTCCCTGCACATGTTGCCCAGTAAAACAAAACCTTTGGGCCACCAAGAATTGGCAGATGGCTCCAAGAAGCCATTGGATTAATAGCTAGAGTTATTTTTTTAATTTATACATTCATGTCACTCTTTAGTATTAAAGGGATATCTTCATTTCCTTACAAACTCATTCATGTACCTAAAGAAATATAATTTACACTTTATTTTATTATTTGTGTTCTTTACTGTGAACAATCCTCATATGACATGTTACCAAAAACAAAGGTAATGGCTTTTCTTATTTTTTTTTTTTTTTTTTTTTTAGGTTTTTGCCATAGGGCATGTGTACTCACCAGAGAGACAGAGAGAGGGAAAGTGAGAAATTACCTCCTAGTGGGGGTGGCCACACCACAATCCCTTCTCCTTCATTCTCCTCTTAGGATTTTGGGCACACATACACACACCAGCATGATCAAGCTGCGAGGTCAGTACTTGAACCATGGTCTGCCATATGGGAGTCCAGAACCTTAACCACCACACCACTAGCTGGCCCCAATGACATGCAATTTTAAACCCTAGTTTTAACCAAATGTCTGCCCACATTTTCAACTCCCCAGTGTTTCTTTCATTACCTAGAACTTTTTCATTTGTTTCCTTTATCTTACTCTACCTCAAGTTGTATCAATTTCCTGTATTATATCTCTCCTTACCTTTACTACTCGAACTTATTTACCTTTCTTACTTGTCACTGAATGGGATTCTACTCTAATGTACTACAGACACTTCTAAAGACAAAAGAAAATCTTAATTGTAAAAGTTCTACTTTATTCTGCACTAACAAAAATGTCAGTTATTTAGGACTAACAGGGGGCATGGTGGTTAAGGTGCTGGACTCACACCCAGCTGACCACAATCGCCTCTTCTCCATTCTCTTCTCAGGATTTTAGGCTTGCATGCACACTCATCAAGCATTCATTTCAAGCCACCAGGATTGGGACTCAAATCGCAGTTGGCCATGTGGGAGTCCAGCACCTTAACCACCATGCCACTTGTTGGCCCGTAGCCAAGATTTATTAAGCATCTACTATGTTACAAAAGCAATTCATGAAAAAAGATATGAAAGACCTCAGGACTTGTTTTTGTGTCTTTTTTTCATTGACTATGAGCTCCTCAAACACTTGAGTTCTTGGTTCCTAAAATATGGTAAGCATACAGACATATATTTTTGCTAAAGAAACAAGTTATCACATTCAATTGCTGCTGTCTTTTGTATTTTATTTTAAAAAACTTCCTTTCATTTTATGTGCTTTTCTTAAAAAACTTCTGTGTCTTCTCTAAGCCATACAAAGGGTTTGTCTTTTTAGGCCTAGAGATATTGCTAAATTCAGCCAAACTGCCAATTCAGTTTGCCTCATTCTGGGGTTTGACGTTCTTCCTATTAAATATGGTAATGAAACCTCCTTTCCTTGAATATGGGCCAGGCTTGCAAACTTACTTCTAATGAATAGAAGGTAGCAGAAGGGATGCTGCATGACTTCCAAAGCGAGGTTTAAAAAGGTGATATTTCTTCCACCTGGCTCACTCTTGGAATTCAGGCACCATTGGGATGCTGACCCTTTAGAATCAAGTCATCATGCTGTGAGAAAGCCATGGAGCCACATGGAAAGGTCACATATAAGCATTCTGACCACAGCTCCAGCTGAGGACCCAGCTGACAGCCAGCTTCAATGGCCAGATGTGAGTGACCAGCATTTAGATGATCCCAGTTCCCTCAGTTGATGCCAAATGGAGCAGAGAGGAGTTGAACTGAAGAATCCTGCCAAAATGACAGATTTGTGAGCAAAACAAATGTTATTATTTTAAGCCAGCAAATTTTGGGGGTATTTATTATGTAGCAATGAATATCTAGAACAACAGTGAAATAAATTGCAACCCAAATGCTAAGAGCAATTCATCAGAGAAGCTATCAAATGAATACAAAGTCCATTTTGGACAGTCCCAAACCCAGAAAGCTCCAAGGTCACATTGGTTCAGTTACTCCCTAAATGTATACTTGCATGATATAAACAGACTTCAAAAGGACTGTGGGGAAAAAGAAATCAAAGTATAAGTTTATTTTGGTGCAAAAATAAAATGTGAAATCTATACATAGTTTTTTCATAATATGCATTTTCCATGAGCTTTTGAAGATCTCCTCATATTATCTGCAGAGCACAATATGCAAATAATTGCTGTAACACTTTTCTGTGTTATGGTATGTATTTATGTTTTTTACAGGTTTCCCTGTTTCCTCTCTTGATCCCCATGTACAATTTTTCACACAGCAGCTAAAGTGATATGTTTAGAGCATGAATCAGATAACGTCCTTTTCCTGTCTAAAACCCTTAAGTAGCTTTCTATCTTGCACAAAATAAAATTCCAGTTGTTATCATGCCCAGGCAGTCTATATCTTCTGGCCTCCCACCTAACTCATCTCTTTTCACCTGCCCCTCATTCATTCCTCTTCAGCAAGTTGGACACGCTTCCTGTTCCTAGAGCTTGCCAATCACATATCTCTCTTAGGACCTCATTCTCTCACTTTATTCACATTGATGTCCAAAATCATTTTATTATAGAGAACTTCAAAAAAATCTGGGACCAGCAGTTAGCATAATGGCTATGTCACTGGACTCCCACGTAGTCGACCGTGGTTCGCGTCCTGGACCCAGTGGCTTAAAACTCACGCCGGGCGTGTGTGCGTGCGTGCCCAAGATCCCGAGAGGAGAATGGAGGAGAAGGGATTGCGGCGTGGCCACGCCCCCGGGGGGTGATTTCTCGCTTTCTGTCTTTCTGTCTCTCTCTGTCTGTCTGGCGAGCACACTCACCCTATAGCAAAAACCTCTCCAAAAAAAAAAAAATCTCTCAAAACAGGACCAGCAGATGGCATAATAGTTATGTCGTTAGACACCCACGTAGTTGACCGCAGTTTGAGTCCTGGACCTGGCAGCTTAAAACTCACGCCATTCACATGAGTGTGTGTCCCCAAAATCCTCAGAGGAGAATGGAGGACAATGGATTGCAACATGGCCAGCCTTGCTGGGGCGGGGGATTTCTCTTAAAAAAAAAATAATAAACCCAATTCAAATTAAAACTTCCTAGGGCCCAGCTAACTCAGTCATGAGACCGAGACTAGAACATGAGACTCTAAAAATAAAAGCTTCTCACTTGCTATGACATTGCTTTTATCTTTCTTTGTAACTCTTTCGATCATCTGACATTTACACACGTGTTGGTTTACTTGTTTGTATCCGTGTCTTCTATTAGAACATGAACTCCAGGAGAGTAAGATTTTGTTCACTGCTCTGTCATCAGGTGATGGAACAGTACCTGGTACTCAATAATTATTTTTCATTGCATGAATGAATGAATATTTTTAAAGAGGAAAGCCAAGTCATAAACATTCAAAAACATGTGTGATTGGATTTTGTTCAGTTAGGATTCCATGTATACCCATTCTGCTTGTTACCAGGGTATTAGTAACTGATGCTAACTATATTATTTATGTTTTTGTTTACAGAAACACAAGGGCTTTTAAGTTTATTTTAACAGGAAACATTGACTATGAATTGTATATACAAGATGAAAAGTACCACATACTTGAAAGATTTCGTTTGGAAAAAGCCAAGGTATAGAAAAATTAATTGACAGTATTTCAGAAGATATAAAAAATGTTTTCCACATATTTTATCTACCACAACTATTGTTCAAATTTGTGTAAAACTTCATACTACAGTAGTGACTAAAGAGATACAGTAATGGATAGTTCCTGGAAACAACTTATAAAGCTGTGATCATTCGTAACACTGTTATTCTTATTTCCAGATTTCTATATTTCTTTGTACAGATACATATTTCCATCTGACATCATGCTTGTGTTCTTTCTGCCAAAAGAAGAACTTTTAACATTTCCTATAGTGCAGGTCTGCTGGTAATAAAAGTCTTGAAAAAAAAAATCTAGAAATATCTTTATTTCATTTTTTTTTGCTCTTCTTAGATTTATTTTATTTTTTTATTTTTTATTTTTTTACATTTTTTTCTTTATTTATTTACATTCATTCACTGTACATCATTATAGCATACAAAATGAGATTTTTCCATTGAGAATACACTGTATATTGGCTCAATCAAGCACATCAACATATGTGTTATTGTCAACAAATCATTTTCCATTTCTTGTTTTCTGTATATTTTGCCTTTTTTCCCATCCTTGATTCCCTATCTCACCCTCTGCCATCTCCCACCCTTCTCCCACACTGTGTCTGGTATCTATTGTTGCTTTCTATGCCTTCCCCATTTTATTGTTTCACTAAATATCTTAATAAATCTAAATATTTTCAATAGCAAGCACAGCTGATATGTACATATCCATGAACACAAGTCTGACTTTAGGCATAAACCTCAGTGAATAGAATGAACATACTATAAACTAGCACCTAACTAGGGCTATATAGCTTAACTGCAGTCATCAAATAAGTATTTTTAATGTTTTTTTTTCTTCTGAAATTTTTT
>NW_006159844.1:10175626-10186914 GCF_000334495.1 Tupaia belangeri chinensis | reverse complement strand
TCAATTCCTTTCTCCTTCCTCTTCAGCAGTTCCTTGTCTCTCTTCTCTTCCATCTCTGTTAGCTTTGCCATTATGAATGTTCTGAATTCTTTATCAGACATTTCCATGATTTCCATTGAACTGTGTGTGGATAAAGAGGAGCTATCCTTTTCCCTTGTGGGAGAGGTATTTTCCTGCTTCCCCATATTTCTTGTGGTCCTGCAGCGATTTCTAGTCATCTGGTGGATGGTCGGTTTCTTCCCAAACTTGGAAGTTCAATCTGAGGGTCGAGGAATGTGCAGAAAAGGAAGCAGAGAGAGGGAAACAATAGCAACAACAGCAAAAAAAAAAAAAACCAACAACAGCATAAAAACAGACAAGAAACAGTGAAAAAGAAGAGAAGAACTTTTAAATAAATCTAAAAAGAAAAATTAATATACAAAAATTTCAATAAAACTGAAAAATTAGAAAACCGCGCGGCATGCACGCCACGCGAAATGGCTAGATCGCAGGAGCCATGGAGCTGTCTGTCTTTTGAAGAAGGGCTGTTCTGGGAGGAGAAGAGGGGATTATTAACAAGATAAAGGGCTAGGTAGGAGGGGCCAAAGGGCCCTGTAAAATGCCTCACCTTAAAAATATTCTAAAAAGTAAAAAATTTTAAAAAAAGAGAGCGAGAGAGAGAGAGAGGACAGAGACAGATGTAGAGAGAGACAAAGGCAGATAGAGACAGGAGACTTGAAAGGGATCTTCCTACCACACGAGTTTTGGATGCTGGAGGCCCAGTTATCAGTGGGACATCTTCCTTTCTCCCCAAATGGCTAGATCGCAGGAGCCATGGAGCTGTCTGTCTCTTGAAGAAGGGCTGTTCTGGGCTATTTCATTTTTATTTTTGTAAAAATTTTTACAAAAACAATCTGGGAGGATGCTTGTTCTTTCTTTCACTATTGTAAAGGTATTGATTCATTGACTTCTGGATTGTGTAGTTTCTATGAAGAAGAAAAAGAAAAGAAGTAGATAAATTATCTTTACAGTAAATAAGCAAAAAGGCTGTAGTGGCTGTATATTAACATATTAATATTATATGGGCTAGACTTCAGAACAAAGATTATCAAAAATATAGAAAGCCATCTCTATATTTCAATATCAACCATGAAATCCACATAATAGTCCTAATTAATTAATAATATGCATGCACCTTATAATAAAGTTTCAAGTATGTAAAACTGAGCAGCAAGTAGTAATATATCAATCCACAGTCAGAGATGGTGGTCTACAGATTATACCTAATATGTACAGTTTGTTGTACATCAATTGCACCACAGTAAATCTATTAAAAATGGACTTTAAAAGGGAGATAATAGCTTGGATAGTCTTCAAAGAGTGATTTTGAAAATGATTTTAGAAGTGATTGAAGATGAAATTTCTACAATTAAGGTAAGAAATATAAAAAATATATATAAATACAAGTGCTTATTCATTGTATTCATTTATTGTATTTATATAAATATGTGTGATTATTAATTGTATTATTTATGCATAAATTCAATTTATGAGTAATGTGGTTTTTATTACTTTGCTGGTCCATGCACAGAAAACCTAGTCATGAGCATTAATAATTAAATTTTCATCTTAGTCAAACTAAAAACAGCTTTATTCATTTAAAAATGTAAATGAAGGCACATTTGTGAAAGTAGAAAGTTATAACATGTTTTATTTAATAGTAATCCCTCATCATAAAGCATTTCAGTTGCTAATATGTTAGAAACATTGTGTCATTTAGTCAAGGGCTATGGCTTATTTCCATCATGCCTGTGAGGTGCGTTGAGAGATGTCAATAGTCTGGGACTCCAGACACTTGACGTTCAGTATGTCACATACTTTCTTGCTGAGTTTCCCCAGGGATTTATATGCAGAAAGGACAAAGCCAAGCAAATGCATACTCTGTTACCATAAGGGTTTTTTCCTCCAAACTCAGAGGTCCTCTAGCAAAACAGACATCACCCAAGAAGCTCTTCTTTCGCCTAGGCTAGAAGCAGGTTATGTTGGGCATCCTGTGTGCCTCATTTTACATGCTCTTGGTCCACTCTCTGGTCCCAGAACTATTGCCGAAACAAACCGTAGGTAGGTATACCCTCCAACACCTTGTTTCAGCTGTACTCAGCTCCCTGACTTTCTGCTGTCTTCCTTTCTAGGTGGCATGGCTTCAAGGAGCCTTCTCAGGCTTTCTGGTGCACCCAAAGAAGCCTTGCTAAATAAGAAGGTAGGAATTTGAGAGTAAATATTCTCCTCTTCTATCTCTTCAGCAGGGAATTCTAAGGCACATTCTACACAGCTCAAATCTCACTTTCCCCATAGTGGAGACAGAGAAAATTCCATAAGAAACTAAATCTCAAGAAGGAGACACTTGGGGCTAACAGGTGCCATGGTGAAGGTGCTACACTACCACACGGCCAAACACAGTTCAAGTCCAAGACCCAAGGTCTTGAAAATCATACCTGGCACATGTACAAGAGTGTCTAAAGTCCCAAAGGGGAGAATGGAGGAGAGGGTATTGCAGCATGGCTAGGGTATTGCAGAGGGTATTGCAGCATGCATCCCAGTGGGGATACCCACTGGGGAGTGACTTCTCACTTTCTCATTCACTGTCTCTCTCTCCAGCAAGCACTCGGACCCTATGGCAAAAATGTTTAAAAAACAAAACAAAACAAAACAAAACAAAACAAAAAAACAACAAAAAGACCCTTAGGTAGAGTCAAGAAGAAAAATGAGGGTGAAGAAAGTAGTCTGGCATTCTCTCTAGGCTGTTTGGCACTTTATACATCTCTGTATCTCTCTAATAGTTAGTATAGCTGTTTAATAAATGTGTTGAGAAAAAGGAGTACAGTAGGGTATAAATAAAGAAAATTTTTTTCTAGAATATATTTGATTATAAATTGTTATGGAAGATCCAATGTATTAGCTGTCTGGAATAATCTATTTTTAAAACTTTATTTAAAATTCAGAGCCTGGAATAACACCATGTGTAGAATTTGACTTCTAATCAGAACTTTTGTTACACTAAGCCTATTATTTCTTCTACAAGAACGTTTTTTATTTACACCTTCTCTCTGTGAACAAAATGTTAGTGAGAGTTAGCAAGGGTTGATTGGAGCTAAAAGAAGGATAGGAGAACGGAACCTGAATAAATACTGGCAAGGACTCCCCTCCTGCTAACTTTACTCTTTTCAAAAGGAAAATGAAGATGTAAATGTATGGAATTTACTTAGTGAAACATCTAGTAGTTTGTTTTATTGAAAGAGATTTTGCTATAGGATGTGTGCGCTCACTGGAAAGACAGAGAGACAAAGAGAGAGAAAAGGAGAAATCACCCCAGGGGGGATGGCCACACCGCAATTCCTCCTCCTCTTGGGATTTTGGGCACACATGTATACGTGCCTGGCATGAGTTTTAAGCCACAAGATCCAGTACTCGAACTGCAATTGGCTATGTGGGATTCCAGCGCCTTAACCACTACACCACCTGCTGACCCCCATTTAGCAATTTTTTTAAAGGTTTATTTTATTTAACTTTATTTATTTATTTAGTTATTTATTTATTTTAATTTGACCAGAGAGGAACAGAAAGAAAGGGAGAGAGAAAGTGAGAAAGCAAGCTGCCAGGTCCAGGACTCAAACCATGGTTGGCCAAGTGGGAGTCCAGTGCCTTTACCCACTATGCCACCTGCTGCCCCCCACCTTTAGTAATTTTTAAAGAGCTTAGTTTCAGTGGAAAAACATGGACAAGGACTACTGACATTAATTTTCTCAAAGAGATGCAAACATAGTAAAACTTTTATTCAAGAATATCATAAACAATAAATTTCATGAATACATATTGCAAAAATCTACCAAATTATAATTGTTTACAGTTCTTATTCACCTAAAATTTCACTGTCATAAAATCATAGCACAATCAGAGTCTGGAATGCCTGGTATAAATATTTGCTAAATGAATCATAATCAGGGAAGGCTTCCCTACTATTCCGACTTCCTTTGGTACTGGACTTTCCCTTCTAGATCACTATATCTACAGGGACATTAGAAGGTCCTAAAGGAGGAGCTTACCTAGAAGGACGCCATCCTCCAATAGAGAAAGGTTCTTAATAGTCTTCTATTAGTAAAAGGAATGTACTCGTGAAATCCAACAAGTCTCAAGCAGAACTGGTAACCTGAGGGTGGGGACCTTGGAAGGGATGATACATATGCACCTATTTTAGTCTCTTACTTTTGTTTTGGTACTAATTATGTGCCTCTGTCCCTTCAGAATCCTAATGTTCTATTCTTAGAAGACTTACCTGTAGTCTAAGAATAGTAAACTTACAGTGATACTTGTTATAACTATTGACATTGTTAATTAGAAAATGTTAGGAAGGTCAGGAAAGAAAGAAAATTTAAAAAAAGAATGTCTGAGAATCATAAAATTTTAGTGTTATAGATGCTGTTAGTTGCCCCCAGCTACTGGCCGGTGGAATAATGTAGAAAGGAAAAGTTTTGCCAACTGTTGGTTGCTGAGAAAGAGATGGAAAGAAAGAAAAGGGAGGCAGCAAGAAGAGTAGTGAGTTATTTGCATAGTTTCTTTTTAAGGTAATCAAAATGTTCTAAAATTAGATCATAGTAATTTTTGGTAAATATAGTTAAGTACCATTGCATTGTATACCTAACATGGGTGCATTTTATAGAATATCAATTATATTCCAAAGATGTTTCTTTAAAGTTAAAATACAAAGAAACAAAGACAGACCATGATAGATTTAAGTTTTCTGAGCACTGACAAGGCAGAGACATGTGCCATTCTTACGTCTGGAGAGATAAATGGATACTGAAGAATTGAATAAGGGTCTTTGTTATTGACTAACAAAGAGCTCTCACTTGCACCAGCAAGTTCCTTTGCTAGAATGCTTTTCCCATTTCTCCACCCATTCCCACATCCATTTTAACAACATATAAATTATTATTTATATCTCAGATTCAACATTACCTTTTCATAAAAGTTTTTTTCTGAATGCTTAGTCTAGAATAGCCACCAATTCACTCTCTCTCAAATACCATATTTTAATTCTTGCATTGTGATTGTCACTGTCTGGTGTGTGTTTAAAATTAAATATGTGTGTTTGTGTGAGTATGTGAGAGTGTGTGTGTGTGTGTGTGTGTGTGTGTGTATGTAGTTTTGAAAATTGAAAACATAGGGGATGGCAGGTGACATGGTGGTTAAGGTGCTGGACGCTCCCATATGACCAACCACGATTGGAGTCCTGGACCTGGTGATTTGCTTTCTCACTTTCCTTCTCTCTGTATGTGTGTCTCTGTCTGATCAAATTAAATGAATGAGTAAATAAAATTTTTAAAAAAAGAAAACTTAAAGCATATTTACCAATAAGTTACTGTCTTTATAAATTTGGCTTTACTATATGTTTCTACTAACTAAAACTTTACTATTCTGTCTTCATTGACATGATTTGTTTTTACAGGAAACTCTTACCCAAAAAGTTAAAAGTTGCAAGCAATTAAAACAAAACAAAACAAAAAACTTTACAGAGAGATAATTTACATACTGTAGCATTCACCCAAGTTAGATATACAATGCAATGGCAGTTATCAGACACATGCAACAAACTTTCAATCCCCATCTCTCCATAGGCAACCACTAATCACTGTCTCTATTGGGGACCAGCAATTAGTGTAATGGCTATGTCGCTGGACTCCCATGTAGTCGACCACAGTTGGAGTCCCGGACCTAGTGGCTTAAACTCACATCGGGCGCACGTGTGTGTGCCCAAGATCCTGAGAGGATAGAGGAGGAAAAGGGATTGTGGTGTGGCCATCCCCCTGGGGGGTGATTTCTTGCTTTCTGTCTCTCTGTCTCTCTGTGTCTTTCTGGCAAGTATAAGCACCCTATAGCAGAAAACCTCTCCAAAAAAAAAAATCACTGTCTCTATAGATTGACCTATTCTGGACATTTAATTTGTAAATGCGATTATATAATATGTGATCTTTTGTGTTTTTATTTCTTTTCTGAATATAATGTTTTTGAACGTCATCTGTGTTGTAGTATTTACCAGCACTTTATGCCTTTTTATTGTTTTGTGCATCAAGTATATATGATAGAGAAAGTGGGGAGAAAAACATGAATGGGATAAAATATTTGCAAGCTATGTAGCTGGTAAGGGTCTAATATTCAGCATATATAAAGAATTCCTACAACTCAACAACAAAAAGGCAAAAAATAATTCATTTTAAAATTCATTAAAATTAAAAAAAATTTCTTACAATGAGCAAAGGATTTGAATAGACATTTAAGATATACAATGAGACACAATAAACTCATGAAAAGATGTTCAACATGTTTCGTCAACAGGGAAATGCAAATCAAAATCATAATACCACTCAAACTCTCTAGACTAGCTATGTCTTTAAAAAAGAAAAAGGAAAGAAAAAAATAACAAGTGTCAATGAGTTTGTGGAAAAAAAATCAGAATCTTCATGTATTGCTGGTGAGGCTATAAAATGGGTCAGAAAAGGCAATGAATGTAGGCACCAATAAGCATGTTTTGCAAGCAGGTCCTGGGGACTGCAGGAAGGTGCAGGTTTCTTTACAAACTACTTTTTTTTTTCTTTTTTTTTTTTTAACGGACTCTTCCCTATGTCACTTAGAACTTCATGTGAATTTTCCTGTCTTTTTTTTGTGTTGTCTTTTGGTGTCCGGTTTTGGGAAATACCTCCTTCACCTAGATGGCAAAAGACTTCCCATTCTCCAGAAGCTGCAAAGTAATGAGACTTGGAGTTAGAGAGAGAGCAACAATGAGACTGGGGACCTAATCCACTAGCAATACTTTTAATTGATCGTTCCCAGATTCTTATGGATTTTTTTCTCAGTCTAAACCTATTATCTGCAACAACTTCAGGTTGGCTCCTGGTTTTTGCATGTATTTATGCCATAACTCAAATTTATGTGCTAATTCTTAATTCCACAGCTTAATTTTACCAGGGGTAATTTAGAATTAGACATCAACAAAATTACTTACTTGAGAGGTTTCTTAGGGACAAAAATGGAACAAAATCCCAAAGATCCAGTGGTCTGCATTTTATATTAGTATGAGAAAGACTTCATTCAAAGAAAATAGTAATATTCTAAAATATCTTTGAGAGAAACACGAAGGACTGCTGCTCTAGAAGCTAGAGAAGGCAAGGAAATGGGAGAATCAGCTTTGACAATACCTTGCCTTAAACTCGGTGAAATTGACTGGGACATTCTGTATTGATCTAAGCTACCAAGTCTGAGAAACAAATAGGAAACTATTGGTTAGGTTTAAAAAAAAAAAAAAAAAAAAAAAAACCTATTCTATCTTTTCTAGCAACACTATTAAGGTACTATTGACTTAAACTAAGCAACTGATATTTAATAGCACAATTTGATACATTTTGATAGATTTATACACCTATGGAATCTCTACCATATTCAATAAAGACAACATCCATAATACATATACAAATTTCCTCATGTTTCCTTTTTTTTTCTTTTTTCTCTTTTTTTTTTTTTGAGAGGTTTTCACTATAGGGCGCGTGCGCTCATCAGACAGAGACAGAGAGACATCACCTCCCAGGGGGAATGGCCACGCCACAATCCCTTCTCCTCCATTCTCCTCTCGGGATCTTGGGCACACATGCACACGCACCCGCGCCCGGCTTGAGTTCTAAGCCACCAGGTCTGGGACGCGAACTACGTGGGAGTCCAGAGACATAGCCATTACGCTAACCGCTGGTTCCCCCTCGTGTTTCCTTTTAATCTCTCCCCATACCCCACTTTATTACTGGTTGACTACATATCTGTTTCCTGTAACTATAAATTTATAGTTTGCATTTTCTGGAATTTTATGAAAGAGTTGTTATACAAAATAATATGTATTTCCTTGTTTCTGATTTTCACAAGCACTACCATTTGAAGATTCATTTGCTTGTTCTTGAAACAATACTGTATATCAATAGTTCACCTATTTTATTGCAATATTCCATTACATAAGTATATCACACTTTTAAAATAATTATCAATTGCTAGACTTTTTAAAAAAATAATTATTTTTATTTAACTTTATTTTATTTATTTATTTAAATTTGATCAGAGAGGGACAGAGTGAGAGAGAGAGAGAGATAGAGGAAAAGTGAGAAACCTAATCGCCAGGTCCAGGACTCAAACCACAGTCAACCATGTGGGCATCTAGCACCCTTAACCACCACACCTCCTGCTGGCCATGTCTAATTTGGGTTTATAATGAAGTGGCTAAGAACATTGCATACTTTTTTTTTTTTCTGAGAGACTTTTGCTACAGGGTGCATGTACTCGCTGGAGAGACAGAGACAGAAAGTGGGAAATAGAAATCCCCCCCAAGGGGTATGGCCATGCTGCAATCCCTTCTCTTCCATTCTCCTCTTGGCATTCTGGGCATGGCTCACACAAGCCCAGCGTGAGTTTCAAGCCCTTGGTCCAGCACTCAAACTGTGGTCTACTTTGTGGGAGTCCAGCGATGGAACCATTTCACCATCTGCTGGTCCCTTGCATACACGTTTTCATTGGAATGACTGAATCATATGGTAAGTGTATGTTTAACTTTCTTTTAAAAATAAAATTATTTTATTCAACTTTATCATTATTATTATTATTTTAATTTGACCAGAGAAAATCAGACAGAAAGAGGGAGGGAAAATAACAAAACAAGCCACTAGGTCCAGGACTTGAACCACACAGTTGGTCATGTGGGAGTCCAGCACTTTTAACCACCACACCACCTGCCAACTATGTTTAATTCTCTAAGAGACTTCTAAATTGTTTTCCAAAGTGGGAAATTTACATTCCCACAAGAAGTGTAGAAAAATTTCAATTCCTCCATATCCTTGTTAATACTTAATGATCAGTCTTTTTCATTTTACTCATTCTATTGTAATTAATTACTACTGTAGCAAACCCTGCTCTCTTTGGTTACAATTTCCAGCCTTTCACTTGCAATCTGTTTATATCTTTAGATCTAAAGTGAGTCTCTTGTAGATAGTATATAGTTGGACCATTTTTTGAAATTCATTCTGCCCATCTATCTTTTGATTGAAGAGCTCAATCCATTTATATTTGAAGTAATTACTAATAAGGAGACACATACTTCTGTCATTTTACTGTTTATTTTCTCTCTGCCTTCTAGTTTTTTTGTTCCTCATTTCCTGCACTACTGTCTTCTTGTGTATTTAGTTGATTTTTTACAGTAAAATGTTTGCACTTCTTTTTCATCTTTTTCTATATATCTTTATTTTATTTTGGTTACCATGGAGATTAATTTAACACCCTAAAGTTATGGCACCATCTGAATTTCTGCCAGCTTACCTCGAGTAACATATTAGCATTGCTCCTTTAACATCCCTCTCCCACCCTTTTCAGTTGTCCATGACACAAGATGACATCTTTATAAAAGGAGTAAACACATAAGCTAACAATGTTTTAAATGTGCTACCTTCTTAAATTATATACAGAATAAAGTGTGGCGTTACAAACCAAGGTTGCAATACTACTAGCTTTGAAAGTAAGAATTGTTTGTTCTTTTTAAATATATAATTTATTCTCTTAATAAAAACATGCACTATTGTTATAATAATACCAGCTTTTATAATTGCCTGTATATTTGCCTTTATTGAGATTTTTTTTTTCTCTTCATACAGCTTCTAGTTACTGTCTAAGGTCTTTTTTTACTTCACTCTCTAAAATTTGCTTTGGTATGTCTTACAGGTAGATCAAGTGGACATGAACTGCCCTTGCCTCTGTTTATCTGAGAATAACTTAATTTACCCCTCAATATGGACATACAGTTTTGCTTTGACTTCTTTTTTCTTTTAATAATTTGAAAGTATCAACCTACTATCTCTGGTCTTCAAATTGTCTGATGATAAATCTAATATTCATTTCAGTAGCAATCGTTTTGTAAATGACAGATCACATCTCTCTCACTGCTTTCAAAGTTCTGTTCTTGGCTTTCAACATGTTTATTATAATTTATCTCAGTGTGGGGTCTCCGAGTTCATCATACATGGAGTTCATGGAGCTTGGGTGTTTATATTCATGCTTTCCATCAAATCTGGAAAATGTTTAACCATTATTCCTTTTTTTAAAGAATTATTTTATTTGTTATCATTATTATTATTATTATTATTTTATTTTGACCAGAGAGAGGCACAGAGAGAGAGGGAAAGTGAGAAAGCAAGCCACCATATCCAGGATTCAAACCATGGTCAGTGGTATTGGCTCCAGCACCTTAACCACCATACCACGTGCCAGCCCTCAACCATTATTTCTTTAAAATATTCACTCTTTCTTCTCTCTATTCTTCTTCTGATTCTACTTTAATATATGTGTTGGTCTGCTTTAGGAGATCTCACATGTCCCTTGGGCTATGTTCATTTTTCTCCAATCTTTTCATTTCTGTTCCTCAGATTCAGTAAATTCCATTGTTCTATTTTCTTTTTTTTTTATTTCAATTCATTTATTTGCATTCATTCACTGTACATCATTACAGCATACTAAAAGAGATTTTCCATCCAGAGTACACTGTATATTGTCTCAATCAAGCACATCAACAAACATGTTATTGTCAGCAAATGATATTCCATTTCTTGTTTTCTGTATGTTTTGCTTTTTTCCCCCCATTTTATTGAATCACCAAAGACCCTAATCAATCCAAATACCCTCATAGCAAACACAGGTGACACACACATTTCCATGAACACAAGTCTAACTTTACGCATCCTATAAAGTAGCACCTAGCTAGGGCTACATATCCTACTGCAGACATTGAATAGATATATTTTTTTCCTGAAACTTTTTTTTTTGTAACTCAATTTACATTCCTTCCCTAAGCATCATCACAGCACACAAAATGCAATCTTTTTTTTTAGATATATTTTTTTCCTGAAACTTTTTTTTTTGTAACTCAATTTACATTCCTTCCCTAAGCATCATCACAGCACACAAAATGCGATCTCCCATCCAGTACACACTGCGTAGTGACTCAATCATGCACATTACAAAAAATTTTCCAATTCTAGTTCCTAGAATTCTTTCCACCCCTCTTTTTGACCCTCTGTCCCTTCCCACCCTCCTCTCACACCACCTCCGGTGTCCAAAATTGTCCTCCATTCCCTTCCCACCCACATTGCATTGATCACACAAATTTCCCACATAAACTAACTACTTTCAATGGTGAGTTCACTCATTACTACTAAGAAAACCAGTTTTAACTT
>NW_006159844.1:10147578-10174999 GCF_000334495.1 Tupaia belangeri chinensis | reverse complement strand
TTTGATGGTATCCAGTACTTCTCGCATATTATTCTCAAATTTTTGGGCCATTTTCTCAGTCTTCATGGTGAATTTTTCTAGGTCAGCCATTTTCTCTTCTACATCTGAGATTCTATTTTCTGAATGATCTAGTCTGCTTTTAATACTTTCAAGGGAGATTTTGACTTCTTGTATTATAGACTTCATCTCTAGCAGTTCCATTTGAGTCTTTTTTAAAGTGTGTAATTCCTCTTTTAGATCTTGCAAGAATTTCCTCATCTCCTGGAACTCGTCAACTCCTTTCTCCTTTCTCTTTAGAGTTCATTATCTCTCTTCTCTTCCATCTCTGTTAGCTTTGACATTATGAATGCTCTAAATTCCTTATCAGACATTTCCATGATTTTCACCGAACTGCTTGTGGATGAAGAAGAGTTACTGTTTTCCGTTGGAGGAGAGGTATTTTCTCGTTTTCCCCTATTTCTCATGATCCGGCGGTGATTTCTTGTCATCTGATGGATGGTGTGTTTCTTTCAAATTCTTGAAATTCAGCTTTACAGTTCAGGAGCAAGCAGACAGAGGTGATCCAGAATCTCTTTGCCATTCTGTTGTGATTGCGCTAGCTCATTTGTTGGAGGCTGAATTATCAATAGAAAATCTTCGTTACCTTAAAAATCTAGTTCACTGGAGCCATGTGGAACCTTCTCCTGAAGGCCCAGCTTCTTCTGCCGCTAGCTCGTTTGTTGGAGGCTGAATTATCAGTAGAAAATCTTCATTCCCTTAAAAATCTAGTTCACTGGAGCCATGTGGAACCTTCTCCTCCATTGTTCTATTTTCAGATTCACTGATTCTTTCTTCTGCCTGCTCAGATCTGCCTGTGAATCCCTTAAGTAGGTTTTTTCATCTTAGTTACTGTACATTTAGTTTCACAATTTTTGGAGGGAGTCATTTTTGGTTTTCTATGTCTTCATGGGTATTGCTATTTTGTTGCTACATCATTTTCTTGACTTTTTGTCTTTTAGCTCTTTGAGCATCTTTAAGAAAGTTGTTATGAAGTCTGTTTGTTTAGTAGATCTGCCATCGGGTCTTTTCAGACAGTTTTTCTTGTTTCTACCTTTGGGTGGGTCCTACTTTCCTGTTTCTTCATATGCCTCATGATTTTTATTATTGTTGTTGAAAATTACATTTGTGGTAACAGGAAATCAGATTGTGTCCCTTCCCTAGGGTTTTCTGGGTTTTGCTTTTATTTTTATTTTTAATTGTTGTAGGCTTCTTGCATGTTGAAGATGTAAACTTAAGGTCTTCTCAGGTCTTTCCTTTTGTTTTGTGTTTTTCTTTTTAGAATTATTTATTTAATTTATTTCTTGTTATTATTTAAATTTACTACAGGACATGCGTGCTCACCAGAGAGAGACAGAGAGAGAGAGAAAGTAAGAAATCAGACTGCCAGGTCCAGAACTAGAATTGTAGTCGACCATGTGGAAGTCCAGGGCCTTACCACCATGCCACCTCTGGCCCCATCAGGTCTTTTCTAAGCCTGCACCTCTACCTGAGAATACTTGGTGACTTTCTAATTTCCCCCATACATAAAGTTGGTTTTGAGTATTCTAGTCTTTAATGTCTAGATAGCAAAAAGGGAAAAAGAGAAAAAGGGGGAAAGAAGTAATCCAAAACGGTGACAGAATCAGACAGATTCTGCTAGCCAAATTGTCGTCCAGGTGGAGAGAGATTTCTGGTGCTTGCTAGTCTGCCATCCCAGAATTCTCCTTCCTAATTTTAGTCACTGTAATAGGTAAGTAGTAAGCAGTTCTTCATTGTGGTTTAACTGGCATATCCATAATAATTGGTGATCTTTTCATGTGCTCTTTTGCCATTTATGTCTTGTGATGGCTGGTTTTGTATCTGTATGTCTCCCTAGAAACCCTGACTAACACATATCTTTGATTTGGTAAAGTGTTTGATCAAAATGTTTGCCCATTAATTATTTGGCTCGTTTTCTTACTATTGATTCTGAGGGGGTTTGTTTGTGAGAGATTTTTGCTTTAAGGTGCATGCACTCTCTGGAGAGACAGAGAAACAGAAAATAAAAAATCACCCATTCCAGGGGACAGCCATGCCTCCATCCCTTCTTCTCCATTCTCCTCTTGGGATTTTGGGCATGCACACACACACACACGCCTGGTATGAGTTTTAAGCCATCAGATCTAAGACTCAAACCACGGTCAATTATGTGAGAGTCCAGTAACGTAACCATTATGCCATCTGCTGGTCCCAAATCTGAGTGTTTTTTTTTTATATATATTCTGGATGGAAGTCTTTGGTTTTCATTTTTTTCCCTAGTCTATGGTTTGCCCTTTCATTCTCTTAAAAATGTCTTTTGAAGAGCAGATTTTTGAACTTTTGGTTATTGTTCATGATACATCATGAGTGCACAGACAAAATAGAATAACATTCCACAGGGCCTGGTAATGCTGCAATTGCCTTCCTCCAGTCCTCCAGCTTGCCAGGATCCTGGGTACATGCATGTGGACCAGCATGTTTCAGGCTGACGAGGCCAGGGATTCAAATTGTGGTCGTTATATGGCTTTTACTCCACAGTCTTATACACTACCAACTATGTTACAGAGTCTGGGCCACATTTTTTAATATTTATAAAGTCTAATCCATTAAGTATCTCTATTATGGTTTGCTCTTTTGATGTTATGTGTAAGAAATATTTACCAGATTCCAGGTCACAAACATTTTCTCTTGTTTTCTTCTAGAGGTTTTATTAGTTTGTGTTTTATGTTTGTGTTTTGATTCATTTGAAGTGAAATATTGTTTATAGTGTAAATTAGGGATGGAAGTGTGTATTTGGAGGTGGTTTCACAGCCACAGAACTTACAAATTAGTCATACTGCTTCTCTTTTGCTTCAGATCTACCAAAGCATCTCAAAAACTACAAATGACCTTGCCTGGTACCAGATCATGAGTGAGTCCAAAATGTTACCACCACACTATCTGACAATGCCTGGGGGCTATTTTAGTATAAAACAGACTATCTGGCAGGCTTCAATGACTGGTAGTGGATCTGTGGTACAAAAGGCTATGACTGTTACCTAAAACCAGGCAGTCTTACTACCTAGTAAGATGATGTCAGACCTTACTTGGGGTTCATTTCAGAATACTAATTTCCCCTGTTGGTAAAATCAATCTCTAGATAACTCAAATGAGGAGAAAAACTGGTGCTTGAAATGAGATTCAAGCTCTGTTTCTCAAAGGAAATTCTGTACTTCTTCCTTTTCTCTTCAGTTGTTTTTAATACAAGCTTTACAAAAGGCATGTATTGCCTTTTGAAAATTGGGAGGATTTTACATATTCTGATTCAGAGAATAACAGAAGTGTTAGATAATGCCATATGGGCTATTGAACTCCTCACCTAAGAGGTTCATAAAATTGGACAGGCAGTGTTCCAGAATAGAACCACATAGATGTAATGATGGCCTCCCAGAGGGGAACATAAGCTGTTTTAAGGAAAGAATGTTGTACTTACATGCCTGTGTAATCTGGAATATTTTCTATTTACTGAAATGATCGAAGAAACAAATAAATATTAGTGTATTCCGATTGTTTTCATTTTGGCAATGTTGATTCCTGATGAGAAGTGAACTTCCTACTCTGATCATTATCCTTCTCTCAGCATTTGTCTGTGGCAGCGTTCAGATGGGTTGTCTTCGGTGTGATAAATGCTGGTGCACAGTCACTGTACCATCAAACCAATCAACAAGTGATCTTACTAAAATAAAACAAAAACAGCACCAACAGCCACAAAAAAAACCATGAAACTCTAATGCTTATAGAAATTACAAACCAAAATGACACCCAGACACCCGATTTACCACCATAATTCCTCGAATAGAATAGATTATATTAACTGATATGGCTCCAAATGTGAATGGTCTATCCTTCAGCTTAGGCAAATAATGACCACAACGGGGAGATCCTGAGAAGAACCCCCTGGGGAAAGAAAAAATACATTGGAGTCCTAACACCCAGTACCTCAGTATGTGACCTTATTTGGAATTAGGGTCTTAACATATGTAGTCAAGTGAAAACAAGGTCATTAGAGTGGATTCTAATCCAATATGACAGGTATCCTTATAAAAAGGGAACCTTTGAACACACACATGGAAAATGACATTTTCAGATCAAGACAGAGATAGAGGCGATACTTCTACAACCCAGGGAATGTCACCGATTGACAGCAAATCACTAGGTGCTAGAAGAAAGCCATAACACAAGTACTTTCTCATAGCCCTTAGAAGAAACTAAGACGGCATCTCATACTTCTAGCCTCCAGAACTGTGAGATAATATGCCTCTTTTGTTTGAGCTGCCTCAGTTTGTAGTACTTTGTTACTGCAGCCCTAGCAAATTGATACACTTGTCAAAATAGTGCCCCCCAACTTTGGGAAGAATTTCTTTTTAATTATTATTATTTAGTGTGTATGTTGTTCTTGTTTTTAATTGCCAGAGAGCACATGAGCTGTCCAGAGAGAGAAAATGAGAGAAAGAGAGCACCCTCCAATGAGGCATGGTCATACCACAATTCATTTTCTCCATTTCTCTATCCTGTCAGGACTTTGGTTCTACACATGTAAGGCCCAGCATGATTCTCAAGTTTCTGGTGCTAGGATTTGAAACTTGGTCAGCCATGTGGAATCCAGCTCTCTTTGCACAGCACTCAACTGTGCTACCAGCTCAGCCCTTTTGTTTGGGGTTTTTTACTTGTGTTTACTGGCCCTCAAAAATGAAAGGCCTTGTAACTACTACATATTTTCTAATTATATAGCTCTCAAATTCTTTTGATCTTATTATGCTCTTAAAAACTGGGTCGCAGGAATCAGCAGTAAGCGTAATGGCTATGTTGCTGGACTCCCACATAGTCGACCGTGGTTCACGTCCCAGACCCGGTGGCTTAGAACTCACGCCAGGTGCCTGTGCGTGCGTGCCCAAGATCCCGAGAGGAGAATGGAGGAGAAGGGATTGCGGCGTGACCATCCCCCCCGGGGGGTGATTTCTCGCTTTCTATCTCTCTGTCTCTCTCTGTCTGTCTGGCAAGTGCACGCGCCCTATAGCGAAAACCTTTCAAAAAAAAAAAACTGGGTCGCCAAAATTTCTTATTTTTGTGTATCACATCTATTTCTATTTATCATACAAAAAATTAAAACCAAGAAATTAAAAATATATATATATAATTTATTTAATGTTCAGAATTAATTAAGAAGATCATACTTTTATATGTTTATCCTTTAGGAAGAATCCAATATGGTGAAATCTCATCTCATGAGAGAATTAAGTTCTAATTTATTTAAGCTGGTCCCAAAGTACAGTGGGTAAATACTGTGTATTGTGGTGTCAGATCCCACATGATTGATTGCTATTTGAATCCTGTCCCTGACTGCTTTGAATAAAAGCTGAGCACATGTGGATGCATGCCCCAAATCCTGACAAGATGAAGAAATGGAGGGAAAGAATTGTGGCATGACCATGCCGAATTGTGGTGTTTTTTGTTTTGTGGTTGTTGTTTTCTTTCTCTCTCTGGCAAGCCCACATACTCTCTGACAATAAAAAAGTAAATACATAAGAATAATTTATTTAAAATAACAATAACAAACCTACTACATGTTAAGGTAAATATTTTCATTTTCCAGAATAGATTAGTGAGGAGAGTGACATTGTTTCATATTTATGCAAATCTCCTTAATGAATGATTTCATAGAAAACAACTGGATATTACAGCAGGTTCTACATTCAATCTGTTGCAATCTCACACCTCATGTAGCCTCTGGAAAACTCCACTGTACACTTGTGAGAAAACACAAATGAAAAAAAGCGAACAAGTCTAAGTCTTTACTTATGAAAGAGTGGTTTGACCTTATAAACCACATTTTGAAAATTGTTGTTCTAATTCAACCTCCAACCTAGTACTGGCAACTTCTGTGTACTAATATTAAGCTTCTGCCAAAAACTAGGTCATTTACCAAATTAACATCCTACGAGTCCACAGATAGGTAAACAGATTTCCCAGAAAAAAACAAACTTTACTATTAGCTGACTATTTTGGGTTAATACTAGGTTCCTTAGGGTTGTTCATATCTCTCACAGGGTGTGTGTATTGAAATATTATAATGAAAAAAGAACAGACTTTGTATCCAAACATGCTGGAGTTAAAATACCAGTTCTATCTACTGTGTTAGTTAATAACATTAAGCTCTAGTTTCTTCACCTGTTTTATTTTTCAGGATTATGTAAATCAACTTTTAAATAGTTTTAACATAGTGTTTGGAATGTAGGATGGATTGAATAAATGTTAATGCCCTTCCTCTTTTCCAGTCAGAAGCCTTTCATTGGTTAACTTCATCCATAGGAAGCCTTCCTGATGGCCCCATTATGATCATTATTGCAATACTGAAGTTTAACACCTGTTGATGCACCAGAGAAGTCAGTATGAGATATTAGAGCTGCAAACCCAGAGTATTTAGAAAGGTTGGGGAGAAGTTAGACAGAAAACATTCCCTGCAACTACCTGCAAGCTCTTCGACTCGTTTCAGCTACAGGTATAGCCTGTCTGTGCTAAGCCATTAGCTCTTCATGTCAACATGGATTGCTTTTTCAATCTGCTGCCGAGGTGGGAGGTACAGAGCAAGCCACTGAGGAACTTATCATATGTTCTGAAAGAAGAGCAAAGGAGGATAAGGCTCAGATTCCCCTGGGAGGAGTGTCCCTGTGTGACTCTCAGTGAACCACCAGCCTAAGGACACTGGGCTGGACTGCCTCACGCCACTGAAAGAAGGAAGGGGATGTTAACTTATGTTTTGCTCATTTGCCTAGTCATAATTATGATTAAAAGTGTCCTCTCATTTAGAGTTCACAGGAAACCAGGGAGTGGTTACTATTGTTTACATGTTCTAAATAAGTAGTGAAGCTCAGAGGATTGAGTGTTTCATACTTAGCTTGTAAGTAGTACAGGTAGTGTTTAAACTTCAGCTTGTTCAGTTTTTAAGTCCAGGCTCTTAGTGTTGTACTACTTGGTTCCTTGAAGAATTTTTCCTGAAAAAGAGCCCAAAAGGTCAATGTTAAGCTTTAAGCAAGTGCCTGTTTTCTAAGTGGTAATTCTGTGCCCTGGACTATTGTGAATATTTGAGGTTTTCTTCCAGCCCATCAAGACACACAGGTGAGAATAGGGCTTATTATAACTGAGTCACTTATCAACTCAGTTAAGGAGTCATTTTCCTTGAGTATTCTGGGGAGGATTAAAAAAAAAAAACTCTAAGGACACAAATAAACGGAAAATGCTTTTGATTGCCAGCAATTGTACCCAACAATGTTTTAAGATTCAGTTCAAGCATGTTGTTCAATACTTGATTTATTCTGGATAGCATTACTAGTGTGTGCTCCTGCATTTGGAGTTACTCTTAACTGTAAAGAGGCTTGGATTTCTACATAGACACTTCAGGCCAAAAGACAGCAATTAAAAAAATCAATCCAGACAACCATTCGTTTACAACACCAACCTGAAGAAGAGTAATGTAAGATAAACACAAGATGCCTCTGACCTGTATTGGAACACTCTGTCCCATACTGGCTACAAGCAAACTGAGCTTTGCTAAAACAACCACAGGTACCCAGCAGGAGTGGTATCATTCCAAATCACTGCTGTTAATATACCTACTTATTATCCAAACAACCCTGAAACAAGAGACCTGAAATTGGCTGTTTGGGGTGTTGCTTCCTGCTGCCAGGAGGTGGTGCGTTTGACTTAAAAGACACTGAACCACAGTTAGATTAAAAATTTAGATCAAAACATTCAAGGGAATGAGACAATGAGAAAAAGAATTGTTTGTAGCAAACAACCTACTTTTCCTAAAACGTATTTTGAGTCAAGCCTAGTAATTGATTTTAAAAAAATGATCAGGCAAACTAATGTAAAGAACATTTTGGTGAATACATTAAAAAAAAATCAAAACCCTCAGTTCAGAAACGTATTTGCATTGCTGACAGCATTGTAGGGACATGTCAAAATATTTATTAATCATGAAGTCTTATACTAATAATGGACATATATTTATTTTATACTATATTTTCATTATGACTTATATGTAAGAGGTGATTAATAATATAGTCTAACTTGGTTTTGAACCCATGATATGAAAACTCTGTGGAATTAAAACCATAATAAAGGATTTTTTTTTTTTTTATTTGTTTCTTCTGTGAGAGAGACAGAGAGACACACACCCAACAAGGTCTTCATGCTGTAGTCTATCCCCAGCCTCAGCCAGACCAGATCACAGGCATATGGGAGTCTACCAAGTATGGGGAGGCCACGGACATGAACCTGGAATCTCCCTGTGTGGATCCAGCATCAAGGGTATTGTTCACTGCTGCACCACAAATCAGGTTTTATCTTATTTATTTGTTTGTTTTGGAGAGTTTTTTTCTATAGGGAATGTGTGCTTGCCAGAAAGACAGAGACAGAGAGACAGAAAGTGATAAATCACCCCCCAGAGGGGATGGCCACACTGCAATCCCTTCTCCTCCATTCTCCTCTCGGATCTTGGGCATGCATGCACATGTGCCCGGCGTGAGTTTAAGCCACCAGGTCCCACAGTCAATTACATGGGAATCCAGTGACATAGCCATTATGTTAACTGCTGGTCCCACACCAGTCAGTTTTAAAGATATTAAGTACATTCCAAAGTATTTCAGTATTGCCAAGAAGAATGCCTAAAAAACAGAGAGTGTGAACACAGTGAGGGTAAGAAAAAAATGAAAACAAACACCAAAAAATTATCATTAAAGGAGAAATCGAGAAAACGAACCTGAGGTAATTATGGAAATGGTAATAATTTTAAGTAGAGCGGGTATAGTTAAAATACAAAGTGAGACCAGCAGATGGCATAATGATTACATTGCTGGACTCCCACATAGTCGACGGTGGTTCAAGTCCCAGACACTGTGGTTTAAAACTTGCACCGGGTGAGTGTGCATGTGTGCCCAAGATCCTGAGAGGAGAATGGAGGAGACAGGATTGTAGCATAGCCATCCACCTCTGGTGGATGATTTCTCGCTTTCTGTCTCTCGCTGGTAAGCACATATGCCCTATAGCAGAAATCTCTCAAAAAAAAAAACAAAAAGATATAAAGTTAACTGTGGAGAGCCAAATAGTGGCATAGGGGTAAAATACTATGCTCTGTGGGGCAAGCTCACATGGGAAGGTTCCTGGTTCAAACCTGGAGACCTCCTGAGTACATACATCACTCACTTGCCCATGACCAACGGCTGGCTGAAGGATAGGGCATGGACGACAGTGTCAGGACCTTATTGTGGGTGCTCTCGTCCTCATGGAAGAGAAATGGGTTTCTCTTACTCATGGAAAAGACGAATGAATGAGTAATCAAAAAATTGTGTAAAACAGAATTACCTCTATTTCATGCTTCCCAATGTTTGTCTAAGGTTAGTGAAGCAGAGTTTGGGGAATAAAGTTCTATGGTAGCTTGTGTTCTGGGGAGGAAGGGACTGCGACATGTTTTAACTCTGTGCTGGCCATATTGGTCGCTGTTAGCCACATGTAGCTAATGAACACTTAAATGTGGTTAGTCATTGAGATATTCTGTTGGTGTAAAATACATACTGATGCTGAAGACTCAGTGCCAAAACATGTAAAATATCTCATTAATAATTTATTCTATTGACTACATGTTAAAGTGATAATGTTTTAGATATTGGATTAACTAAATTTATTATTATATTAATTTTATCTGTTTATTTTTATTTATTCCTTAATGTGACTACCAAAAAATTGAAAATTATATGTCTGGCTAACATCTGTATTGGGCAGTTGCGGTCTACACACTTGCCTAGGAGAAATTAACTGGAATAAATTCTAGCATTCATAAAAAGAGGAGACAACTTGCCTACCTTTTTTTTTTTTTTTTTCCTATCTTTCAGCTGCTTGGGCACTATATGCCATTGCAGATAGGAGCCGGGACAAGGAAGGCAGCGTAGAAGGCCAGGAGCAGAGGGCTACTGTTATTCCCTAGCATCAACTGCAACAAAGTACCATTTTTGGAAGGCAGTATGTTGATGCTAGAGTTAAGTTTATAATGACTGTGAAAAAAACTGTGAAAGCAAGACTAACCAACATAACAGATATTCACTAATTTCCCTGCCAGCTAACAGCCCATTTCCTTTCATTAGCTTCCTCCCCACCCCCAACACATACCTACCTAGTTTCTAGGTCAGGTGCCCTGTTACAGGAACCCAATTAGGCCTGTGATTAGAATTTTTGTATGGTCCTTTCTAGAGGTATACTTTTTTTTAAGCTTTACTTTTTTTTCAGTGTTGCTAGAAGGTATGTGTACTCACTAGAAAAAGAGGGAGAGAAGGTGAGGAATAACCCTCTATAGGGGATGGTCACTCCACAATCCCTTCTCCTTCGTTTCTCCTTTTGTGATTTTGGGCATGCAGCACGAGCCCAGTGTGCAGTCAGCCATAGGTGAGATCCAGTTGCCTTCACCACCACACCACCGGTTGGCCTTAGAAGTACACTTCCGACAGTATGACTCTATTAGCATTCTGAGTAGCAAGAAATTTAATATTATAGGAAGTTTCATTCTAAGATCTCAAGGATGGTCTCTAGTCAAGGAAGTAGATAATGAGGTGATGTTGAACACAAGGCAGAATATCAGTGGGGATTGTTGAAGAGAGAGCCTAGACAGAAAGCCAGAAATTTATTCTCAAGGTAAACAGAAACGAACAAAAAGGTAGACTTTCAAGGACCTATCTAAATATATAAGAGTAGAGAAGGACCTGCCATAAGTTGGGTCACATATTTGTTACACGTGTGGGTAGAAGATGAGAAACTGACTCATTTGAAAGGCAGGAAGGGTTACCAGAGTTTAGTGTGGCTAACCCAGAGAAGGACAGGAGTCCTGTAAAGCACAGTATAGTTCAACAATGTGTATCGATTCTAGGGAGTGGTCATTTAAGTGTGAGTGCCAGGTTTAGCACTCTAACTTTGCAAACAGTAGTTTAGAGGGCTAAAGGAACAGTTTTGGATAGCCTTCTAATGTATGAATATATCCTAATTGCCCCAATTATCTCCCTCTTGATAGTTGTTTTCAGTTAGCAGCTACAGTAAGCTGTTATTTCCATTGGAGAATCTCAAAGTTGAGAAAAGTTGATCAGAATTACTCTCCAAAAGATTCATAGTAGTGGACGCTCCCAGAAATAAGAGTGCACATTTTACCATCATGACCTTCCAGTATTAGATGTTTCCGATTGTTTTAATTTTTGCCAGTCCAGTAAAGAAAAAATTGGTATTTGATTGTTTGGTATTCCCACAAGGGAGATTTTGGAGCTGAGTATTGTTTATTTTCTTCTTCATTTCCTTCTCAATGAATTATTTCTTCTGCTCATTTTACTGTGTTTATTAAAAAATCAAGTTATAAAAAGTTTTTAGAGTTGTTAACCTAGTGTTCTGTGTTTTACAAATACTTTCTTGCAGTCTCTTTTTATCTTTCGAAATTTTATGGTAACTTTCGCCATATAAATATTTTATACTTTGGCATAGTTGTATGTATTACTCTTTTATCTTACAGCTTCTAACGTTCCTGCCTTGTTTGAGAAGTCTCTTCCACCCTAAATTCATGACAGATTTCTTTTGTTTTATGTTTTTTATTTCAATCTTCAAGATTTCTAGAATTTATTTTGGTATATGGTAAAACGTAGAACTCTAACTTTCTACCTCTCATCTAGATAGTTGTTGTTAGTTCTTACTAATTTATGAGTGAAACCATCTTTCTCTCAAAACTGAAATACCACTTTATATTTTAATATTCCCCATGCAGTTGAATTTTTCTAGATTCTCTATGTATTTGTCTTTCTTATACTAATCCTTTTTGTCTGATCTGCCTTTTTATTACACATTGTGGTAAATTTTATGATCTGATAACACAAATTATCTGTTAACCTGTTAATCTCTTTTTTTCTAAAATGACTTAACTATTCTTACATATGAATCTTCCAATATGAATAATGAAACATGATGTTATTCCATTGTATGCTAAAAAACTTACATAAATATCTTTAAAATTGATTTTTAAGTGTTTCATTATTTTGACTTTCATGTTGGTTGTGGAAAGAACTTTCAAAGTAGATTGTAGTAGCTCTTCTGCTGAAGCAGTTTGTATTGGCTCTTTCATGTAAGCTGATGAAAATTATTTCTGAAAGTATATTTGTTTTGTTTTCTCTGCAAATGGAGTGAATAAAAGGAGAAAAATAAGGAAGAGAGAAGGTTGCATTAGCTATGGTTCAAATTTTGTATGGATTCAGTTCTAAGCTAATTTAGATTTCTGAGTGGTTATCAGAAACTAAATAAAATTCTTTGTATTTTCTCATCATCTTGCCCTCCCCTTTTCTGTTTCTATCGCTTGCTTTTATTATACAGAATATTTGTATCATTTTGTCAATGAACATCAGCCCTAGGCAATTTATACCATGAAGTTTGGTTAACCTTATGGGGAAATAACGTGTGTATGACTTTACTGAACTCGCCACTGCTGACAAGAAATGAATCTTCATGGCCTGACTCAACTAGGTTACTGGGTGATGATAACTTTGTCAGCATTTTATCAGAAAAAAATTGAAGAATTCAATAAGATTTCTAGGAAAGAGCAACTGAGTAAAGAGAACTCAGATGACAAATTTTAAGAGCTTGCTTTTATAGTTGCATTAAAAAAGTTTTCTGAGGCCAGCAGGTGGCATGGTGAAGGGTGCTGGACTTTCACATGGCCGACCAAAGTACAAGCCCCATACCTGGTGGCTTGCTTTCTCACTTTCTCTCTGTTTTTCTCTGTCTCTCTCTCACTGTATCCCTCTCTGGTCAAATTTAAATAAATAAATAAATACATAAAGTCAAGTAAAATAATTCTTTTAAAAATTTTCTGATCTTTTTGGAGACTTTTTAAGGACAATACTAGTATGTTTAATTTTTGCTTGCAGGTCTACTTGAGAGAATTTTTTCTGTAGAGGATGAAACTTAATTTAGGAAGGTGTCAATACTTATAAAAGATGTAGGAAAATATATATAGTTTTAAATGCAAATATATTAAATATGTAGAACATCAAATAATGAAAAATATTACAAATGACAACATTTGCGGTCAAATCAATATAATTGTTGCATGAATGAACAGACACAGACTATCCAGACATTATTCATTTATACATTTCCTAAACCAGATTCTGTATCCAGAAAGTACTCGATGTCCATTAATCTTCCTTTAAAAACAAAATTGCAGAAGTAAATCATGCATATTACTTTTAAAATTCCACTGGTTGTAAAGTGAAAGTCCTCCACATCTTCCCGCCCTTGTTTGCAGATCTCACTGTCAGGAATAACTGTTTACATTTATGTATCCATTCTGGAAACATTGTATGCCATATATACACACATACCCTAAAAGTAGACTGTAAGTCCTTCTGAAACTGACGTTCTTAATCTGTATTTCTGATTTACTTAATTAGTTTTAGTGACTGAAGTGTCAGTCTATAAACTTACTCATTTTCCTATTGGTTTCCTACTCTCCACTACTGAAAACAGTACATCAGTGAGTAGTTTTACACCCCTTTGTGTCGGATTACCTGTAAGATAAAGTCCTAGAAATCTAACGCATCTCGCAAATCAAACTTTGGACAGAGGCTGCTGCTTTAGTGCTTTTGAACTGATCAGTTAGGTAAATCAATGCTGCTCTCTCTGAGGATGATTTGGTGGTAACATCAATCATAACAAAGGTCGGAGTCGTTTAATTTCCTTTTTTCCATCTCAAGAGCATGTCTAGTTCTTTCCTTCCATTCTTAAAGCTCCTAGGCGTTTCCCTTCAGAAACGTGAGACATTTTGGATCAAGGCTATCATCGTGGTCCTCGGTAAAGGAAAATGACACCATGGTCCCAAGAACCTCAAACTACAGTACATAATCATCTTGTAAAATGACCCCTTATGGGGGGTTGGTGAGATACTTATTGCTTTCTATTCCTTATACTCAAATATTTTCTTCAGGGCGAGGAACTGATCCGACCACTCAGTTTCAATTTGTGGTCGGAACGGGAGTGACCGGTACGCTTGGCTTTTTGTCTCTCTCTAATAAGAGACGGAAAGAGATCTGAAGTCCTGACGGTGTCGGTACGGGAGCCGGGAAGCCCGAGAAAACCTGTAGTACATGCGAAGGGTTTGTTTTTCTCTACTGCTTCCTCCGGGGTGAGAGGAGGGGGGAAAAACCTCCCCGCTCCCTCAGAGTTTTCTTTCCCTTGACACTGAGGAAGGAACCTTGGCTCGCCTCTGTCCCTGTCAGAAACAAGATCCTCGCAAAGCCACCCTGTGCCGGGCCTTCTCGGAGGACCCACACAGGGAGCGACACCAGACAAAGGAAACTAAAGCGAAGGGACACGGCAGCGACAGAGCGGAGCAGCACAGATGGGGCGAGCCGCAGTCCCCCCACCGCCAGCGCCTCCTCACCGCCGGCGCCTCCTCGGGCCCCGCCCCCTAGGAGCGGGGGGCCGGTCACTCCTTCCGGGTTCGAACGGAAGTGGGTGAATTTGAATCCTGTGGGCCGTTGGATGGATCCGCTAGCGTTTGGCTTGCGGCGACGCAGCGCGAGAAGGGAAAAGTGACGCGGCTGTTCTGGAACTTTTTTCGAGAGTGCCTTGGTGAGTAGATGGGGAACGGGAAGCCGAGCAGTATTCGAGGGAGAGGAGCGGGACCGTCGGACAGGACAGGGGCCGAGAGGCCTCGGAGCACCTTTGCGGGTGTCCGGCGCTGGGCCCGGCGTGGAGACCGGGGAGACGCGGAGCTGGGGGACGTCTCCGCGGCCAGCGCGCCTGACGCCCGCGCTCTCCAGCCAGCCCTGGGTCTGGGGGTGTGGAGCCCACCGGCCTCGAGGTTAAGCCTTGTGCCCACGCTGTTTCTGCGATGTTTTTTCGCAGTCGCAGTTCAGTATTTTCACCCATTTGTCTCGAATGCTGACTCTTCAGCAGCACTTGAATCTCACTGCGAAAGCGTTACTCAGGTGAAAGAATCTTCCTTTATTAAAGGTGGAATGTTGGGAGCAGGTTTAAAATAAAAGATGCTCTCTGGCTGCGAGTTGCTCAGAAGAGTGTTACCCGGAGCCGTCTTTATTACCGTGGACTGAAATGACAGTCTTTGAAATGCCTGGTAGGGATTTAAACTGAAATCCGAGTATCCTTTGTATTTAAACCCGGATATTTTTCTTTCACGGTTGACATTTTTCATGTACCGCAAAAATCCGAGACTCTTGCTCATTTAAACTGGCTATAGTAACAGCGGTGATTCTCAAGGGTCTTAGTTTGCAAACAATAGGGATAAGGTTTAGTTCCACCGCCCTTCCTTTTCACTCCCTCCATTCATTGGCCGACTGGGTTATTGTGGGAGTCATTTTAGAAGTACTCTACTAATGCTTCGAGAATCGGATTTTTAGGGGGGAGTGTCATTTGATTTTTTGGTTTTGGTTTATTTTTAATGATCTAACTCACATATCAAAACTAACATTGTAGTAAAGTCATACCTTCTGAAATAGTTTAAATGTATATCCTAAATGTAAATTATAAATGAGTACTTTAAAAGTGTAGAGGTGTTTTTATCTTACCTCTTGAAAAACTGTCAGACTAATTTTGTGTTGCTTTATAAGAAGAGATATTTTGAGTTCTTTTTAAGATTTTTAACACTGGGGTATTGTTCCATATAAATGTCTTTTTAAAAGTAAGACTTAATACAGAATAGAGATAACTTTTTTATCCAGTGCTGGGCTACTCCCACTCCTTCATCCCTGCTAATGAACTGTTGTTTTTGGTATTAGTCAAGAAGACTAGATTTAAATAGTTATGAGTATTAAAATAGAAACAGTGTTCCTAAGACTGCAAGAAAGACATTAGCTACACTGTAGACAGACAGCTATTCTGCTTGTTTCATGTATAGTACCAACAAGTGTTAATTAAAAAAAAAAATAGTATTGATCTGCATATCCTAATCTGTTCCTCTCCCCTGCCTGGACCCCTTCTATTGAGTTTTTGCTTTGTATGTCTGCGTAAAGGAGCCTCAAACTTTATTGTGTGCACCTTACCTGAGGGTTCTTAAAAGCTGATTCCTGAACTTCAGATCTCAGATTCCCAATCTGTAGGTCCGAAGAATGAGGTTGATAAATCTGCATATTTAACCGAAAGGTTAAAATATTCTATCATAGTTTTTAAAAATGCTGATTTAATCTTTCCTAGAGAAGATGAGAAACTAGAGCCAATTTGTCTTGATTTGAATCCCACCTCTGCCACTTTTAGCTGTGTGATCCCAGGCAAGCTGTTTGGTCTCCCTTCCCCGTGTGTTAGTTCCCTGAAGTGTATAATGGGGATAATACTTACATAGTAGGAATATTGTAAGAATTAAATACATTAATAAAGACTTGAAAATACTACATGGTATGTAGTAACAGATGTATATGTTTTCTGTTATAAGGAGTTACTGAGCATTATACAAACCGCATTACATACATTATTTTATTAGTCTTCACAGTAGCACTGAGGTAGCTATTATTTTTTTTAGATTTAAAAAAAAAAAGAGAAGGTTCTGTAATATACTCCCACACAACTAATATAACATTTGAACTAAGGTCAGAATTTTTTTTGTTAATGTTTCTTGTTCCAAATGTTGCTCCATAAAAAATCTGATAGTATCCCGTTATCTACAATATATAACTCAAATTTCTTAGGGTTTTTTCTCTTCTTTCTTTCTTTCTTTCTTCTTCTTCTTCTTCTTCTTTTTTTTTTTTTTTTTTTTAACAAAGCCTTCCAGAGTCTGGTTCCAATCTCTATTTCCAAGCATCATCGTTGGAATACTCTGTCACTCTTTTCCAACCTGCTGATATGCCATGAAAACTACTGTAATTCTCCATCTCTATTTTCTTACCTCTTTTTATGCATATTTGCTATTAGCCTTCTTATTTCTCCTTAAGATTTTACTCAAATGGGTTTCAAGATTTCCCCAGGCAGAGTGCTCCATCTTCAGTGCAATTTTGTTATAAATATACTACAGCACTAGGCTGAGGGCTCTTGTTCTCTTTATCTGTTTGTCTGCGTGCTTAGTACAACAGCAAGTGTCCTTATCCTCTGAAACTGTATGTTCAATGAGTATTTGTTATTTAACATTATGTCTTGTGTAAATGACTGAAAAGTGTTCTTTAAAGAACTTTTATTTCCCCCCTTATATGATAAAATATAATTCAGTATAGTTAGTAGATATTTTAATAATAGCAAATGGTTTATAAACTTAACAAATTTGGGGAAAAATGTATTGAAATCTTAGTTTCAAAAGGCATTTCAAGTGGGAAAAAAGTCAAGAGCAATACTTGTTAATGTTTGTGAGATTCTAAAAGCTGTAAACATGCTTTCTCATTTAATCCTCAAAACCATTTTACTATCTGCATATTAGGATGATGTAACCGATGTGCCAAAAGATTACACAGTTGTAAAAATGTATGTTTTTAAATCTTTAATTTCCTTTTGGCATAATTTTTTGTTTAGTTTTAATTTTTTAAATTATGAGTGATATATTTTAAAAGTAATAAAAAAGTCACAATTCAAAAAATTTTAAAACAGAAAAGTTTACCTTTTCTTTTCACTTTGAACAGCTAAGATTTGCCCACAGTTTTCTTTAAAGAAACTGCCAAATATTGTAGGGATTGAATTTAAGCACCAGTGGTAGGATTTGTCTGAGGAGCACATAGATCTTTTTTATTTTTTAATTTTATTCATCATTATTAATTTTTTCTTTTTGGAGAGGTTTTTGCCATAGGGCACGTGTGCTCACCAGAAAGACAGAGAGACAGAAAGCGAGAAATTACCCGCCCAGGGGGGGATGGCCATGCCACAATCCCTTCTCTATTCTCCTCTCAGGATCTTGGGGGCGCACACACACACACACACACACACACACACACCCGGCATGAGTTTAAGACACCGGGTCTGGGACTCAAACCATGGTCGACTACATAGGAGTCCAGTGACATAGCCATTATGCTAACTGCTGGTCCCAATTTTTTTTTTTTTTTTTTTTTTTTTAATTTAGCCAGAGAGAGAGGGAAAGTGAGAAAGCAAGCTGCTGGGTCTGGAACTTGAACCATGGCCAACCATGTGAGAGTCTAGCGCCTTAACCACCATGCCATCTGCTGACCCCAAGAGCACACAGATCTTAATATGCTCTTGTTGCACACCCTACCCCTTCTTTAGCCAGAGTAATATAGGTATTTAAAATAGAGCTACATATCTGATACAGGCCTGGTCATTCACATTATTTCTTCTTGAATTTTGGAGTTAGGATATCACAAGACTATTAGACGAAAAGTTGGAAAAGTCTTTATATGTGTTGGGATAGCATATTGGAATCATGAAAAAGCATAAGGATCCAAGGAAGCTCTATTCTTGTGTGCATTCCTCTTTTCCCAGCTCTCCAGCTTCTTAGGATCTTGAGAGTGTGTGCTTGGCATGTTTTCAGGCTTTGAGATCTGAACCTGTGGTTGGCATGTGGATTCCCTCCTTGCATTATAAATTACAGACTGCACTACTGTAGATGAACCTCATTGTAGTTGTAATTTGTATATTGTAGTTTTGATTTGTATATTTCTAATGCTAATCATGTGCTTGTTGACTATGTGAATTTTTTTTTTTTTTGAGAAATACCTATTCCGATCTTTTGTCCATTTTTAAATCGAGTTACCCATCTTTTTGTTGTTGAATTGTAGCAATTTCTAGATACTAGACCTTTATTAGGTATATGAATTCCAAATATTTTTTCTCCCATTCTATGGATTATCTTTTCATTCTCTTGATTCTATCCTTCAATGACAAAAGTTATAGATTTTTAAAGAATTATTTATTTTATTTACTGTTATTGTTATTGTTATTTCGGTTTGACCAGAGACATAAGAAAGTGAGAAAACAAGCCAGCAGGTCCAGTCCTCAAACTGCAGTCAGCCAAGTGGAGTCTAGCACTTTAACCACCGTACCACCTGCCGGCCCCACAAAAGTTACAGACTTTAACGAAGTTCAAATTTTTTTTTCTTTTTTTTTTAATCACATTTTTGGAGTCATATCTCAAAAGCTGTTGCCAAATCCAAGGTTTGAAATGTATTCCTATTTTTTTTTAAGAATTACTTACCCAATTTGTTAATTAATTAATTTAAATTTGCTATGGGGCACACATACTTACCAGAGGGGGAGAGAGACAGAGAGAGGAAGAGAGAGAGGGAAAGTGAGAAAGCAAGCCACCAGGTCTGGGATTTGAACTACAGTCTGCCATGTGGAAGTCCAGTGCCTTAATCACCACACCACCTACTGGCCCCCTACATTTTCTTCTAAGAATTTTATTGTTTTGGCTTTTACATTTAGATCTTTGATCTATTTTGATTTAATTTTATGTATATAGTTTAAGGTAGAAGTCCAACTTCATTCATTTTTATGTTGCTGTTCCATTTGTCCCAGCATCATTTGTTGAAGAAACTGTTCTTTCCCCATTGAATGGTCTTGGCATCTTTTTTGAAATCATTTGACCATTGATGTGTGAGTTTATTTCTGAACTTTATTCTTTTCTGTTAATATATCTATCCTTAATGCCAATACTACACTGTTTTGATTACTGTAGGTTTGTAGTGAGTTTTGAAATTGGGACGTCTAAATCTTTCCATTTTTTTGTTTTGTTGTTGGATTGCTTAGACTCTTCCTGGCCCTTTGCAATGATACATAACTTTCAGGACCAGCCTTTCCATTCCTGAGGAAAGGCCATTGGGATTTTTGAGAGGGATTACATAGAATCTTGGGACTAGCAGTTAGCATAATGGCTATGTCGCTGGATTCCCATGTAGTCGAGCACGGTTCGAGTCCTGAACCGATGGCTTAAACTCACGCCGGGTGCGGGTGTGTGCGTGCCCAAGATCCCAAGAGGAGAATGGAGGAGAAGGGATTGCGGCATGGCCATCCCCCCTCGGGGGTGATTTCTAGCTTTCTGTCTCTCTGGCGAGCGCACACGCCCTATAGCAAAAACCTCTTAAAAAAAAAAAAAAGAGAGATTACATTGAATCTATAAACTGCTTTGGGAATAATTGCCATCTTTTTTTTTAAAAGATTTTATTTTATTTTATTTATTCTTATTTTTAAATTTGATCAGAGAGAGAGGGAAAGTGAGAAAGCAAGACACCAGGTCTGGACCTCAAACCGTGGTTGGCCATGGGAGAATCCATCACCTTAGCTACTATACCACCTACTGGCCCCATAATTGCCATCTTAACAATAAAAAGTCTCCCAACCCATGAACCTCTGTGTCTTTGTATTTATTTACTGTTTTGTTTGTTTTTAAGGTTTTTGCCACAGGATGTGTGGGCTTGCCAGATAGAGGCAGTGAGAGAAGGGAAGTGAAAAAATCATCCCACTGGGAGGATGGCCATGGCGCAGCCCCTTCTCCTACATTCTTCTGGGATTTGGGGCACACACACATTCGCTCTGCATGATTTTCAAACCACCAGATTGGGGATTCAAACTGGGAGCAGTTGGAGCCAGCAAGTGGCATAGTTGTTTAGGTGCTGGACTCCCATTTGGCTGTCTGTGGTTCCAGTCCTCCACCTGGCAACTTGAAATGCAATGCTGGGAGTGTGTTTGTGTTTGCCCAAAACCCCAAGAGGAAAATGGAAGAGAAGGGACTGGGTATGGCCACCCCACGAGGGGATGATTTCTCACTTTCTCTATCTCTAGTGAGCACATGCACCCTATAGCAAAAATCTCTCCAAGGAAACAAAAACCCAAAAAGATGTGATCTGGGACCAGCAGGTTTCATACTGATTAGGTCACTGAACTCCCATGAAGTCAACCATGGTTCAAGTCCTGAACCTGGCAGCTTAAAACTCAACTTGCCATGTGTGTGTGCATGCCCCAAATCCCAAGAGGTGAATGGAGGAGAAGGGATTGTGGGGTGGCCACCTCCCTAGGGGGTGATTACTCACTTTCTGTCTGTCTCTCCAGCAAGTATATGTGCCATATAGCAAAATAATCTCTCTTTAAAACAAAACAAAATTGTGACTAGCTTTGTGGGAGTCTAGCATCCCAACCACTACACCATGTGCTGGCCCCTACTTAATGTTCTTTTATTTCATTCAGCACTTTCAGTAAAGTTATTTAGTAAAGTTATTACTAAGTTACTTCTTTCGTTTTTTTGTTTTTGTTTTGACCAGGGGAGTGCACTAGCCAGAGAGAAACAGAAAGGGAAAGTGAGAAACCCCCGCTTCCCCACCAGGGATGGCCAGCCCACAATCTCTTCTCTTCCAGTCTCTCACGATGTGATTTTGGGCTTGTAGGCATTTGCACTTGTCATGATCCTCAAGCCTCCATCAACCTTGTAGGAGTTCAGTGCCTTAATCACCATGCCAGCTGTTGGCCCTGTAACTTTTTAATGCTATTGTAAATGGAATTATTTTCTTAATTTTTTTTATGGATATTTCATTGGTTATTGTTTAGAAATACGACTGATTTGTTGTTGTTGATCTGGCATCCTGTAACTTTGCTATATATCTGTCTTAGCTCTAACAATTGTCTGTAAATTCTTCAGGATTTTCTACATATTTAACTTAATGTCTTTTGTATTTTGTTATTCTTGCTTTCAAGAATTGAAAACTGTGTGGTATAATTACATTGATTGATTTGTATTCCTTGGATAAATCCCATGCAGCTTGCTAATATTTTGTGAAATTCTTAAGTGTCATTGGTCTGTAATTTTCTTTTTTTGATATCTTCATCTGCATTCAGCATAAGAGTAAATGATAGCTTCATAAGATGAGTTAGGAAGTGTTTATTTTTTTTTCTTTTTTTTGAGAGGTTTTTGCTATAGGGCACTTGTGCTTGCCACGAAGTCAGAGAAATCACCCCAGGGGAGATGGCCATGCCATAATCTGTTATCTTCCATTCTCCTCTCAGGATGTTGGGCATGCATGCACATTCTCCTGGCGTGAGTTTAAGCCACTGGATCCAGGACTCAAACCGTGGTCAACTACATGGGAGTCCAGCAACATAGCCATTATGCCAACTGCTAGTGCCAGGAAGTGTTTCTCATCTTCTGGTTTTTAAAGTGGGATGAGAAAGATTGGTACTAATATTTATTTAAATGTTTGGTATAATTCACCAATGTCTCCATCTAGGTCAGAAATTTCTTTTTTTTTTTTTTGGGGAGGTTTTTGCCATAGGGTGCGTGCGATCACCAGAAAGACAGAGAGAGACAGAGAGCTAGAAAGTTAGAAATCGCCCCCCAGGGGGGGATGGCCACGCCGCAATCCCCTCTCCTCCATTCTCCTCTCGGGATCTTGGGCATGCACGCACACGCACCTGGCATCAGTCTAAGCCACCGGGTCTGGGATTTGAATCGCTGTTGACTACATTGGAGTTCAGTGACAGCCATTACGCTAACTGCTGGTCCCAGAAATTTCTTTGTTGGGAGTTCCATCACTACTACTTCAGTCTCTTGTAGCTTTGTTGAAAATTTCTATTTCTTCTTGGTCAGTTTTTTAAATTTTATATAACTTATTTAACTCATAATTATTGGGTCATTGGAAAAGTCACAATATATTTTTTTGTTTTTTTTATGCAAAAATGTGTTATGACTTTCCTGTGACCCAGTATTTAATTTAGCAAACAATTGTTCATAGTACAGTGAACAATATTGTGTATATCTAACATTTATTAATTAAATTTGCCTTCTTATCTGGTTATAGTTCATTCAGTCCCAAAACAAACACCTTATCCTGTTGCCCTCTCTTGTATGCCACGCAGCTACTGTATTTCTTTACAAAGAGAAGGTTTGTGCATCAAGCAAGTCTATCAGAGCCATTTTTCCAACAGTTTGTGCTCATTTTGTGACTGTGTTACATTTTGGTAGCTCTCACAATATTTTGAGCTTTCCTCTTTTAATTTTTATTGGAACATAGTCATACTCATTTGTTGACATGTCTGTTTTGTTTGACTTTTAGTTTGCCAGTACGTGTATTTGCCAGGGTACAGGGAAGGAGAAGGGAAGTTAAGAAAGCAGCCCCCAGACACAATGGCCATGCCACAATCCTGCCTCTTCCATTCTTCTCAGGACTTAGGGCATGCCCTCACCAGTTGCCAAGTTTGTTTATTAAGCTGCTGAGTACACATTCAGCCATGTGGAATCCACCTGCCTTAACTACCATGCTGCGAGCAGGCCCAAGCTTCTTCATTACCAATTTATCTGATATGGTGATCTGTGATCAGTGATCTTTGACATAACTATTGTAATTGTTTTGGGGTGACATGAGCCATGTCCATATAAGTTGATGAATTTATTAAGTGTTGTGTGTAGTTTTTGCCTACTCTATTGACTTGCCTTCCCCTCCCCCCACACTTCCTGGGATTTTCTATTCCCTAAGACACAATAATATTGGAATTATTAATAATTACACAATGATCTCTAAGTGTTCAAGTGAAAAGAAGAGTTGCACATCTCTCATTCTAAATCAAAAGCTAAAAATGGTCAGACTAAGTGAGGAACACTTGTTTAAAGCTGAGGTCGGCCAAAGCAAAGAATATGCCTGATGTGACCACAAAGGAAAAGTTTTTTTTGTTTGATTTAGGGTTTTTTTTTTTTAGAATTATTTTTATTTAACTTTATGTATTTATTTATCTGCTTGTTTATTTTAGAGGAACAGAGTGAGAGAGAATGAGAGGTAGAGGCAAAGTGAGAAAGCAAGCCACCAGGTTTGGGACTCAAACCACGGTCGGCCATGTGGGAGTCCAGCGCTCTTAACCACCATGCCACCCACTGACCCCTGGTTTGGATTTTTTGAGGAAAATAAAAAGTACAAGATAGAGCTGCAAGTGCTGGTGTGGAAGCTGCAGTCAGATTTGTGAAAGCTGAATCAGATGCGATGTCTATGGTGTTGACTATGGTTTCTGCTGTTAATCATCTCTTTTGAACAGTTAATTTTTTCCTCCAGTAAATTTATGGGGTCTATTCGATGCTACAGACAACATCTTTAACATCTTCTAGTCCCTTATTAAAACAAGTTATCCATTTGGAAACTATTGATTTCTTTGGAACATTGTCCCCTTCAAGTTTTCATAAAGCATGATTGATTTCACCATTCTTCATCCCAAGCTTTACCATACATTTGATGATATTGTTTCATTGTTAGCAGAATACATGCTTCTCTGACTGGGGCTCTTTTCTGATATCTTATCCTTCTTAGGATCTCAAACTAGTGCTTATTCTGACATGTTATAACAAGTTAGTACAGATTTATTCTGATGCAAAACATTTTTTGAAATCCACACATAGTTTTATCATAATTCACATTTATTTTTTTTTTTGGAGAGGTTTTTGCTATAGGGCGCTTGTGCTTGCCAGAAAGACAGAGAGAGACAGAAAGCAAGAAGTCAACCTCTGGGGGGATGGCCACGCCACAATCCCTTCTTCTCCATTCTCCTCTCGGGATCTTGGGCATGCATGCACACGTGCCCGGTGTGAACTTAAACCATGGGGTCCGGGACTTGAACCACGATCGACCACATGGGACTTCAGCAACATAGCCATTATCATCTCCTGGTCCCCATAATTCACACTTTTTATGAAGTTTTTGAAGATCCTGCATATCATCTGTCATCTGTTATTTCCACTTTGCTGTTATCAATATGCTTAGGAGCTTTAGAGAATACTGAAGGAACAATATCTACCATTTGTTTTTCAGATATTAGCTACCAACTAGAATGAGAGGGAATTTGACTTTCTTTATTGTACTAGCTATTGCCATATAACAAATTACCCCAAAACTTGTTGTTTTAAACAATAAGCATTTTTTATCTGCAACTTATTCATGGTTCTGGGTTAAGGTCTCCCATGAAATTGTTCCTAGGCTATCATATGAAGACTTGATTAGGGCTAGAGGATTCACTTCTAAGATGACTCACTCACATGAATGAGCATAGAAGACCCCCATTCCTTACCAGGTAACCTCTCCATGGTGCATCTAGAAAGTTCTTAAGACTTGGCAACTGGTTTCTTCCAGAGCAGATAGTCCATGATAGAAAGCAAAGAAGTCACAATGCTTTTTATGACATAGTCACACTGTCATTTCTGTCCTAGTCTTTTTTGTGTAAGCACATTACCAAGTGCTAAGCACATGCACAAACAAGGAGAGAGAGAATCAGCCTCTACCTCTGAAAGGCTGAGTACCCAACTGTGAGTATCAATGACTGACCAAGTAGAAATAAACAATAGAAGAGACCCAGAATACCCCTTCGCAGTGGCTTTCTGAATAGGAATCAAATTGTTAATGATTCCCCAGGGAAGAGAACAGTTTGGTATTATTTCAAAGACCAAGTCCATTATTAAGATCGGATTATTTTTGAGATATGTAATTATATATCATTGTTTTCCTCATTTCACTCAGGAAGTCTTAAAATTCTTACACTTCAAGGAAAACATAATAAATTATAAAATTCAACTAAAAAATGTATGAATGATTGACCAAGCCTATTTTTTCTCCATGAAGTTTGATTCGGAGACTTGTTTGAAATAAAATAATCTTCAATTAAGACTTCGAAACAAAAGATTTATTTCAGGAATTAGGAAGAAGGCTGATAGAAAATTATCAAAAGCATAAATTAGGATATGTGTATAGAATATCTAATTTTGGTTCACTGTATTTTGTTATAATTTCAAATTTAGAGAAAAATTGCAAGAGTTTATATGCTTTGGGACCAGCAATTGGCGTAATGGCTCTTTCTCTGGACTTCCATGTAGTCAACTGCTGTTTGAGTCCCGGACTTGGTGACTTGAACTCATGCTGGATGCGTATGTGTGCGTGCCCAAGATCCCCAGAGGAGAAGGGATTGTGTGTGGCCATGCCCCCTGTGGGGGTGATTTCTCGCTTTCTGTCTCTCTTTCTTTCTGGCGAGCGCACACTCCCCATAGCAAAAATCTCTCCAAAAAAAAAAGTGTATATGCTTCATGTAGATGCACCAGATTGTTCATTTTGTGCCATTTACTTTATTCTGTCTTGTCCTCTCCCAGTCAGCCACCAGGGAAAAACCTGTAGTCTGACGTCTCTCCCCAAAGGATCTCCCCAAAGGATACAGTAGAGTTCTTACAGGATTTTGGAGAAGGGGTTAGGTGAAATACATATGAAGTGGTGTTTTTTTAGACTTAAAGCAAAACCAGTCCCGTGTGCAAAGGATTCAACATTAGGTTTGAACTGCTAAGTAGACCCAGAGTTTTGTTACCTTGGAAGCTACGAAATTAAGAGAGATGAGAAGTGGTGTGTTCAGAAAGTCCTTATTTGAAATTCGGTATATCTGTTGGAAATTAGTGTTTCTTGTCTGTCTCGAAATGTTGCTTAGATCCTCCCAGCAAAAGTAGGCTGTTTTACAAAGTTTCCTCATTTCTTGTACTTTCTCTGAGAGAAGCATTGTTCTGGTATTTTTCATAATAGAATAGTTCTGGCTGTTCTAGAACTTCCTATAAAGGGCGAGTAGTGTGTAGTTTCTCTCAGCATAGTATCTGTGGGATTCATCTGCTTTGTTCATCTTTTAGCAGCTCCTTTTTATTTCTGATTAGGCTTGCATTGTGTCAGTATACTATAATTTGTTTATTCATCTTCTTGTTGATGTACTTGTTGGGTTTCCTTTTTGGAGGTGTCATGCCATGAAGAAGGATGCCATGAAAATTCTTGTATAAAATTTTTGGGGCACATATTTTTATGGCTTTTTGGTAAATATCTAGTTGTGAAATTTTTGAATCCATTGGTAAGTGCAATGAGATATATGTTCAGCTTTCTTTTTTTTTTTTCTCAATTTATTTGCATTCATTCACTGTACATCATTACAGCATACAAAATGAGATTTTCCATCCAGAGTACACTGTATGTTGTCTCAATCAAGCACATCAACAAACATGTTATTGTCAGCAAATAATCTTCCATTTCTTGTTTTCTGTATGTTTTGCTCCCCCCCCCCATCCATCCTTGATTCCCTATCTCTTACCCTCTGCCATCTTCCACTCTCCTCCCACACTGTCTCTGGTATCTATGTTTGCTTTCTATACTGTTTTCCCCCCACATTTTATTGAATCACCAAAGACCCTAATCAATCCAAATACCCTCATAGCAAACACAGATGACACACACATTTCTATGAACACAAGTCTAACTTTACACATCCTATAAAGTAGCACCTAGCTAGGGCTACATATCCTACTGCAGACATTGAATATATATTTTTTTTTCCTGCTTTTTTTTTTGTAACTCAATTTACATTCCTTCCCTAAGCATCATCACAGCACACAAAATGC
>NW_006159844.1:10076415-10146566 GCF_000334495.1 Tupaia belangeri chinensis | reverse complement strand
TTTGAGTCTTTTGTAAAGTGTGTAATTCCTCTTTTAGATCTTGCAAGAATTTCCTCATCTCCTGGAACTCGTCAACTTCTTTCTCCTTTCTCTTTAGCAGTTCATTATCTCTCTTCTCTTCCATCTCTGTTAGCTTCGACATTATGAATGCTCTAAATTCCTTATCAGACATTTCCATGATTTTCACCGAACTGCTTGTGGATGAAGAAGAGTTCCGTTGGAGGAGAGGTATTTTCTCGTTTTCCCCTATTTCTCGTGATCCGGCGGTGATTTCTTGTCATCTGATGGATGGTGTGTTTCTTTCAATTTCCTGAAATTCAGCCTTAATGTTCAGGAGCAAGCAGACAGAGGTGATCTAGAATCTTGCCGTTCTGTTGTGATCGCGCTAGCTCGTTTGCTGCAGGTTGAATTATTAGTGGAAAATCTTCATTCCCTTAAAAAATCTAGTTCGTTGGAGCTGTGTGGAACCTTCTTCTGAAGGCCCGACTTCTTCTACCGCTAGCTCGTTTGCTGCAGGTTGAATTATTAGTGGAAAATCTTCATTCCCTTAAAAAATCTAGTTCGTTGGAGCTGTGTGGAACCTTCTTCTGAAGGCCCGGCTTCTTCTCTATGTTCAACTTTCAAGAAACTGCCAGCACTTTTAATACTTTTTAAAGTAATGTTTTCATTTTACCTTTCTATCCACAGATTGAGCGTTCCCTAGTTACTTCTTCATCTTCTCCAGTTTTTGTTGTTTTGGTATTGTTTAGTCTTAGCTATTTTGGGTACAAAGTGCTCTTTCATAGTGGTTTTAATTTGTATTATCCTGATTAGCAATGATGTTAGCATATATAAGTATCTTCATTGGCTATCCATATATTTCCGTTTTGTTCATGATGTTTTCATGTTTTTTTATTGGCATTTTGCCTTTATATTCTTGAGCTGTAGAAGTTCTTTGTAAATTCTAGATACAAGTTTATCAGGTGCATCTTTTATGAATACTTCCTTCCAGTCTGTGACTGGAAGGTGTGATCTTAATGATGTGTTTTGATGAATAGCAACTTTTAATTTTGATGATATATAGTTTATTCATTTTTTCCTTAGTTAAATGCCTCCTGTAACTTGAAACTGCTGCCTGTCTTAGGTAATGAAGATATTCTCTTCCTTTTCTTTCCTTTTGTGTGTGTGTGTGTGTGTGTGTGTGTGTATGTGTGTGTGCTTTAAATTTTATATTTAGGTCTGTTATTCATCTGAGATTAATTTTATTTCTGGTGTGAAGTATGGATCAATATTCACTTACTTCCCATACGGATATAGCTAGTTTTTCAAGCACCATTTGTTGAAAAAATTTTATTTTTCTCCACTGAATTGCTTTGGTGCTTTTCTTGTTTGGAAAAGTATGTATCTATTTCTGGATTCCATTGGTCTATGTGGAATGTTGTGCACTAATGCACTTTTAAAAATTGTATACACTGCTTATTAGATAATGATGTACCTAGGGAAAACCTTTTCCCGATTCTATAGTGATAGCACTGTAGATCTTTTTTGTAATCAGCTAGTAACCAATGACATTTGAAGACTTCAGCATGATCCTCTGTATATTCCAGTGCTACTTGTTTGTTTGTTTTTTGTGTTTTTTTGGAGAGGTTTTTGCTATAGGGTGCGTGCACTCGCCAGACAGACAGAGAGAGACAGAGACAGAAAGCGAGAAATCACCCCCCAGGGGGGATGGCCACACCACAATCCTTTCTTCTCCATTATCTTCTCGGGATCTTGGGCATGCATGCACATGTGCCCAGCGTGAGTTTAAGCCACTGGGTCCGGGACTTGAACTGCAGTCGACTACACGGTAGTCCAGCTACATAGCCATTACGCTAACTGCTGGTCCCTCCAGTGCTACTTTTTATGTCATGTGAAATTGATGGTCACATTTTTCTTTTTTTTTTTTTCTTTTTAAGTGTGTTTTGCTATAGGGCATATGCACTTTCTGGAGAGAAAGAGAAAGAAAGAGACAGAAACCAAGAAAACACCCCTCAAGGGGGATGCCCACACTGCAGTCCCTTCTACTCTATTTTCCTCTTGGGATTTTGGCACACATACATATGCGCCCACTATGACTTTTAAGCCACCAGGTCCAGGACTTGAACCACCGCTGACTACATAGGAGTCCAGTAATGTATACATTATACCATCTACTGGTCCCACATTTTTATTCTTTTATGTTCATCTATAAAGATGAGAAGGTACTTGTTTAGTTCAGAATACTAAGGATGGCAACTAATAATAAACTTAAGGTACCATTTATTTTTCTTTTTTAGAGATAGATGTTTGCTATAGGGCATGTGCGCTCACTGAAGAGACAGAAGCGGAGAGCCAGAAAGTGAGAAATCACCCCCCCAGGGTGGATGGCCACATGGCAATCCCTTCTCCATTCTCCTCTCAGGATTTTGGACACACACACACACACACACGCACGCACGCACCAAGCATAAGTTTTAAGGTACCAGGTCTGAGACTTAAATTGTAGTTGACTACATGGGAGTCCAGTGATGTAACCGTTATGCCATCTGCTGGTCCCCAGATACCTTTTTTTAAAAATTATTTTCTTTAATTTTATTCGTCATTATTAGTTTCAATTTGACCAGAGGGAGACAGAGAGAGAGAGAGGGAAAGTGAGAATGCAAGCCACCAGGTCCAGGACTCAAACCATAGTCAGCTATGTGGGAGTCCAGTGCCTCAACTACCGCACCACCTGCCAGATACCATTTTTTTTTTCCAGATACCATTTTTTAAGTAATATCATTGTCTATACGCATAAAGATCTAGACAGACCTTCATCATGTTATCTATCAAGAGACATGCCTTGAGTCCTTGAAGTGGGAAGAGAATATATAACCTCAAATAAATTAGGATTTCTTTATAAAGAAAATGTATTTTAGAACTATTGTCTGGTGATAGTAATATCTCTAGCATATGTTCACGTTCAATAAATACTTATTTAAACTATGATAAATGGCATGACAATTTTATCCTCAGGTGAAATAAAGTTACCTTTGTCATTATTCTGAATTGCAATAAATCTGAAAGTAAGTCATAGGTAGATGCAGTTGACTACCTGAAACCTAATCTATTCTGCAAACAGGGAGGGGAGAGGGTAAGGAATTATAAGCTGGAGGGTTGAAATCTCAAATATAAACCTGTGTGGTAGATTGCTGACTAAAAACAGTTATAGATTAATATTGTTATGTTTATTCTGGGCCAAGTACTATTTATCATGTGATGTTTATGGAATTTTCTGCAATAAATTCTTGTAAGTGGGTTTTTGATATGTTGAACTCATCATCAGAGGTAAATTATAGAGAAGTCCTAATAAAAGAAGCATTTTATCTTCGTATTTATTGTATTTCATCAATTTAAAAAATGGAACCAACCCCCCCTTCTGCCTACACACAAATAATGTATTTAAAATTGGGTTGTATTGGTTGTGATCCTCAATCAGTTTGATCAGTAAGGACAGTCTGTAGTCATTGCTGAACATATATAAACATCAAATGTGCTGTCATGTACTTATAGAGTATTATTACTGCTCTAATAAAAAGAAAAGAAGAGAGGGAGAAGATAATAAAGGAGTACTTCTCTTTTTTTAGAATTAATTATTTTCTTATTATTATTTTAATTTGCTATAGAACATGTATACTCATCAGAAAGAGAGAGAGAAATGGAAAAATGAGAAAATAAGCCAACAGGCCCAGGACTGGAAGCATGTTCAGCCATGTGGGAGTCCCACACCCTAACCACCACACCACCTGCTGGCCCTTGGATTACTCATTTAATCCTCGTAGGCCAGACCTAGTTGAAACTAGTCTCTCTGTATTATGGGTTCTTTTAGGAAATACCAATCTTGATGGCACAGCATCATTTTGTAAAGAAAAATCGGAAACTATTGAAGGCTTATAGTCAAAGTGATTCTAAAGAATTAGACTGACTTTTATGAAAGCACAGTGTTATGTAAGTTAATTCATGTTTAAATTTAAAACAGTGTAAATATAAATTCTAAATTGTAAAGAAGGCATTCTATTGAGACCAGATGTTCAAAAATCATAGAGACTTGGGCCCTTGGATGTTTCAGCTTTAGAATTTATGAGGATGGGGCCAGCAGATGGCATAACGGTTATGTTGCTGGACTTCATGTAGTCAGCTGTGGTTCAAGTCCCAGATCCAGTGGCTTAAAACTCAAAGTGGGCACGTGTGTGTGTGTGTGTGAGTGTGTGTGCATGTCCAAAATTCCAAGAGTAGAATAGAGGAGATGAGATTGCTGTGTGGCCATCCCCCTTAGGGGATGATTTCTCGCTGTCTGTCTGTCTCTGTCTCTTCAGCCAGCACACATGCCCTATATTGCAAAAATTTTCCTTCCCAAAGAGAGAAAGCATTCTGTCATTTTAATTGCATTAGTCTTCATAAAATAATGAGCCCTACGTTTTGCGATGTCTTAGGTTAGATTTAGTTAGAAGTTGTTCTGGAGATACTCATTTTTCTTATGAAATTGGTTAGGAGAAAGAAATGATGTTTATGTAAAGTGAGCAAAGTTGATTTAACTTAAAAGGAGGCTTTTTACCAATTTGAATCTCCACCTGGATATTTGGGAGTCTAGACTTTTTGTTATGTAGGCTGTTTATGCATTGCAAAATGTCTGCCATTCTGGCCCTTTTTTACTAAATGCCAGTAATTATCTTAATTGTTTGACAACTAGAAAACATTCCCTTCTGTTTTCTTTCCTTCTTCTTCTTCTTCTCCTTCTCCTTCTCCTCCTTCTCCTCCTCCTCCTCCGCCTCCTCCTCCTCCTCCGCCTCCTCCTCCTCCTCCGCCTCCTCCTCCTCCTCCGCCTCCTCCTCCTCCTCCGCCTCCTCCTCCTCCTCCGCCTCCTCCTCCTCCTCCGCCTCCTCCTCCTCCTCCGCCTCCTCCTCCTCCTCCGCCTCCTCCTCCTCCTCCTTCTTCTTCTTCTTTTTCGAGAGAGAGAGAGAGATTTTTGCTATAGAGTGCACTCGTTAGAGAAACAGAAATACCCCCAGGGGATTGGCCATGCCACAGTTCCTTCTCCTCAATTCTCTGGTTTTCCAGTTGGGATTTTAGGCATGCATGCGCACACACCCAGCATAAGTTTTAAGCCACCAGTCTGGAACTCCATCTGTGGTTGGTTGGCCACATAAGAGTCCAGCACCTTAGCCACTACGCCACCTGCTGTCTTCACATTCACTTGAGTTTTTAAAATGTCTCCACAGAACCAGCAGTTGGTGTAATGGGTATGTCGCTGGACTCCCATGTAGTTCACCGTGGTCCGAGTCCCAGACCTGGTGGCTTAAACTCAACGCCGGGCGTGTGTGTGTGTGTGTGTGTGTGTGTGTGTGTGTGTGCGTGCTCGCACACATTGCGCATGTGCCCAAGATCCCGAGAGGAAAATGGAGAAGAGATTGTGGCGTGGCCATCCTCCCTGGGGATGATTTCCTGCATTCTGTCTCTGTCTTTCTGGTGAGCCCTATAGCAAAAACCTGCCCCCCCCCCAAAAAAAAAGTCTCTATATTTTACCATCCTTATTGAAAACTACATATCTTAGATGTATGAATGATGACTTAACTAAGTAAGCACTAGAGTAAGAAATGATTGTGACTTAGCTGTAATCATGCATTGACTAAATTTCATTCAAATTGATAATTTGAAACTATAATGGCTGTATTGACATGTTCTTTTTTTTTTCCTAGTAAAATGAATGAAAATAAACCTGGTGACTCACAGAACCTTGGTAAGTAACTGTATTTACAATATTTTCATTACTATAACTTTTAAGATTGCTACTCAGACAATAGGAATTAATTCCTTAGTACATGCTTCTTAGTTCAAGTGTTTATGTACTGAAGTATGATAATGTGTGTATTCATTTCCCAAAAAAATGCTGTTGGAGGATAATGTATTTGCCAAATTTTGTTTGTATTCTGTGTATGTATTTATCAGGTATGGTTTGTGTCTGAATTAAACTATATAATTTTAAATTTTTCACCCTTTTTTGTGCTTTTTCTTAAAAATGAAAAAAATGAAGGAGAGAACAGTTTAACTGTACACAAAAGTTTAACATGGAAAGGAAAATTTACCTCTAAGTGGTCATAACAGCCTTCCCAAGTAGATGGAATCTCTTTTGATCATTGCTTTTAGTTTTTTTTTTTTTTTTTTTTTTAAAGAATTATTGGGACCAGCAGTTAGCATAATGGCTATGTCGCTGGACTCCTGTGTAGTCGACCGCGGTTCGCGTCCTGGACCCGGTGCTTAAAAATCACGCCGGGTGCATGTGCATGTGTGCCCGAGATCCTGAGAGGAGAATGGAGGAGAAGGGATTGCAGTGTGGACCATCCCCTCTGGGGGGTGATTTCTTGCTTTCTGGCTCTCTGTCCATCGTCTCTGTCTGGCGAGCGCACACGCCCTATAGCAAAAACCTCTCCAAAAAAAAAAGAATTATTTTATTTAACTTTATTTATTTTGATTTGACCAGAGAGGGACAGAGTGAAAGCAAGAGTGAAACAAGAGAGAGAGTAAGTGAGAAAACAAACTGCCAGGTTCCAGACTCAAACCGTAGTCGGCTATATGGGAGTCCAGTGTCCTTAACTATCATGCTACCTTCTGGTCCCCGCTTTTAGTTGTATTTTGACTTGCTTCCATAGAAGAGGAAGAGTTTATTATTACTCTAATGTTCTTCTGATACCATTCCCTCTACTGTTTTAGATTTTTTTATTCCCTCTAAAATTAAAATATACTTAAAACTATGTCTTGACTATCACTTTTAGAGCATATCTATTGACTCTACATTATGTTGAATGAGGAAGTTTGTGCTTCTAGAGCTCCCTCTACTTCCCTTTTCTGCTTCAACTATGCTAATAGTTCTGAAACTTTAGTAATGTGTGGACTACCTTTATTCATTTACCAAATGCAAATACACCCCTACGGTTATTTTTTCTAAAATCAATTCTGTTTTTTACTTACGTGAATTTATTTATGAAGGAAACTTTCATTATTGTAATGGAAACCAATATCATTTGCTTTAATAAAGGGTGATCTTAACATATAATGAAATAACTACTTTACTGAATTTTAAACATTCAAATTAAAAAAATAGTGAAGTACAAATAAATAGAAAGTAATCTACTTATAAAAATGCTTTCCTAAAACCTAGTCTATCTACGAACAGGGAAGGACCTCCAAACTAGGTGAAGAGAGGCAAGGGAGGAAGGGAACAAATGGAAAACTGTAGGTCCATGATACATAGAAATGCTTCTCCATCAGGAGTGGTCTGGAGAATTCCTCTTCTCTAGTCTCAGCTATTCTATTCTTCCTTCTTTTATATGTATATGAACTCATGGATAAAAGTATAGATTCTGGGACGGAGGAGTTAAAGTAGGAGCTGCTATTTTTTTTTTAATTTTATGATTGCTTATTCATATTTAATTGTACATCTTCATAGCCTACAGAATGATTTATCAAAGTGTGCACACTTTGACAATCAAATCCAAAGGTATTACCATATACATCTCCTATACATCATTCCCAACATAAAATTTTACATTCTTATGTCTGTTAAGCATTTCTTCCCTGAGGCCCTCCAACCCCACTTCTCCCACCCACTCCCATGCCATACAGTCTCTGGTGTTTACAACTGCCAACTATTATGTCTTCAGATCTTTCCATTTCTGTCATATAGTGCAGACATTTGGTATACATTGAGCAGGGATATAAAGTGTTGTATTTCAGCTGATTTACTTTACTTAATATTAAATATTTTTGTATTCATCTACTTCCCATCAAAAGACAGGGTCATATTTTTGGCTGAGTAATATTTCATAGTGTACATGTGCCACATTTTTTGAAAAGTATAAGAATTTAAATTGTTACTTTATGCTCTGCTGATACTACTCTCTCTCCTGTACAAATAGCAAAACTCTTAGAAGCAGAAAGTAGAATGGTGGTTACTAGAAGTTTGAGATAGGGGGAGATTCGACAGATATTGGGAAAGAATATAAAATTTCAATTAGGGGGAATAAGTTCAAAATTTCTGTTGTACAACATATGACTACATGAACAACAATGTATTGTATATTTGAAAGTAAGAGTAGATTTTATGTGTTTTCATCACAAATAAATGGTAGGTAAGTGAAGTAACACATGATAATTAGCTCTGTTTAGCCTTTCCACAGTTCAAATGTATTTCAAAACACCTTGTGTCATGGTGGTTAAGGTGCTGGATTCTCACATGGCCGATATGATTCAAATCCTGGACCAGGTGGCTTGCTTTTTCACTTTCTCTCTTGTCTGTTAGTCTGTCTCTCCCTGGTGAATTAAAAAATAATAATAATAAATAAAATAATTTTTAAACTCTTTAATAAAAATCTTGTGGTATATCATAAATATAAGAGGTCTTCAAAAAAGTGCATGGAAAACTAGTATTATGAAAAAAACTGCATTGATTTAAAAAAATTTTGTACCAAAATGATCTTATATTTTGATTCCATTTTTTCTTGAACTTTTTTTTCTTTTCTTTTCTTTTTTTTAGTTTTTAGAGGGCATGTACACTCACCAGGAAGAGGTAGAAAAACACCACCCACGTGGGAATGGTCACACACAATTCCTTTTCCATTTCTACAACCTGTCAGGACTTTGGGCATGCATATCCAACATGTTTTTTATTTCATTAGGGTGAGGATTTGAACCACAGCCATGTGGATCCAGCTTCCTGTGTGTGTGTGTGTGTGTGTGTGTGTGTGTGTGTGTGTGCATACACAAATGCTGAGCTAAGTCAATTCAGAATCTCCCTGACTCCACAAATTTTCTTTTTCGGTATGTGGTAAAATGACAATTTGGTAGGAATTAGTACATTCACAATGTTGTAAAACTATCACTACCATCTATCAATAGTTCAAAGCATTTTGTCACCCCCTGAGGAAAACTCTACCTGATAGGCAGTCACTCTTCATTCTACACATTTCCCCAGCCCTTGGTAACCACTAATCTGCTTTTTGTCTTTTGTCTCTCTGGATTTACCTATTCTTGGTAATGTAAACTATTATGTAAATGGAATATGTGACCTTTTGTGCTTGACTTCCTTCACTTAGCATAATGTTTGTAGACTTGTTTGTGTTGTAGCATGTATTAGATTTCATTCCGTTTTATTGCTGAATAGTATTCCCTTGTATGAATATATCAGTTTGTTTATACATTTCATCCATCCATTAATGGACACTTGGTTTGTTTCCACTTTGGCTATTGTTAACAGTGTTGCTATGAAGATTAGTGTAGGAGTATTTGTTTGAAAGTAGACTTTGAGTTCTTTGGTGGATACACCCAGGAATGGAATTATTGTATCCTATGGTAACTGTGTTTAACTTTTTGAGAAAGTACTTGACTACATTCTAAAGTGGCTACACTGATTTACATTTCTGTCAGTAGAGTGTAAGGGTTCTGATTTCTCCAGATCCTTGACAAGAGTTGTTACTATATGACATTTTGATTACAGCTGTCCTTGTAAGTGTGAAGTGATGTCTCATTGTGGATTTAATTTACATTTCCTTGTTGACTGATGCTTAATAATATTAAGCATCTTTTAATGTGCTTAAGGTCTATAGGTTTATCTTTGGAGAAGTGTCCGTTTAGATCCTTTGCCCATTTTTAAATTGGGTCATTTATGTTTTCACTGTTGAGTTGTAATACTTTGTTAGACATTTTGGATATGAGACTTATTAGATATGCAATTTCCAAATGTTTTCACCCAAGTCTGTAGAGTGTCTTTTCGTTTTTTTTTTTTTTGAAAGTGTCCTTTGAGGCACAAAAGTTTTAAATTTTGACGAGGTTAAATTTATATATTTTTTCTTTTGTTATTTTTGCTTTTGGTGTCATGTGAATTCTGAGAAACTATTGCCAGCTCCAAGATCATGAAGATTTACTGCTATGAGTTCTTATAAGAATTTTATAGTTTCGACTCTTAGATTTACATCCTTGATCTGTTTGGAGTTCTTTGTATGATAATGACATAGAACTTCAATTTTATTCTTTTGCATGTGGCTATCTAGTTATCCTAGTACCATAGAATAGTCTTGGCACCTTTGCTGAAAAATTAGTTGATTGTAGACATACAAGTTTATTTCTTGATTTTTATTTTGCACTTAAGTATATGTATACCTAGGTCAGTGTCACATTGTATTGATTACTATACCTTTATAAGCTTTTAGTCTTTTTTTTTCCTTTCTCTAGGTCAGTCTTGCTAAAGGTTTTTTGATTTTGCTGATCTTTCCAAGGAACCAATTTTTGTTTTTATTGATTTGTTTTTGTTTTTTTATTCTTTATATATTCTCTACTTTTTATTTTTTTCTTTTTGCTAGCTTTGTGTTTAATTTTCTCTTATTTTTCTAATTCACTAAGTATAAAATTAGCTATTAACTTGGGATCCTTCCTTTTCAATGTAGGCTTACATGAACCTAAAGATCAGGTACAAGTGAAAGCTTGTGGTTCCTCTGATCTTTTCTGAGTATGAGTACATCCCTGGAAAAATACATGGCCTTATAGATTCTCTGGCATGTGTGGGAGCTTTGCAAAGTCCTTATTCCCCCATATAGCTCCCTTTCCTAGCCTCTTTTTTTTCCTAGGCTTTTGGTCTGTCTGTCATCCCTACCCCCTGGCTGCAACAGCTATATAAATATATTTGTTTTAATGTTTTTTTGACAAACTATAGCCCTGAGAAAGTTCTGAGTCAGGCAAAACAAAGGCAAGCCCATGAGCCCATTCCTCAAACAGCCACTACAGAGCCAAAGCAATCACTTTACTTTGAGAACAAGGTCTGTATTACCCTCTCTTCAACCAGCAATCTGCATCAGAAACACAGCACTGGGCGCCCCAATGCCACTGTGTAGCTGGAGAGGGGGGAATGGTGGCAGGTAAGTTAAATAGTTCTCATTGAAATTTAGCAACTTGTTTGTTCACTAAGCATTCACCTGATTAAGTTTTCTATTAGTTTCCAGAGCTTTTAAAAAGTTAGTTTTGATCATTAGGGACAGCTTAGTGAAAAAATAATTACTTAGTGGAATAGTGAAGTTCTAGAGTTCCTTGATCCATCATTTTCTCTGATATTGTCTCACACATTGACAGTTTAACTACACACTACACATTATCATTAAAGGTTGATGAAAATGTAGAGTCATATTAGTGTTTTTGGAGCAGGTATGATTAAATTTTAAACTACAAATAGCAACCTAATGTGATTTGCTCTTTCAGTAGGAATTTAACATCTATAGAGAAGAAGTACCACTTACATAGTCTTTTTTTAAAAAGTATTTAAATTTATTTTTTATATTTATTTCCTGTTTTGTTAGCTTGTGTTTTCTGTCGGAAAAATGATGACTGTCCTAATAAATATGGAGAAAAGAAAACTAATGAGAAATGGAATCTCACTGTCCATTACTATTGTTTGGTAAGTATAAGTTATAAATAAACTCTAAAAATTAGATTTTCTTAAGAAGGAAATTAGATCCTTATACCGATTTCTGAGCATTGAATGAGCTGCTTAACTTCTCTGGATCTCATTTTGCCTATGTAAAAGTAGGATTTTTGTATAGCATATTTTAAAATTCTGAAATTACTTTGTACCTATTAAAAACTTGTCATCATTACCTGCTTGTTTTTGCTTATTTAGGGCTTAGGTTAAAAAAAAAAAAAAAAAAAAAAAAACAGGGAAAAATGGTTAGGTACGTAAGAGAAGTATTCTTTTTACCACCTTTTTCCTTTGTTGCTAGTGATAACTCTCAGAAAAGATTTGCTTGAAGGTACAGGGTGTAGATGAAACGTATTTTATTTCACAGAGAACCTGGAAAGAAAAGTTCTGGCTAAAGGCAATAAATATTTGTGGAAAGGAAATAGGTTAATTTATGGATTACTCCAAATAAAACAAAAGAGGTGTTTCATATTGAGATCTGGTTCCTCCTTCACTTTACCTTCCCTCCACCAATTTCTTGCCTCATTCTGTGCCTTAAGATTGTGGTAGGCTAGACTAGCAGATGCATAATGGTTACATTGTTGGACTCACACGTAGTTGACTGCTGTTAAGAGTTCCAGACCTGGTGGTTTAAAACTCACACCAGATTCATATGTGTGCATGCCCAAATCCCAAGAGGAGATGGGAGGAGAAAGGATTGCGATGTGGCCATCCCCCCAGGGGGTAATTTCTCACTGTCTGTCTGTCTGTCTGTCTCTCTGGCAAATTTATATGCCCTATAGCAAAAATTTCTCTAAAAAGAAGATAGTGGTGGGCCACCCCGTGGCCTGGTAACTATGGTGGTGGAATCCCCCATGACTGACTACTTAGTTTGAGTCCCAGAACTGTAGCTTGGAAAACCTGCCAGGCATGGGTGTGTGCATGCCCAAAATCCCTAAAGGAGGGAGAAATGGAAGAGAAAGGATTGTGGTGTGACTATGTGTGCCCTATGGGGGTGGGGAGTTGCTTTCTCACTTTCCCTTTCTCTCTTTCTCTCCAGTAAGTACACTCACCCTCTCAAAATATATGTATCTGTCTATGTAAAAAGATACTAATGCCACCATTACCAACTTAGCATGCCAAGGTTGCAGTGGTACTCAAACTTTTCTTTTTCACACACAGTTTCTTTACACTGAATTAGGTATGTTGCTACCTGACAATCATTCTAAAATTTTGCAAATTAAGCAATATGTATTATCTCACACAATTTCTGAGGGTCAGGAATTTGGTGTCAGCTGAGCCTAGACCTTACTCAAAGTCTCTTAAGATGACAGTCAGGATATCAACCAGATTGCATATGAAGGCTTAGTGGGCTGGAGAATCCACTAATGGGTTCAGCTCATCCTACCTGTTGGCTGGAGGCCTCAGAAATTTACCTCCTGGGCCTCCTATTAGGGCTGCTTCACAGAGTGGCATCTGGCTTCCCCCAAAGCAGGTGATGAGAGGGGAAGCGAGACACCAAGATGGAACCAAAAGACCTACTCTTCAGTCACACCCCACTGCCATTTTTACTTCATGTTCTTTGTTGAAAGTGAGTCTCACGAAGTCCTGCCCACACTCAAATGGAAAATTAAACTTGAATTCACCCCTTGAAGGAAGGAGCATCAAAAAATTTATGGACACACTTTCAAACCTACTGCCTTTCATTTTAAAGGTCTTTTGATGCTTCCTTAAGAAATTAAATTATTTGTAAGTGGTTCGTGTCCCGGACCCAGTGGCTTAAAACTCACGCTGGGTGTGTGCGCGTGTGTGCCCAAGATACCGAGAGGAGAATGGAGGAGAAGGGATTGCGGAGTCACCATCCCCCTGGGGGTGATTTCTCGCTTTCTGTCTTTCTCTCTGGTGAGCGCACATGCCCTTACAGCAAAAACCTCTCCAAAAAAAGAATAAATAAATAAAAATGCTAGAGCTGAGGGGCTGTCATGTGGCATGGTGGTTAAGGTTACTGGAGGACTCCCACATGACCAACTGTGGTTCAGGTTCCAGACCTGGTGGCTTCATTCTCACTTTCTCTCTCCCTCGTCAAATTAAAATAAATAAAGTTAAAAATAATTTTTTTTATAAAAAGAATGCTACAGCTCAAAGACACTGACTTAATGGCAGTCTAGTCCTTTGTACCATTATTCATGTTTAAGAAGACATTGTGTTACTTGCCTTCAGTTTCATATGGTTAGGTATAGAGGGACCAGCAGATGGCTTAATGGCTACATCACTGAACTCCCATGTAGTTGACCACAGTTCAAGTCCCGGACCCAGTGACTTAAACTAACGTTGGATGTGCGTGTGTGTGTGTGCCCAAGATCCTGAGAGGAGAATGGAGGAAAAGGAATTGTGGCATGGCCATCTTCCCTAGGGGGTGATTTCTCACTATCTGTCTGACTTTGTCTCTCTGTCCAGTGAGCATACAGGCCTTATAGCAAAAATCTCCCCCCACCCACCCAAAGAAAGATTAGGCATAGAACCTGATATGCAAGCTAGAATTTCTTATTCACAGTCAATACTCTTTCTTTACTCATGCTTCCATACATATGTGGAATTTATATTATATTATATTATATTATTTATTTATTTATTTTTCTGTATAACTGGCAGTTTGAATGGTGGTTAAGGGCACCAGACTAGCAGTTCAAGTCTCGAACCTTGTGGCTTGCTTTCTCACTTTCTCTCTCTCCCTCTTTCTCTCTCACTCTGTCCATCTCTGGTCAAATTAAAACAAAGAAAGATTATTGTTAAAAAATTATTTTTTCTTTAAAGTATAATCTCCATAGAGAGTGAGAAAGCACTATCCCAGGGAGCTTGGCCCTACCACAATCCATTCTCCTCTCAGGATTTTGGGAATGCATGTACATACACCCAGCAAATTTTTCAAGCTACCAGGTCTAGGACTCAAACCATGGAGTCAGCCATATGGGATTCAGCTACCTTAACCAACATGCCACCAGCTGGCCCACCATATATAAACTGTGAAGTTAAATTCCAATTTTAGCAAGTAAAACATGATCTATTAACTATGATTCAATAGATTTTTGTGTAAATGTACTTCTATGATTTAGAATTCAGCTAAAGTTAGCCTGACATATTACTGATAATCTGGATTGTCTTTATAGATTTTGTTGTTACTACATTCATATTGTTTTTTATTTATCACTTCTTTATTCTAAAGCTTAATTATAGATGTTCTTTCTTTTTTTTCTCCCTCTGACTTATCTACCCTCTTCCTTCTTTCTTTTCTTTTCTTCTCCCCCTCCCCCATAAATCTTTATGGAGGTTTTATTTTTTTTTGGGGGGGGGAGAGGTTTTTGCTATAGGGTGTGTGCGCTCACCAGGAAGACAGAGAGAGACAGAGAGACAGAAAGCGAGAAGTCACCCCCCACCCACCCCTGGAGGGATGGCGACGCCACAATCCCTTCTCCTCCATTTTCCTCTTAGGATCTTGAGCACACATGCACACGCACACGACGTGAGTTTAAGCCACCAGGTCCAGGGCTCGAACTGCAGTCGACTACATGGGAATCCAGTGACATAGCCATTACACTAACTGCTGGTCCCTCTGGAGTTCTTTTAGAAACCAGTTTAGGTATAGAAACTGTTGATGAACAGTGTATTCCACTGAAGCACATTAATGGCCTCTTAACCTTGACCATGAAAAATAACTTATAGATAAGTGCTTGAAAATTTTGTCATTTTATGTCCTTTTTTTATTGGAATAAATTTTGTGGATATATATATTCTAAACTAGTTTCTTAGAGTTTATTTTCTAATTGAGGATATATTCATAGTTGATGTCAAGTGGAATTTGGCAGAGAGGGAAAGAAGAAGAAGGAGTTTATGGTTTTCTGATAGAAGATATCAGGAAAGAAGTAAATAGAGCTTCTAAACTGGTAAGTATTTTACTAATTACACTAAATACTATAAATATTGTCTCTACTTGGGCAGTCTTTTTCTCTCGGTTCTGTACTAGAAATTTATGGCTTTGATTTTATGTTTCAGTGCATATTTTTGTTAAATATATAGTATGTTTCAGAAGAACATTTTGTATTTTTTGCAAATGGAAGAAACTTAACTAACCCTGGATAATAAATTTAACAAAACTAATTTTACTTCTTTATCTTATTCCAGCCTATCCATCATTTTATCTGCTCTTACTAACAAAATATGACCATAATTGCACTCTGCTATTCTATAAACCTTCAATCCTAAATCAAACCAACAATTTACCTTTTTATTATACCTCAGCTGCTGAGGTAAGAATAATGGGTTGAAGTAGAAATTGCACAGTTATGCAGACTGATAATTTACCATCTCCAGAACTCTTGTGGCCCTTCTGTGATGTCGCATGCTTGTGTTCTGTGTCCCCTCTTATTCTCTGAGATTGGTATTCTAAACTTGATCCACTTGTTCATTCAGTTATCATCTCTGAATGTTTTATTTGGTAACTACTATCCTGTGTGCAAAGAAAAGACTATAGGTCTCTATATGATGTGAGTGGAAAGAATAAAAATTAGGGACCAGTCGATTGGTGCAGCAGTAATGCAATGCTCTGTGACGCTGGACCCACATAGGAAGGAACTGGGCTTGTATCCCAAGGCCTCCCTGTGCATGTACTTTAGATGCACACATACTCATGATCCACACTGACTGAGGCTGGGAATGATTTACGGTGTGAAGGCCATGCTGGGGATGCCTGCCTCTCTCTCATTAAAAAATAAAATCAAATAAATAATGAGAAAAATTGAGAAGATTGGAAGTATAAGGAATTCTGTTCAGAGAGTCTGATGCTAGACTTGATTTCCATGGTTGAGCAGTTGGGGTGATAAGAGAATTCATTGTTACACCAAAGTGGAGATGAAGAGTATTGACACATTGTAGTTGATAAACAAAATGAAAGGTTGTCCCGTAAGTGCTGAAGTTGTTTAGAATGTCAGTAAGAATTAAAATACAGAGAAAGTCTATGAACCAATTACCAAAGCCTTGAGGTAGATGAATAACTAGGAAGTGAGTAGGTGGCAGAAGAATAGATACCAATAGGCTTGAAAGATAAGTTTTTATAGGCCAGCAGGTGGCATGATAGTTGGAGTGCTGGATTCCCACATGACCATCTGCAGTTCGAGGCCTCGACCTGGTGTCTTTCCTTTCTCATTTTCCTCCTTCTCTCTCTCTCTCTCTCTCTCTCTCTCTAGTCAAATTAAAAATAATAATAACCAATAAAATAAAATAAATACAATAATTATATTTTTAAATCAGGTTTTTTTAATGTATAAAAATAGAGGTCTACAGTCTTCAACAGAGAGCTGAAATAATGTTTACCTTCCTGCTTCTATCTATATCCAGTTCTCACCCTGTGCCAAGTCCAGATTTAAGGAAGGTGGGGAACACAGCTTCATTCAATAAAGTTTATAAAGAAAGCACATAAGAACATTTGTTTTAGTTGAGACAAAAAATTGGAAGCAATTATTTCTGAAGATGCCAATGAGTCAAGGGAGTTAATGGCAAAATAGAAGCTCTAAGGTACAAGGGAAACACCTTAGCAAAAAGGTTTGCGTGAGGACTGTGTGAGGATATTAGTATGAAAATACTTCAACCTGCTGATTTACAGTGAACTTGTGCTGAAGGATGGTGGCACCTGAAGGTCAATTTATATTTTGGAACTACTTGTTTTCATAAAACATCTGAATCTTCTCTGAATACATTGTGAACCTTTGAGCATATCTTGATTCTGAAGAAGAGTTCTCATTTGTCACCTCAAATTGGAATTTCTTGTGTAGTTCACTGGAGAGACACAAGTTGACCAACTATTCTGTGACTTGAGTGGTGTTGGATGAGATTAGCTACAGTAAGACTGTTTTCCCTGAATCAGTGGCTGTTATGATGGCCATCTTAACAGTTCCAAGAAGTTTTGGATACCACTTTGTATTTTATCAATGACTAACTAACTCATTTAATCATCTGTTTGTATACCACTATTTTTTAGTTAGTGGCAGTGGTATATTGTATTCATTAGCTAGGGCTGTCATAACAAGTTGGCTGCTTAAAACAAATTTATTCCCTCATGAGAGCTAGAGTTCTAAAGGTGTTCGAAGGATTGGTTCTTCCTGGAGGCTCTGAAGGAAAATCCATTCATGTCTCTCTCGTACCATCTGGTGGTGGCTGTTGGCCACCTTTGGTGTTCCTTGAGTCATGACAGTATAATTCCAGTCTCCTCTTACATCTTTAGATTGCCTTTTTTCTTGTATGTCTATATTTTAAACCTCCCTCTCCTTATAAAGACACCAGTAATTTGAATTATAGACTACTCTGAATCCAGAATGATCTCATCTCAAGATTCTTCATTGCATCTACAAAGTTGCTAGAACAAAATAAGTTCACATGCACAGGTACTGAGAGTTAGGACTTGAACATATCTTTTGGGGGACTGCTATTCAACACACCACAGGTACCTAACACCTTTTCATTTGGTTAGGATAGAGTGACCTTAGCCAATATATAGATACATACATCCTTTTTTTTGAGAGAGAGATTTTTGCTACAGGGCACATGCACTCATTGGAGAGACAGAGAGGGACAGAGATGGAAAGCGAGAAATCACCCCCAGAGGGGATAGCCAAGCCACAATCCCTTTTCCATCCTCTTCTCGGGATCTTGGACACACATGCACATGCACCTGGCACACTTTTCAAGTTGCTGAGTCCAGGACTGAAACCGCAGTCAGTCATGTGGGAGTCCAGCACCTTAACCACTGGGCTACCTGCTGGCCCTGGCTCCATTTTAGCCAATATTTTAGGAATTGGTTTCTAGTATCGTTTTCCTGTTGTTCTTGGTGTTTCCTAATTGCTATGCTATTGAGATTTCAATGACACTTTTATGTATAACTATTATGTTTATAAAATCTTCACTTTAAAATATTAGTAGAGGGACCAGCAGTTAGCGTAATGGCTATGTCGCTGGACTCCCACGTCGTCGACCACAGTTCAAGTCCCGGACCCGGTGGCTTAAACTCACACCGGGCACATGTGCATGCATGCCCAAGATCCCGAGAGGAGAACGGAGGAGAAGGGATTGCGGTGTGGCCATCTCCCTTGGGGGGGTGATTTCTCGCTTTCTGTCTCTCTGTCCCTCTCTGTGACTGGCAAGCACACGCGCCCTATAGCCAAAAAAAAAAAAAATTTAGTAGATAGGAAGAAAAATGAACCTCTTGGTCTCATCCTCCTATTAGGTTCAGATGTTTCTTTTATCATAAATTTTAGAAGAAAATCTTTAATGTCTTTAGGTTGTTTCTAGGTACAGTAGGTTTTTCAGGATATACCTTTCTTTTTTATTTTTAAATGAGAGAAAGAGTTATTTCTGTCATTCTCACCATGTTGCAGTTCTCTTGCTCCAGCCTGTCAGTTAGCTAGGATCGCCTAAGTTAATCCGGGAACTGAACCTGGGCTGCCCAAGAGACCTCAGCCTCTTTAATATACTATCATCACAAATATTATAAATAAAAAATAATTTTTAAACTCTCCACAAGGAAAATTCCATTATACGTTGATCATATTATTCTGATTTGTATGTTATGGATAATATTGTCATATTTTCTTCTAGAAATGCAGTGTTTGCAAGAAAACTGGTGCTTCAATTGGATGTGTTGCACCCCGGTGTAAACGAAGCTACCATTTCCCATGTGGACTTCAGAGAGAATGTATTTTCCAGTTTACTGGCAATTTTGCGTGAGTTATTTAATATCTTATATGAATGTTAAAGAACACTGGGAAATAGATATCTCAGTGATATAATTTCTGTGTATAATTTTTTTACTGAATTTATTTATAATATATCAACGTAGCAGGTTTAGAGATTGACCATGTCTAGAATATGCCTAGTGATTACTATTTAAAGCTTTCATTTCTAGGCAAAAACATGGAACTATTAAATTAAAACAGCGAAAATTGTTACCATAAAGAATTCTAGGTTTATACGTCACTCTTTAGAATTCACTGTGGGACCAGCAGTTAGTGTAATGGCTATGTCGCTGGACTCCCACATAGTCGACCATGGTTAGCATCCTGGGCCCGGTCGCTTAAAATGCACACCGGGTGCATGTGCATGCGTGCCCAAGATCCTGAGAGGAGAATGGAGGAGAAGGGATTGTGGCGTGGTCATCCCCCCTAGGGGGTGATTTCTCGCTTTCTATCTCTCTGTCTCTCTCTGTCTGTCTGGTGAGCGCATGCGCCCTATAGCAAAAACCTCTCCAAAAAAAAAGAATTAATGCACTGTTTTTATTTCACAGAGCTCTCTGCATTTCTCACTGAGAAAATTAAGGCATGTAAATTTTGTTGAGTCTGAAAAATACATATTATGCCTGGGGTTGCCCTTAAAAATATCTGATTCTTTCATACAAATTTAAACATGAAGATATTACACATTTTGACATTAGTAGACTAATTTATAATGTCAGGGCTTCAGTCTGTTGTAGGTTGTGAGATATAGATGATTTTTTTCTTACACAGCATGACTTATAAAACTGACATAGTTATGTTCTGCAATGCATAAGATAGTGTTCTTAAATAATTTACATTTTAGGTCATTTTGTTGGCAACATCGACCTGTTCAAATAATTCCATCTAATAATTATAGAGACTCCTTACCATGCACCATTTGCCTGGAATTTGTTGAGCCTGTTCCAACTTATAATATCTTACGAAGTCCTTGTTGTAGGAATGCTTGGTTTCATAGAGACTGTTTACAGGTAAGGCATGTTTTCAAAGCTTTCTCTGATTTGTTGCTGGTTGGAATTTCAAATGATAAAGCATTGAAATGAATATTAGTTTTCTTATTGCTTGTAACTTTTTCAGACAACTTTAAATCATTTATTTCGAAGTGTATTTTACATGTAAAGTTCACTCTACCCAAGTATATAATTGACATTTTAATAAATGCTTTAGATGTGACCTCTTTTATCTATCTATCTATTTATTTATTTGAGATTTTTGCTATAGGACTGTGCGCTTGCCAGAGAAGGAGAGACAGAAAGTGAGAAATCACCCATTCTTGGCGGGGGGGGGAGGTGGTCACGCTGAAATCCCTTCTTCTCCATTCTCCCCTCAGGATCTTGGGCATGCACACACACACATGCCTGGCCTGAGTTTTTAAGTTGCTGGGTCCCGGACTCATAAACTGTGGTTACTACGTGGTAGTCCAGCAACATAACCATTCCGCCATCTGCTGGCCCCTCGATGCAACCTTTTAATGTATACTTATCAAATTTTGTTGTTTTACCTAAGAATTTTATTTCTGTTTAACAACGAATAAAACAGATTCTAATTCTTATATTCCATTTACATATTTAAACTATAAAATCAACATATGTGAAATAACAGTAAGCTTGATTGCAAGCTAAGGTATTTAAACATTAATTTAAAATTTTTCTCTATATTAAATACTTTATCATAAGTTCTTGACAGAGAACTGATTGTTATCAATGAATTAAAAGTATTGGTCCTTTGAGTCACCTTTTATATTAAGCCTGATGACTAGCTTTAAAGTAAATATAAAACATATTACATTAAGTATAATTGATACTTCTTGGATTTGGAAAAATACTTGAAATTTTTAAAAAGATCACAGTTATTAATAATCAAATATGTGATATTCTTGTGTGAAAATACCAACCGATAGACACTGTAGTAAAGGATTTGACTAAGTATAATACTGCTTTTTTTCCTTAAAACACCCTTTTCTTTATTTCTTTCTTTATTAGTTTTTGCCATAAGGCATGTGCACTTGCTAGAGAGAGAGCAAGGTTTAGAGAGAGAGAAAGTGAGAAATTACTCCCTGGGGGGGGGGGTGGACATGCCTGAGATTTTGGGGTATGCACACATAGGCACCCAATCTAAATTTAATACCTTTTCTTAAGCTTGGATTTTATTATTGTTTAGTAAAGTGAAATGTTACCTCTGGTTGCAAATTATCCACAGACATACTTTTTAACATTAGAAGATGTGAATATTCTTATATTTCAATAAAGTTAAAAATACTAACAGTACTTAAAGTAATAAAATTGGATTTCTTGCTTTTCTTTTTTTTTTTAATATGGACCTAGAACTTTTTTTTACTTATAATTATTTAGTTAAAAGAGGCAGGATGGGACCAGAAGGTGGTGTGGTGGTTAAGGCATTGGACACTCCCACATGGCTGACCAGGGTTTGAGTCCTGAATCTGGTGACTTGCTTTCTCACTTCCTCTCTCTCTCACTCTCACCTTCTGTCTCTCTCTGGTCAAATTAAAAAATAGATGAATGAATAAATTAAATAATTATATTAAAAAAGAGGCAAGATGGAGCCTAGTTTGTTGAGGAAGTATTAAAAATTGTGTTAATTCTTACAAAGAAGTGTTTATAAAAGAATCCCAGAAAGTGCAGTTAATAAGCAATATCATGAAGTGTTATCCTTACCTATTGAAGAAGAAATTCACAATATATGAGAATCTTTAAAATATAATATTTACATTAAGAGTTTACATTTGAATAAATGCAATTGCTGCCAAATGTGTCATCTTGTTAATTTTATAACCATATGTTATTCTTCAAGACAAATTAGATTTGCCTCATATATGTGATAGTAATGAAACAGAGAAGGGTTCTCAAACTTGACCTAGCATATTCATAGGGCTTTTTATGTGATCACTCAGAAAATTCAGAGTTTTTAATTCTATCATTAAAAATGTAGAAATAATATTACTAACAAAAATAAATAGGCCTGTTTTATTCAAATGAAATGTAAAATCACAACTACACAGATACCTGGTTATAATATAAATATCAATAATCAGTTACTACTTAATTAGAGCGTACTAAGACAGGGCCAATTGTTGAGTCATTTTCTCTCAAGGAGTACCAGCGCTTTTCCATTCTGGTACCAACCACAGTCTTAACTGAAATAATAATATGAATTTATCTGGTATATTTAGCTGCAAGTAGTTAAATAAATGTCAGTATTTGTAAGTACTACACATTGGGGAGGGACTAGAGATTAATATCAAAGAAATTGGTAGACTGGCCTTGTAGCTCAGTATTTAGAGGGAGCCAGATCCCACTGAACTGTAGTTTCAAATCCTGGCACTGGCAGCTTGAAAAACATGCTGGCACTTGTGCATGCATGCCCAAGATCCTGCCTGACTGGAAGGAAGAGTTGGAGAAAAAAGGATCATGGCATGACCACACCCATTAGGGGATGTTCTCTCTCTCCCTGTCTCTTTCTTTCTTCCTTTCTCTCTGGTTAGTTCATTAACCTCCTAGCAACTAAAAGTAATCAAAGAGGAGGGTCTGAGGAAGGACATTTAGAAGAAAAATAGAGAGGCAAAGCAAAAATGGCACAAAGAAATGTGGTATTATCTGTTGAAGATCTTTTGTAGTTTTATCAACTGTACTAGGGAGAAATGTTTACCTGTTGAAATATCCATTTTGTAAGACAAATAATAATGTGATTGAATGTATAAAAGAAAATGAGATTAAAAAAATAATTTACACACAAAAAAGTACTCAAAGAAATTAGTAAAAAATTTTCACTCTGTGTATCTAAAGAATTGTCATTATTCTTGTTCAGCTTGGATTTCTGTCATTGCTCTAATGTTATTAGTATCATCCATGTGTCCTATGTTGTTTTTTCCCTCCATATCTAAAACTTCCTTGTGTCATATCATACATGAGTAAGATCTGGCAACTGTCTGCAGTTGCTCAAAGCTTGTTTAGGTTCAGATGTTTCAGTAACTTTTGCTTCTTTGCCATACGTTCTCTGTGTGTATATGCCACTTGCTAGCTGTCTAAACATGGAATTTTCTTTGTTCTCCATCCATAAATTATTCCTTAAGTATATCAGCTTTACCTAATAAATATTTTTTGTCTATACTTTTTTGTTAAAACCCCTCTCTAGCTGTTTAAACTTGACATATTTTGCTGGAGACTGCTAGTTGTTTTTTTCCTAAGTACCTTATCGATTCATTCTCCATAACACTGACTTTTATTTACCTGTCTAGCATCATTATTTTTAGTTTATTTGGCCATAATGTTAAGTGTCTTGTAATTTCTTTAAAAAAAGTTTTTGCCATAGGATGTGTGTGCTTGCAAGAAAAAGAGAGACAGTGAGAGGGAAGGTGAGAAGTCACCCCCTAGGGGGATTGGTCACACCACAATTCCTTCTCTTTCATTCTCCTCTTGTGATTTTGGGTACATATATACATGTACCTGGCATGAATTTTAAACCATCAGATCCAGATTGAAACCACAATTGGTCATATGGCAGTCCAGCGCCTTAACCACTATGCCACCTGCTGGTCCCATCTTGTAGTTTTTAAAAATTAATCTTTTTCTTCCATGAGGAAGAAAGATAAAGAGAGAGTACCCCTAATAGGATCTTAACACTACAGTCTACCTCTAGGCCCAGATCATGGATGCCTGTGTGCTCAGAGTCCTCGGGAAGATCTCCATACCCGAACCTGGAAATATCTCGTGTGGGTCAGCCCCTCAGAGCATTGTTTTCCTCTTGTGTCACCACTGACCCCCTGATGTATTCATGTATTTCTCTAGTCACATGTTCTTGCTCTTGCAGCTCAGACTTGATGTATGTTATTCCTTATCCTTGGAATATGTTTTGTACCTATTTTCCTGCCAAAATTCTATTTCTTCTTCAAACTTAATTGCAGGTTCACTATCCCTTGACATTATTGTCACCATAGATTTAGGTACTTCTTCATGTGTATACTTCAAAAACAAAACAAGAAGCAAAAAAATTTTACACAATACTTCAGTTGTATATATGTGTACCTACTCATTAGGATTCTTTGAAGTTCAATCTAAGTCATATGTTTCTATTTTTGGCATATAGTGTAGTGTTTGGTATCTCTAAAGTAGGGGTTAAATAATTGTTAAGTGAATGTGTGCTACTAGTTTTTTGTTGGGACTGACTACTCTTTCTAGTAGGCTTACCATTTCTACTTTCCTTCTGAGTACCATTTGTCTACTGCATCTGTACTGGTATTTGCTGTAGCAGAGAGAATAGGTTTCTCTTCTTTGAGGAAGAGAACATACTTAGAACCAAATATGATTGATATGTCACACTTATTTAAATATTCTTCTTAGAAGGAGTAATTCAAGAGTTGCACTGTTTTCCCTCACAGTTGTATAGACGACAACACAGTATTTAAAAGGAAGAGAAATAATAAGTACCAAAGGTTGAGAAAACTATGTGTGATGTATACAAAGCTAATAGTCTGTTCAATAGCTTTAAAAAGAAAGAAAGAGAGAAAGAAAAAAGAGCCAGCGAGTGGTGTAGTGATTAAAGTGCTGTATCCCACATAGCTGACTCCTCAGTTTGAGTCCTCAGCCCAGTGACTTGAAAATCACCTTGGGTACGTGTGTGTGGTTGACCAAAATCCAAAGAGGAAAATGGGGGAAAAGGGATTGCAGCAGAGCCATCCTCACCTGGGATGATATACTTAGGGAATGATTTGTGGTTGGGGAAGATTTGTGGTTGGGGAAGATTTGTGGTTGGAAGAAGATTCTATGTTTAGACAACTAGCACTTTCTGTCTCTCTCCAGTGAACACACACACCCAATAGCAAAAAAACCTAAGGGAAAAATAAAAAAAACACCACTGGGGAGAAAAGATCTCCAGATTTTTAGCCCCGTGATAACTTAGTGTTTAAAGTTAAAATTTGAGAACCACTAACATAGAAAATGTTTTCATGATAATATTAAGTGAAAAATAGCACGTGTTCTGTTCATTATATAATTCATAATCTGCTAACAGACCTAAATTGTTTTTAAATATTTATTTAATTTTATCCATTATTATTATTATTGTAATTTGATGAGGGGTGAGTGAGAAAGCAAGCTGCCAGGTCCAGGACTCGAACTGCAGTGGGGCATGTGAGAGTACAATGCCTCAACTACCACAACCACACCACCTGCCGGCCCCGCCAGACTTAAGTTGTTAACAATGGTTTTTCTATTTTCCACTGTAGGTTCAAGCAATAAATGCTGGAGTGTTTTTCTTTAGGTGTACAATATGTAATAATAGTGATATCTTTCAGAAAGAGATGTTGAGAATGGGCATTCATATTCCTGAAAAGTAAGTAACATTTAGCTTTTTGACAAAAAGTATTTTAAATGTAGAATTTAATTTAATAGCAGTGGAAATAATCACTTATGTGTGATTAAGTGATCATGGGCAGGTAGCCATTTCAAATGGTGAAATATAAAACTGCTTTTTCCTCCCCAGGTTTCCATTTCTTTAAGAGCAGGAACTCTGATATAAATGTCTCATTAGTTGATTTGTAGTTTCTTAATTACTTCAGCTGTGTTCAACTGTTAATTGATTTAAGCACAATTATAATAGGCTTAAAAATCTATAAATTAAGAGATCAGCAGTTAGCGTAATGGCTGTGTCGCTGAACTCCCATGTAGCCGACCGCGGTTTGAGTCCCGGACCAGGTGGCTTAAACTCAGCCGGGTGCATGTGCGTGCATGCCCTGGATCCCAAGGGAGAATGGAGGAGAAGGGATTGTGGTGTGGCCACCTCACCCCACCCCCCGGGGGTGATTTCTCGCTTTCTGTCTCTCTGTCTCTCTTTCTGGTGAGTGCACGCACTCTATAGCAAAAACCTCTCCCCCACCCCCAAAAAAATCTATAAATTAAGAGAATCAATATGTGGTTTATAATGTATGAGAAGTGGGACCAGCAGTTGGCGTAATGGCTATGTTGCTGGACTCCCATGTAGTTGACTGCAGTTCGAGTCCTGGACCCAGTGGATTAAACTCATGCCAGGCGCCTATGCGTGCATGCCCAAGATCCCGAGAGGAGAATGGAGGAGAAGGGATTGCGGCTAGGCCACCCCCGCCCCCCCCCTGGGGGGGGGGTGATTTCTCACTTTCTGTCTCTTTGTCTCTGTCTTTCTGGTGAGTGCACATGCCCTATAGCAACCCCCCCAAAAATATATATATATACATATATATATGAGAAGTATTTTCTTAATGCTTAAGGTGAGGAATCCAGAAATGATGATAGTAAAGTTGAAATTAAAAATTAGACGTCAACTATTAGAGAAAATAAATGTAAATTTTAGAAAATTTCTGCTTAATTTTTCATTTCACATTGAAAAAATTCAGTGTGAGACAAATTAACTAGAATAAAATGACACTAATGGATTTTATATCTTGAAGACAATGATTGAACCTTAAAAAGACAAAGTTTATCTTTGTTTCTATGTAAGTGAAAGGTTTTTATTTTTAGATTCATTACTGATCTTTTTATGTAACATTTTTAGGATAAAGTATATTTTATATCTTGCTTCACTTATAGAGATGCATCTTGGGAATTAGAAGAAAATGCTTATCAAGATCTTCTGCAGTACCATGAGCATTGTGATGTCCGAAGATGTCGTTGCAAAGAAGGGCGAGATTATAATGCACCTCATAGGTACTATGGAAATTCAGATGTGCTTAGTGATTCCTTGTTTAAACCTTCAGCTGAGAAAGTAGATTTTCTAGTTAGTGGAACATAAGTAGTATCGCTCTTAGAATGTTTGAAATTTTAATCGAGATGACATATATATTTGTTAAATGTGTATTTACGCCTGGTTACAGAGGAATTTGTTAGTATAGCTATATGTTATTTCTTTGGTGTTTTTTTCCTGAAACTGTATTTTCTGTAGCTATCATATCTTATATAGCAGTCACTAGCCATATATACTATTGAGTACTTAAATGTGTACTTAAAATAATGACTATTCTAAATTGGGAAGGTGCTGTAAGTATACAATACATGTCAGAGACTTAGTTTGCTAGGGCTGCCATTACAAAATGCCGCCGACTGGATGCCTGCTATAACAGAAATTTATTTTGTCACAATGCTGGCGGCTAGAAGTCCAAGATCAAGGTAATAGGAGGATTAGTTTCTTCTGAGGCCTCTTTTCTTGGCTTGCAGATGGCTCTCTAATACCTATGGCCTTATGTAATTGCTCTTTCATGTTACCTATCCTTAAAAGGACACCCCTCTTTGGCTTAGTGACCACCCATGGGACCTTATTTTACTGTAACTACCTCTAAAAGTTTATCTCCAAATATAGTTGCATTCTCTGGTACTAGGTGTTAGGACTCATTTCAACATAAGAATTTGGAGTGGGAGGGATATAATTCTGCTCTTAATCATATGAAAAAAAGAATATTAATATCTTGTCAGTAACTTTATATGCATTACGTGTCAAAATGATACTATATTTGAAATAAAACATTCAAATTTATTTCTGGTTCTTACATCTTTACATGTGACTACAAGAAAATTTGAAATTACACATATAGTTTGCATTGTCTTTCTACTGGACTAGAGGGTAGTTTACTTATATTAATCTAGCAGTGTTTCTTTTGGGCCAGTATAAAAAGAGTTAGGCATTTGAAATTTACTGATTTCTCTTTTGTAATGTCAGTAGATAATGGCTGTATTTCTATGTTTTTTTTAATTATTTTATTTTTAGTTTTTTGCCACAGGGTGTGTGTGCTCACCAGAGAGAGACAAAGAGATGAAGAGAGGAAAAGTGATTAACGCTCCCCACACACATATACACATACTGGGGATGGCCATGCTGCAGTCCCTTTTTCATTCTCCTCTCGGTATTTTGGGCATGCACACACATACACACCTGGCATGATTTTCAAGCTTACCAGGTCTGGGACTCAAACTGCATTTGGCCATGTGAAAATACTGTACCTTAACCACCATACCACCTGCTGGCCCATAGCTATGTTTTTCAAGTCATTTTTGTGCCTTTTATATACTGTATTGGGTACTAGGAACCAAGAGTGTCTTCATTTTTTTTTTCCTTAGATTTTTGCCATAGGGCACATGTGCTTTACAAGAGAGACAAAAGAGGGAAAAGGAGAAATCACCTCCGGGGGTAGGTGGTCATGCTGCAATCATTTATATCCCTTTCTTCTCTCAGAATTTCGAGCATGCACACACATGTGCCCAGTGTGATTTTTCAAGTCACCGAGTCCAGATTCAAACCTTGGTTGGCCATGTGGGAATCCAGTTTCTTAACTACCACACCACCTACTAGACCAGTGTCTTCATTTTTTAAGATGCAGGATAGAAAGTAAATCCATTTTTGTCAATATTTATGCAAGAAAAGTGAACAGATTGTTATCCCTGTTACATAATCTTATTTAATATTGTAAACTTAGAATGCAGAGCAGAATGGGGGGGGGGAACGGGGAGTGCTGTTTCTCATGGAAAGTGCTTTGGGTGGGTCAGTTACTACTGGTTTGTGAAAGTTCAGCTGACCACTTTGGAAAGTTTTCCCAAAACAACTCATCCCACTCCTGATTCTCCACTTAAGAGATAGGGTTCATTGTGGGGGTTTTTTGCTTGTTTTTTGGTTTTTTAAAATTTTTTTTCTGTAAGCCATGTGCATTCACCAGAGAGAATTGTGGTGGAAGGAGTGACAAATCACCTTTCAGGGAGAATGAGCACACCATAATCCATTCTCCCTTCCGGATTCTGGGCATGGATGCACATGTGCCCAGCATGATTTTCAAACAGCTGAGTCCATAACTCATGCTGCCGCGTTGGTCATGTGGGATCCCCTGCCTTAGCCTCCACACCACCTACTGGCCCCATTGTGTTTTTAAAAATATAATTGGCAGTACTTAAATTTAATGCAATTAAATCAGAAATTCTTCAAGGGCAGAGGTCTCATTGAAGGTGTCAAGTAACATGTAGTCTTGTTCATTTTACTTGATCTAGTGATCTTAATTATTCATTTGTAAACACTGATAATTCATCCCTCAACATTTGTACTGAGGCACAAGTGAAATAATGTATATAGGGTTCTAAGAAGCAATGCATTCATTAATATTTGATACTTTCTAAATTTATTTTGGCTGTTTTATCTCTCTCTCTCTCTCTCTCTTTGTTAAGTCATGAGAGAAAGAGAGAAGGTACCCTTGACAGGGTCTTTCCACGCCATGGTCCTCCCCCAGACTCTCAACCAGCTAGGATCGCAGGTGCGTGGGTATGGTTGTTATGTTCAGATTGACCCAGGATCCAAACCTGTGCCTCCCATGTAGCCCCAATATCATGTGGTAGCACCCTGCAACCTATGTCACTGCAAACGGACTGTAAACTGTATTCCATTGGTCACCTAACTGGTAGCTACTAAACCCCTCTTTTTTTTCTGGCAGCTACTTAAGATTGCTGTCATTCTTTGCCTTTTCTTCTAGGACATGATATCTGTTGTCTGAATGCTTGCTTTATAATCACACTCCTCCATCCTAGTGAAGGGAAGGCAGTTTTGGTGAAGGGTAATGTGGTAGTGGTTAGGAGCATGGGTCTGAAGCTATGTAAACTGAGTTAGAAACCTTAATCTGATACTTGACATTATTTACTCCCTCTGTGCCTTGTTTTTCTCTTCTTTAAAATGGAGGTAACTTAGGGCTAGCAGATAGCATAGCAGTTATGTTGCTGAACTCCCACATGGCCGACTACGGTTTGAGTCTCCGATCCAGTGGCTTAAAACTCATGGCAGGCCCATGTGTGCGTGCTAAAGATCTCCAGAAGAGAATGGAGGAGAAGGGATTGCAGTGTGGCCATTCCCTCTTTCCATCTCACTGTCTCTGTCTCTCTCTCTCTCACTGGCAAGCACATGCATCCTAAGGCAAAAGCCTCTTAAAAACAAATAGGGTAACAGTAGTTCTCGCTACCTTCTATAGTTGGAAGGGTTAAACTTTTCATGTAAAAAAATAACTGGACCTGATGCATCGTGAGCACTCATGTTAGCTCTCATCTTCCTCCTCATCAGCAGTGGGCAGAACCATCTGGAAAAGAGGTTGGGACATACACATAGAGGATTCACACCTCCACAACCATACCCACACAGAGTGATGATACCCTACACCTGTGGGCTGGAGAGGATGTCTTACCATGCTCTTGCCACCCATGTTTCCACATACTCAGAGAGCTATATCTGTTCCTATACAAAGAAGATGTACTGATATTCACACAGAGAGAGAGAACCCCACACTACAACCCAGAAGTGTGTGACTATGGAGAGGTACATGTCACAACCCAGTGCGGAAACATGAAAGGGAACAGATGAGAGAGAATGTGACTATTAATCAGGGCAGTTTGGATCTTGTGAGCTGTGTAGTACCTGAGGTGTCTGAGAAAGTTTATTTTAGGACATATTCTTAACCTTGAAATTTACTGAACGCTTCATTCCTTATCAGACACACTGACATAACAGTCTTCCTAGAGTGTCGTCATCTCCAAATACAAAGGAAATTTTTTCTCCCCCTTAATATTCTTTCTGTGTTTAAATTATTTGTGTATATAAAAGTGGGTTTACCTATTGACACTAAATTAGTTTAGCTTTTTAAGTTAAAATATATTCAGAAAAAGTAGTTACAAACAATAATAAGTGAAATTTAGAAAGTACTTAAGGGAAAGTAATGTAGTTTCAAAGCATATAGTCGGTTTTCCTTTCTTTGATAAAAGCTTGATTGTGTTTGTGTGGGCAGGGGGCAAGCCTATGGCAGTGCTGGTGGTTGAAACTACACTAACGTTAATACCAAAATGTAAGCCTATACTTTTCTTTATGTCCTCAGCAAATGGGAAATAAAACGCTGTCAGTGTTGTGGTTCTAGTGGAACACATTTAGCCTGTTCCTCACTACGATCATGGGAACAAAATTGGGAGTGTTTGGAATGTAGAGGTATTATCTACAACTCAGGTAATATTTTACAGTTTTGAATAAAAGTGTTTTTATTCAAGTGCCTGTTATTTAAAAAGTTTCTACCTGTTTCTTATATGCTGACATTGGAATTTAAATCTGTAGATTTCCAAAAAGCAAAAAAGCATGCATTACCCAACTCTAATGTGGGGATTACTGATTGCTTGTTGGAAGAGTCATCACCTAAGCTACCCAGACAGTCACCGGGACCTCAGAGCAAAGATCTGATAAGGTGTGTGTTTTGATTTGGAGGAAAATTTAAAAATCTGTTTGGAGAAAATTGTGCCAGGAAATACCATACGCAATTAGAATATTGTTTTGGTAGAAGATTGGTAGTCTGGAAGAGTGTTTTTCAAACTACAGGATCCAACATTTGATCATGAAATTAGTGCAGCCAACATTTAAAAAAAAGAAAACAAAATATCTTAGAACAGAATAAAAGGTATCAGATTGTATTGTACATAGGCATAATGTAGTAAAATCTATTTAGTTATTTTATTGTATACCAAGTCGTGATGTAAAACTTGTAGTTATAGATCATATTCAAGATAGTTTGAAAAACACAGATCTAGAAAATATGCTTAATTTGTTATTTGATTACAGATAAGATAGGACATTAAATATCAAGCATACTATGTCACTAACTTTGTTAAAAAGAAGGAATCCTATATAGTATTTAATATAGAGATGGCTTATATTTTGATATAATCATTATGTAATATATTTATGTCAGGAGTCTGAATGCCATCTCTTCACTTAAAAAAATGTAAGGCATACTTAAAAATACAGTTAGTCCTTTCTTCTCTGCAGTTTTACTTCCTGTTGTTTCAGTAACCTATGGTCAATTGTGGTTTAAAAAATAAGTGAGTACAATACAATAAGAGAGCCACAGTCATATAACTTTTATTATAGTTTATGCTTAAAATGATTCTATGTTGCTGTTAATTTCTTAGTGTGCCTAATTTATAAATTGAACTTTATCATGGGTAATATATATCTAGGGAAAAATATATAGTATGTACGGGGTTTGGTACTAGACAGTTTCAGGCATCTACTTGGAGTCTTAGAACATATTAGTTTTTTAATATATTCCCTACAGATTAGAGGGAAGGAATATATTATTACATTAATTCTTAACTGTTAAAAAATTCATAAAAAATTGGACTGGAATTACATCTTTATGCTATATTAGGTATTTATTTGTTTAATTGTAGTTATGATTTTTATGTTTATGTAGCTTTTCAAAAGAGTTTTTAAGATTCTTGCTTTTCCTAATAGAAAGAAAGTATTAAAGTAATATTAGTAGCTAAATATGATGAAGAGCTTCCTTGTTAAAAAATAATTTCAAGTTTAAAAACCTAGAATATAGAAAAGATAATTTTTGTGAAAATATTTCTTAACTGGATTTGTGGACAAGTTTTATGCTTTTCAAAAAGTGAATTCTTGTTTTAAAATGTCACTGGTGTTAATCAATTGAAATATCTGTTATAAATATTGCTATAATACTTTTAGTATTGAAAAAGATGTTCACATTATTTTAAAATAATTTTAACATTTAGTTTTCCAAAGATGTTTCTCTAAGAAAGTTTGACTCCTTGCTCCTGCTTAAACATACAGTCATGCTCTAGAAGAATAGCATCAGCATTCCCATTGATCCAAGCAGGAACAAGGAATCCACCTGCTATAAGGTGATATTCTGAAGAATTATCTTACTTCCAGAGAACTTTGTATTTCTTCAACTTGAGTTAATAGGTGATTGTGTTTTCACACAAAGAAAAAGCAAAGCCTGGTCCACACTGGGGCATTGTAATGGCTTGGGATAGGACAGGTTTATACTTGGTGTAGAAAGAAGATCCATGAGCAGTACTCAAGATTATTGTGAGTACATCAGTTCCCCTCACAGATGGAGAAGCTAAGACAAGAGAAATTGATCTAGTCCATACAGTCAACTGGATTGTTAAAGCACAGATTGCTTAATCAAACCCCAGAGGTTTTGATTCTCGAGATGTGCTGTGAAACTCAGTAATTTGTATTTCTAACAAGTTCCCAGATGCTGCTGCTGCTACTGGTCTAGGAGAGCATACTTTTGAGAATTACTGGTCTAGGCCAAAAGGTACTATTTAAAGGACCATAAATTCATTTTAGAATATTAGCTCTACTGTTACCATTTCCTTATTAAAAATATATTCTATAATCTCCCAAAACCCAAGTTTTCTTGTATAGGAAGCAGAGGTTACATTTGCCTTTTTTTTTTTTTTAAAGGAACTATTGAATAGGAAAAAAAACTATAAGCAAGTTTATGTTTTAGCCATTGGCTGGGAGAAAGAGTTTGAGCTTTTGACTCTTAAGCTTGAATCGACTGAACTGGTCAAATTTGACATAATTATCTATCAACATTCTTAAAAATAATTCTAATTTGGTAGAAGATTGGGGTAAGGAATCAAGAGTTTAAAACTAAAGTTATCAAATAACTGTTTCCAGTAGCAGCCATTGTTCTATTTTCAGTGGGAGTTGGGGACAAGTACCCTTTTAATCTTTTTTTTCTTCTTTATTGGCTGTGTAGCTGCTGTTTTATACAGAGTACTTTAAAGTACTTACTGCTATGTTTAAATTTATGTTTTATAGGCAAGGCAGCAAGTTTAAAAGAGATATCTCAACTATACTGATAGAGTTAGGATTCCAAATTTAAAAAAAAACTAAAAGATTATGTATCAACTAAGCCAATATCTGGAATAGTGCCGTAGATGAATTCAGAAATCGAAACTTTAACCCTTCATACACAATCGAAGTAGTGTATGTAAATGAAAATGATCATTTTGGAAGAGAACATCCTGGATCAAAGCAAGAATTTCTAAGTCTCTTAATGCAGCATCTTGAGAATTCATCACTGTTTGAAGGGTCCTTGTCAAAGAACTTGTCTCTAAATTCTCAAGGTAATTATTTATTATTGTACATACTGAATATCACATGTTAAAAAAGAAACAGATGGCTGGTTATAATAGATAATTAATTCCTGTGGTCTCTCTATATAATTTACTTTGCTAATAAACTGATGAGAATCACAGCAAAGTTTAAAAGAGTGGATGATATTTTTAAAAGTATGTTTTGTGGTGAAACATTTTTAAGAACATCTATTTTTTTATAGTAATACCCTCAAAGTGATTCTATAGTTAGGTATAATTTTATTTAAATGTACTTTATATTCATTTTAATTCGTTGGAATAGAGTAGCTGGCTGGGATTGATGATTCAAACTTTTTTATTTATGTATTTGAAATTTGCAGTTGGCCCATTTCTTACAACATAGACTCTTAATAATAGTTTTCTGGTCCACATGCAACAGATTTTTCAATATACTTTTGTTTCCAGGAATTTTGCACAATAATGTGTATGATACTTTTCTGTATTTACTGTGGGTAGAGACTTAATGTGATAAAACAAGCATCTCAAAATTCTAGCACTTTCATTTTGGTTGTTTTCTTTTTTTTTTTTTAAAGGTAATTGCCATGGGGCACTTGTGCTTGCTGGAGAGAGACAGAAAAAGGGAAAGTGAGAAATCACTCCCCAGAGGGAATGTCCATGCTTCAATCCATTCTCCTCTTGGGATTTGGGGTACACACATGCTCCAGGTGTGATTTTTTTTCAGGCCTCTGGATCCAGGACTCAAATCATTGTCAGCCACATAGGAATCCAGCACCTTAACCACCATGCCACCAGCTGGCCCCAATTCCACAATTTTAAGATTTTTTTATACCACTTTTGCAGCAACATGAAAGTCAAAATGGAATGAGAAGAATTTATTTTATTCTGATTGAATTTCCAGCTATATTTTCCCTAGAACTTTCTCACCTTTGCCTAAAGCATCCATTTTACTAGTTACAGTACACACAGTTTAATTCTTAAATTCTCTTTTTAAAAAGGTCCCTAAAATTTATGGTTACTCAAGGCAGCTTTGGTAGTGGAAGAGTACATGAATTTAAGGCACAAAATCTGAAGTCTGACCCCTACAGTGGCATAAGCAATAAGGTGCCCGCTACACAAGGCTGAAGCCAAATGGGAGGCCGTGACTCAGATCATAGACGTACCTGATCATGCTAGGTGCTGTGGGGTACACCTGTAATCCTAGCTAACTGGGAGACTGGGGCAGAAGATCATGGCAAACCCTCTTACAAAAAAAAAGATTATTTTTTAGTCTGAATTCAGTTTTATATACATCTGCTTTGGTAGCTTTAATTTGCGTCCTTAGATTAATCACTTGCCCTCACTGGATCTCAAGTTTCTTCATCTATAAAAACATGACTATTACTGTATAGCTTTTAAGATTTTTGTCGAAGATTTTTTTTTAATTCCGGTGTTATTAATGTTAATTTAATAATAAATTGCTTTGAAAAATTAACCAAAAAAATGAAAAAAATTTACATGGTATCTTCAGACATTTTACCATTGGCCACATGGGCTTACCGGAGAGAGACAGAGACAGAAAGGGAAAGTGAGAAGTCACTCCCTGGGGGAGGGGTCGTGGTCAAACCACAATCCCCTCTCCTCCACTTTCTTCTGGGATTATGGGCATGCACGCATGCACACTTGGCATGTTTTTCAGGTTGCAGGGTCTGGGATTTAAACTGTGGATTTGGCCATATGCCTCAAACAGTGCCTCAACCTCCGTGTCATCTGCTGGCACTACATAGTATCTTTTTGACTCATCAAAGTTGCTAAAGCATTTTAAGTGACAATTCAAAAAAAATTTAAAGCTGTAGCGCATAGTAAGGTAGCATATACTGTGGGAGTAGATTTGTGCCTTTTTGGAAGATAATTTAGCCATATACGTGAAGAACCTTAAAAATGTTCAGTCACATCCTTTAAGTCACTAGTACCATATTTTGGAATCTATTCTAATCATATATATATATATATGTATGTATATATATTTACACACATACAAGAATATGTAATTAGACGTTGATTATAACTGCTTATGTCTCATATAGTTGAAAATGTGACTTAACCAGAATAGTACATTTGATGAATAGATTAAGGCTAATTTAGAGTTGAACTGCAGTGCAAGCTATTAATTGTAGATTTGAGTAATTTCGAATAGTATAAGAAAAATTATACAGTATAAGTGGGAAAAAAGTCTTTAGACTGTGTGTGTATTTATGCTCACACACACAAATACACCAAAGTGTGGTTATTATGGTAGCAGAATTGCAGATGTTTTGTTTTTTAAAAAGATGTCTATATTTACATGTTTTTCTGTAATAGGCTATTTACATTCAGAAAAATACATATTTTTGTATAATTTGAGGTCTATATTTTACATATGACAATAGGTTTTAAGAATTGTTATTTTATACCTTTGCTTAGATTTTTTGGATTATTTTTAATCTATTATATATGTATTCATTACAAATGATGTTTTTCTCACAGTAATGAGTATGTTCAATGTCCTAATCTATATTTACAGCTCTGAAAGAAAATCTTTACTATGAAGCTGGTAAAATGCTTGCCATTTCATTGGTTCATGGTGGTCCTTCACCTGGTTTCTTTTCTAAAACTTTGTTTAACTGCCTTGTTTATGGGCCAGAAAATACTCAACCAGTTTTAGACGATGTTTCAGATTTTGATGTGGCACAAATTATAATCAGGGTAAGTAATGTACCTATCAAAATATAGATTACATTCTAGGTATTTTTTAATATAAATGATTGCCTGCAATATAATAGTAGTATTTTGTAGAGTACTTAGATGTTTAACATAAAGTTTTCAAAAAGTTCATGGAAAAGCATATACTGAAAAAACTTTAGGTAGATTTCAAAAAAACTTTTGTATCAAGGGACCAGCAGTTAGCGTAATGGCTATGTTGCTGGACTCCCATATAGTTGACCGTGGCTCACGTCCTGGACCTGGTGGTTTAAAACTCACGCCGGGTGAGTGCGTGCATGCCCAAGATCCCGAGAGGAGAACGGAGAAGAAGGGAATGCAGTGTGGCCATCTCCCTGGGGGGGGGGGTGATTTCTCGCTTTCCTCTGAATCTATCTCTGTCTGGTGAGCACATGCGCCCTATAGCGAAAACCTCTCCAAAAAACAAATTTTTTCGCATCAAAATAAACTCATATTGATTCATTTTTCTGTGACCTTTTTGAAGTTCCTTACATTTCTGTCTACCAGTAGAGTTCAGAAAGAGTTACAGTACAGATGTAAAAGTCAGACAGCTGGGGATCAGAGCGCCAGGTTTAATATTGATAAAAACCAGTTGGATAATATGATTTAGATATGTGCGAAAGTGACATGCCAGCACTTTTCAAAACTAGATGGATTGTCCACCCTACCAGAGAGTGTGAAGGAGGTCCTTTTTTTTAAGTATCTTTTTTTTTTTTTTGGAGAGGTTTTGCTTACCAGAATGACAGAGAGACAGAAAGCGAGAAATCACCCCCCCCCCCGGGGGGGATGGGCATGCTGCAGTCCCTTCTCTTCCATTCTTCTCTCTGGATCTTGGCCACAGACCCACACACACCTGGCATGACTTTAAGCCACCGGGTCTGGGACTCAATGCGTAGTCAACTACATGGGAGTCCAGCAACATAGCCATTAACGCCAACTGCTGGTTCCTGTGAAGGAGGTTCTTCACTGCATGCCAAAGAGCAGATGAAAGTGAACTTTCCTGTAGCTTAAGTGAGCCCAAAGACATTTGGATTTGGTTCACTAGTCAGAATACTTACCATTTTTCCCAAGAGGGAGAGATGAGTGATAAGTAGAGAAAAAGATGCAACTGAATTTTTTCTGTATGAAACAAGGGGGAAGACACAATGTTCTCACCTAAAACTGTTTACTATTTTATTTAGCGCCTATAATGGGTTCTGTACTACACATGTCACATATACAAACTCCTCTATCATAATGTTTTATGAAATAAGTATCATTGCCTACATGTTACTGATTTAAAAATTGACACAATAGAAGCCATTTAACTTCTCCTCCCTGATATTAAATATATTGTACCACTGTCTCAATTAAAAGCTAGAATATAGTTTAATGATTAAAACCATAAGCTCAGAAATTAAATTTTAGTTTGAATACCAACTCTGATAACTACTATAAGCTTGGTGACCTCAGGCATGTTAGTTAATCTTGTTAAGTCTCAATTTCTTTTTTTTTTTTTTAAGAATTATTTAATTTAATTTATTTATTCATTTATTTTAATTTGACTAGAGAGGGAAAGTGAGAAATCAAGCTTCCAGGTCTGGGACTCAAATTATGGTCAACCATTTGGGAATCCAGCACCCTTAACCACTTTGTCACCTTCCAGCCCCATTAAGCCTCAATTTCTAAACCACAAAATAAGCACTAGGGAAGCATGAGTTGCTGTGTAGTGTTAATAACAATTCTGTTTATCTAAAAACTCCTTATACTAAAATTATACTTTAAATTGACTCTTTAAATCTTCATGTTTTCCTTTTGGCCTCTTTATCTAAAATGTACTTTAACTTCATTGTCTTTTTTTCTTTTTCTGTACATTCATGTCTTTTCTTGTAATTTGAAGTCTATTTCTACCACCTCTCTGCCTAGCTAGTTCCAAGGATCTAAAATCTCTCATCCAAAAGCCTTTCTTTCTAATTCTTCATCTTACCTAACTTCTGCAATCATCACTTTCTTAGAATTCCTCTCTACTGTTTTCTTTAATACTATATTCCCTTCTGCTTTTGACTGTTACTGTCTTTAATGCTTCTTCCTATACCTGAAACTTAGGCATTTTTCAATATTATCTTTTTTAAAAAGAGAATTATTTATTTATTTAATTCCATTTGTTATTGTTATTTTTTCATTTGACCAGAGAGAGAGAGAAAAGGAAAGCAAGAAAGCAAGCTACCAGGTCCAGGACTCAAACTCAGTTGGCCATGTGGGAATCTAGTGCCTTTAACCACCACGCCACCTGTTGGCCCCAGTATTTTCTTTTTTCTTTTTTAAAGAGGGTTTTTTTCTTTTTTGCTATTGGTCATGTGTGCTCACCAGGGAGACAGAGACAGAAAGTCAGAGATCACCCCTACAGAGGGATGGTCACACTGCAATCCCTTCTCCATTCTCCTCTCAGGATTTTGAGCATGCATGCACACACACACCCTGCATGAGTTTTAAGCTGCTGGGCTCAACACTCGAAACGTGGTCGACTATGTCGGAGTCCAGCGATGTAACCATTACACCATCTGCTGGTCCCCAGTGTTATCTTTTTTTTTGGAGAGATTTTCACTGTAGGGCGCGTGCGCTCGCCAGACAGAGAGAGACATAGAGACAGAAAGCGAGAAATCACCCCCCAGGGGGGATGGTCACGCCGCAATCCCTTCTCCTCCATTCTCCTCTCGGGATCTTGGGCACACACGCACACGCACCTGGCGTGAGTTTTAAGCCACCGGGTCCGGGACACGAACCACAGTCGACTACGTGGGAGTCCAGCGACATAGCCATTACGCTAACTGCTGGTTCCCATCCAGTGTTATCTTTCTTAAAGAATTATTTAATTTCTATTAAATTTTATTAATTCATTATTATTATTTTTTATTTGACTAGAGAGAGAAAGCAAGCTGCCACATCCAGGGTTCAGACCGTGGTCAACCATGTGGGAGTACAGTACCTTAACCACCACACCACCTCCTGGCTCCAAATATTATATATTTCTTTTTCTTTTTCTTCTTTTAGAGAGATTTTTCTATAGGGCTTGTGTGTTCCCCAGAGAGACAGAAAGTGAGAAAAGACCCCTGGGGAGGATGGCCACGCTGAAATTCCATCTTCATTCTCCTCTCAGGATCTTGGGCATGCGCACAGACACTCCCTGCGTGAGTTTGAAGCCACCGGGTCTGGGACTCAAACAGCAAAGTAACCATTACACCATCTGCTAGTCCCCCTTAGTATTAATAGCCCTTATTCTATATTGTTTGGAGAGCCTCTTCTCTCCCAGAACCTTTCTCAATGACTCAGAGACCTAAATTTTTGAACCTCCATACTCTTTTTTTCTATTTGCTACTCATCCTGGAGTGGGGGGAGGGGTGAAAAAGCATTTGCCAGGGGTGATGGTCACATCATAATCCCCTCTCCATTTTCCTGTGGGGATTTGGGACACACACATGCACACTGTGTGTCTTCGAAGCTGCCAGATCTGGGACTCAAACCACACAGTTGACTGTGCTTTCCAGCCGTCATCACCACCACACCACTGGCTGGCCCTAACCTCCAGACTTTTATCTTCACAAAACTGAGCCCATTATGTTTGAGAGGAAATTGTTTTACCAGAATTTTTGTTTGTTGGTTTTTGTTTGTTTGTTTGTTTTTGTTTGTTTTTTTCCTGTTTTTCTTTTCTATCCAAGAGATTTCTTGTTTCCAAGACATCCTGGAGGAGTCATACTCATTTTTCCATACTCCATTTTTCAGCTATGCATCAGGTCATTCCGTTTCTAAGAGTGGCTTATCTTCAACTTTCTTTCTTATTTGTAGTGTACCTACTGTACCAAACTTAAATTTTGTCTAGACTTGGACATAAACTAAGATGGTGTTCTGATATTCTTAATGAGGCATTACGATCTCCAGCTTGCTTCATGACTTTTCTACTCCAGTTTTTATACTTCCAGTGTTTAAACCTTCATATAGTCAACAAATACTGTATATCCTATACTGTGTAATCACTAAAGATAGTGAACCAAAGTTCTACCTTCTTGGAATTTACATTTTAGAGGAAACACAGATAAACAATTACTATATACTGTCATGTAGTGAAATGTATTATAAAGGCAAATACAACAGAATAAAAGAGATAATAGTTTGGTATATACAAGTTAGGGTTTAGGCTAAACTTCTATAAGAAATTCACCCAAAAAGACAATGACCAAAAAAAGCAGAAGTTTATTATTATTTCAAATTCATGGTCTAGAGACCAGCAGATGGCATAGCGGTTACATCGCTGGATTCCCATGTAGTAGACTGCGGTTGGGTCCTGGACCCGGCAGCTTAAAAGTCACGCTGAGTGCATGTGTATACATGTCCAAAACCCCAAGAGGAGAAGAGATTGCCACATGGCCATCCTACCTGGTGGGGCAATTTCTCGCTGTTTCTCCAGCAAGCGCATATACCCAATAACAAAAAAATCTCTCTAAAAAAAAAAATGTCTGTTGTCTAGGTTTTCAGATAAGGATTGTCAAATTATGGCCCATGAGCCAATAGTGCACTGCTGCTTTTTATAGTTTTATTGGAACACAGACTATCACATTTGTTTTGTGTCTGCCTGCTTTCACACTACAGAGTTGAATAGTTCCAACAGACACCATACGGTTCACAAAATAAAGAATACTATCTGGCTCTTTACAGAAATGACTGGTATTATAGAATTGCACTTGTGATATACAAAATCTCTAAGGAATTGGATTTCTTCCTTTTACTATGTAATCACTTAGAATATTGTCTTTATCCAAATGCTTGAAGCTTGCTCTTAAGTGGAAGAAGAAAGCAGGGAAGTTTGGTGCACCGTTTTCACTCATTCCTGTTAGACATGTGTTAGATAGCCACACCTAGTTGCAGGCAACATTTGCCTGTGTACCTAGCTAAAACTCAAGAGTGGAGAGTTTGGAGGGGCGAGGCAACATATATTCAGCTCTTAGTCTCTGAAAGAGTATAAAGGCAGTACTTTGAACAGAGTAGTCAAAAAGAGATTTCAGCAGAGATCTAAGTTATATGAGGAAATGACATAAATCTCTAGATAAAGAATGCTGTGAAAAAAATAGCAAGTAAATTTCCCATTAATGTATTATTGATTGCCTATTTTTATCTTTCTCCTCTATACCTTTATTTAAGAGCTAATCTATATTTATGTGCCTGTACATAATGATCAAGGATGAGGCCGGCAGGTGGTGTGGTGGTTAGGGGCACTGGACTCCCACATGGCCAACCGCGGTTCAAGTCCTGAACCTGGCTACTTGCTTTCTCACTTTCCCTTTCTCTCTCTCTCTCTGGTCTAATTGAAAAATAATTATAATAGATGAGTAAGTAATTTTTTTTTAATGATCAAATATTCATTTTCTATGCTATGTCCTAAAATACACTTTTGAAAAAATTCTATCTTTTAAGTTTCAACCGACATTCTTTCTCTTTCATAAAATCTCAGGTCATCTGTCTTGCCTTTCTAGTGGTATATCACTTATCCATGTCAGTTATTTCCTTTTATATAAGTCATTTCCTGAACTGATACTATACTCCAAGTTTCTTGAAGGCAGAAATATACAATATCTGCTGAACTGGAGTTGCCAAACATTTATTTTAGAAAAATATTGATGTAGTTTCATTCTACCCTCATATGCTCACAAATTGAATATAAAATAATAAGTATCATTTGAAGTGTAAATGTCACTCACAAGTAAATGGGTAAAGTGGGTGTATTTTCTCCTTCATTACAGATAAATACTGCAACAAATATGACTGACTTAAACTCAGTAATAAATGAATGCTATAACTACCTAGAGCTTATTGGATGTCTAAGACTTATAACGACATTAAGTGATAAGTATATGTTGGTAAAAGACATACTTGTCTACCATGTAATTAAGAGAGTCAAAGCACCCTTTGAAAGGTAAGTTGTTTATATTGAAAGATTCTGTGAAATTACATGTTTAAAGTGGTTAATTGTCTTGTAATGCGAGATATATTTGGTAGTAAATGTAAATGTTTATTTCAGGAAAAAGTGTAAATGTGTTAAATACTATTTGAAAATAATGCTCTAAAATGAACCTCTTAAGGATGCTTACATTCTGACCATTCTGTCCAGAATTGCATGATGTATGTTGCTTTGTTAGGAGAAGTAGTCATTAGTTTAATTTACAGTTATTTTTCTAAATAAAAAATCACTTATAAAACTCAAACTGCATGAGATAATGATTTCATCTCTGCTCATTTATTTAATGACTATTTATTGAGCACTTATTGTCTATCAAGTAATACAAGTTACCATTCTTTGGTTACAAAATGAATATAATTCTTGCTCTTTTTTAGTTTAGAATACTGGTCTTCAAATTTTTTGCTCCAGTGACCCTTGAATTTGACCATTTATGTACTCCTTGCAGGTTTTCTTTTTTTTTTTTTTAATAATGAAAAATATTAAAATGTATGTGAAAATAGCCTGTGTGATCATTACTCAGATCTAACAATTATCAATGTGGGGGCCAATCTTATTCATCTGTAGCCTACTCTTATTATTGACTCCAGTATTATTTTTAAGCAAATATCAGCACATTATCTCTAAAGTGATTATTTCATTTTTTAAAAAAAATTTCTGTGTTGGGACCAGCAGATGGCGTAATATTTACATCACTGGCCTTCCACAGGGCCAACCACAGATCAAGCCACAGACTCAGTCTAGAAACGCAAGTTGGGCGTGTGTGTATACGTACCTAAAATCCTGAGAGGAGACTGGAGGAGAAGGGATTGCCATGAGGCCATCCCCTTTCTGGGGTGATTTCTCACTTTCTATCTCTCTGGCAAGCCAATGCTCCCTATAGCAAAAAATCTCTCTCAAAAAAAAGTGTTTTTTTCTGTATTATTAACAGATTTAAATATGCTTGCTGTGTATGAAACCATTATAGTTATTATCCATACTGAAGGTCATATTATCTTATGTTTTTCTTGTATAAGCCTCTTTATGTTGTTTCTTTTGATGTGACACATTAATTATAATGGCTTTCTTAGTATATGGTATGACATGGTAGCTTCAGAATCATTTAGTACATTCTGACTTAAAGAACCTTTGTTTCTTTCAAAGGGAACTTTAAATGAGTATCATATTTCAAAACCACAGTCTGAATGCTAGGGGTGCTCTCGCTTTCGCCAGTTTAGGAATTATATCTAAGCCTGTTCAGTGGACCTAAACTAGAAAATACAGGGTTGTTTGGATTTCATTCGGTTTGTGTTTTGTTTTGTTCTTATTTGGGGGAAGGACTGTTTTTTTAAAGTTTATTGTTTTTTTGTCTTCCATGAGAGATAGAGACAAGGGATAGGCACCCCCAACAGATTCTTCACACTGCAGTCCATCCTAGCCTCACCCAGCCAGGATCACAAGCATGCCCAGCATGTACAGGAAGATCTTGGAACACAAGCCTAGGACCCTCCCAAGGGTCCTTATCAGCACAGAGTGTTGCATTCATTACTGCTGCAATACTGTGACTAGCTTCCATTTGATTTTTTTTTTTAGAGAGAGATTTTTGTTATAGGATGGGTGTGCTTGTCAGAGAGACAGAGACACAGAAAGTAAGAAATCATCTCCCAGGGGGTATGACTATGCAACAATCCCTTCTCCAGTCTCCTCTCGGGATTTTGGGCACATACGCCCAGCGTGAGGTTTTGTTTTTTTGGGGTTTTTTTTGGAAAGGTTTTTGCTATAGGGCACATGTGCTTGCCAGAGAGACAGAGAGATAGGAAGCAAGAAATCACCCCCCTGGGGGATGGCCACACTGCAGCCCCTCTTCCTCCATTCTCCTCTCGGGATCTTGGGCACGCATACGTGCCCAGTGTGAGTTTAAGCCACCGGGTCCAGGACTCAAACCACAGTCAACTACATGGAAGTCCAGCGACATAGCCATTACACCAACTGCTGGTCCCCCAGTATGAGTTTTAAGCCTTTGTGGCTGGAACTCGAACCACAGTTGACTACATGGGAGTCCAGTGACATAACCATTATGCCATCTGCTGATCCCCCATTTGATCTTTTAAGACAGAGCACATCATGAGTTTATACTGGTCTTTCTAATTCAGATTTTACTACTGCATGGTTTTTATTTAACTTTTTCTTTGTCCCTGCTGAGAATCCCAGTTATCAAGAACACTGGAGAATTAGTGTGAAATAATTATTCACTTCATTTAGTCTGCATTTATAAACCCATAGTCTCAGAATAACTATATTATCTTCAATAACATAATTGAACCTGTTTTCAGTGATACTATGTTATTGAAGATTATATATACAGTTATACATAATTATACTTTTTTTGTACATAACTCTTTCTTTTTTTTTTTTTTTTTTTTAATTTTCACTGTAGGGTGCGTGCGCTCGCCAGACAGACAGAGAGAGACAGAGAGACAGAAAGTGAGAAATCACCCCCCAGGGGGGATGGTCACGCCGCAATCCCTTCTCCTCCATTCTCCTCTCGGGATCTTGGGTACGCACGCACACGCGCCCGGCGTGAGTTTTAAGCCACCGGGTCCGGGACACGAACCGTGGTCGACTAAGTGGGAGTCCAACGACATAGCCATTACGCTAACTGCTGGTTCCCCATAACTCTTAAATATATCTAAATGTTCTCTGACTATAAGAAGAGTGAGAGTTATTAGAGTTAGAAGTATTCTAAGGTGTTTGTATTCAAGAAGGTAAAGACATTGATTCACTTAGATTTCAAAAATTCCTGTTAACATATTGAGGGAGGGGTAACTTAAAAGAAGAATGAGTTTGGGAACCAACAGTTAGTGTAATGGCTATGTCGCTGGAGTCCCACGTAGTCAACTGCGGTTCGCGTCCCAGACCCGGTGACTTAAAACTCACGCCAGGCGCGTGTGCGTGCGTGCCCAAGATCCCGAGAGGAGAAGGGATTGCGGCGTGACCATCCCCCCTGGGGGGTGATTTCTCACTTTCTGTCTCTCTGTCTCTCTCTGTCTGGCAAGCGCACGTGCCCTATAGCGAAAACATCTCCAAAAAAAAAAAAAAGAATGAGTTTAACTATTAAAACAAGTGAATTGAAAATTGAAAAAACAAATACAAAAATTGGCAAGTAGTAAACATTTTTAAAAGGCAATATAATTACCCAAAATAAAGTGACAAAAGTAGTTTCTTAATACAGTTAACAATTATAATAAATGAAAATTACTTTCAGAAAAGCAAGAAAAATATACAATACCATATATATAAAATTCCAGAACAAGCAGAGCAATACTAGGTGTAACTTACAGTTCATATATAGTGAAACTAAAGTGACATGCAAACTATATGTAGTAAAACTTGAAGATAGTTGCTATGTAACAGTTTCAAATAGTTTCTTTGGAGGTGGGAACAAAGAGAAAGTGGTGAGTAGGTAGAATTTAGTTAAGTGAGTGAAATATTTTTCTTTTAATAATCTGAATAAACATAACAAAAAGTTAATATCTTTTTTGGGGGGAGATCTTTTTGCTATAGGGCACATGCACTTGCTAGAGAGATACAGAGAGACAGAAAGCGAGAAATCACCCATCACAGGGGATGGCCACGCCACAATCCCTTCTCCCCCATTTTCCTCTTGGGATTTGGGCACTCACGCACACATGTCCTACATGAGTTTAAGGTGCCAGTATGCTCCCCCAACTGCAGTTGACTATGTTGGAGTCCAGTGACGGAACATTAACACCATCTTCTAGTCCCCCAAATTAGTATCTTTAAATTGTGTGATAGTTTCTGGTTTTGTTATTTTCTGGGTTTTTATATAAGCTTGAAATATTTAACATCAAAATAAAACTTTTAAAGGAAACTTAAATTTGGCTGAAAGGGAATCAAGGCGAAAAAAGAAAAAAGCAAAACATTTAAGGGGCACCAAAATAGAAAATTATCTGTTGATGATAACATGTATGCTAACAGTAATAAGTTGAAGAATACTATCTTTAACTCAACTAATAAACAGTGTATTCATGCTGAGAAAATTCGTTTTGCATGCTGAAATGATTTACGGTGATCGAAGGTTTAAGAAACATTTTAAAAAACAAATAATGAACTATGGGGAAAAAAGTTTGGCTGAAATTTGTTTCAAGGCAAAAGGTGAAACTTAAAAGCTAGAAAGAGACAAGACTTACATTGTGGATGGCCTTAGAAGCTATGTTAATGAGTTTGAACTGTTTCATGGACAAGGTGTGCATTAGTTTCCTGTAGCTAATGTTAAAATATATGTGTGTATAATCAGATTGCATGACTAAAAAGAACAGAAATTTATTCTTTCACAGTTCTCGAAGCCAGAAGACCAAATTCAAAATATTGGCAGGCCTTCATCCTTTCTGGGAAGTTAAGGGGGAGAATTCATCTTTTGTCTCTCGTAGCTTTCTAGTAGTGTCTTCAGGCATTACTCAGCTTGTGGTTACATAACCCCAGTGTCTGATTCTCCATCACATGGACTTTTCCTCTGTTGTGTATATGTCTCCTTTCTCTTTGTCTCTTACAAAGACAGTTGTCTGTCACTGGATTTAGAGCCAGCCCAAATAATCTAGGTAGGATGATCTCCTCTTAAGATCCTTAACATAGTTACATCTTAAAGATTCTTTACCAAATAAGGTCACATTTGTAGGTTCTAGGGAATTGGATGTGGACATACCTTTTTTTTTTTTTTTTTTTTGGGGGGGGGGGGTTTTTTATATTTCTTTTTCTTTATTCTTTTTTTTTTTTTTTTTTTTGGAGGGGGTGGCTATCTATCATTCTGCTTACTTCAGGATGAATGACAGTATTGAGTTCTGTATCTGGAACATCCCTGTGGTTTACAGCACAGAAGATGGACTTGGAGATTTATAAGCCTAGTACACAATTTTCCTTGTAGGTAGTTCATAATAGAGTGGTAGCAGGGGTATATGGAGAAATTAGCAGATAAAAGAGATTTCAGAAAACAAAATTCATAGGACTTGGTAATTAGAGATGAAAGGGGGGGATGTTAAGGATAACTTTCAGACTTAATTATATCAATTTGATAGATAATGGAGCCATTTACTATCACTATGGTTCAGATTATGGTGGGACGGTAATTTGCTTTCTTTCTGACTTAATATGTTTGGGTACTTGGCATCATCCATGTGGTACCCAATAATCTGTTGAATATATTTCTGGACTAGAGATAGTAGATTTTATAGATATGAGCATATATCTGCTAAATAAAGCATTAGGAGAGGGTAAAATTAGAATTTAAGGGAGACGAGAAGATGACCTTGTACAGCAGATTCATGAAGATAAACAGCAGTATTTAAGGCAAGATTTTTTTTAAGAAAGAAGGAACTATAGAAAGACTGAAAAGATCTAGCCAGAAAAATGAGAGATAACCAGGAGACTGATACCATAGGAGATCATTCAGAAACTTAGGATAATTTTTCCTGAGATAGATATGAAGGAGGAAAAGTAAATACAAAATTTAAAAATGGAGGAAGCAGAAAAGCAGATGGGATTGAGTGGGTTTTTTGCTTTGTTTTGTTTTCCTTTAGGAAAGATAAGCACATGTCATAATCTGTATTGTGCTACTATAACAGAATACCTGAAGACTGGGTAATATATAAAGAAGTTTATTTTCTCAACAGTCTAGAGGCTAGGAAGCCCAAGATCAAGGCACTGGCACATGTGATTCCTGGGCTGGTCTCTGTTTCCCAAAATGGGGCTTTAATGCTGCATCCCCTGGAAAGGAAGAATGTTTGTGTCCTCATGTCAAAGGCAGAAGGGTAAAAAGGAGCAAACTCCCTTAGGCAATACTTAAACAGCACCTAATCCTATTCATTCAGGCATAGCCCTCATGATACAATCACCTCCCAAAGGCAGTATCTCCTGATACTGATGCATTGGGATTAAGTTTCAACTTGAGGTTTTGAAGAAGATAAATACATTCATACCATACTAACATGATTAAGTCCTTGAAAAAAGAGACAGAAGTGAGGAGAGATAGAGTATCTAAGGAAAGTCAGTCTTATAGGCAAAAATACTACTACTGTACTTGTTCACAAGGTCATGGGTTTATTACTTGTATTTTGTTCATTATGTTTATTTGTCGAATTTATTCCTATTGAATTACTGATCTTTTGAAAAATTATTGATCTTTGTATATTAGAGAAATTAATCCACTTTCTGTCATATATATTGAAATATTTTACCACTTTGTTCATTTCTTTTTAGCATAAGTTTTATATTTTTGTATGGCTAAGATTTATCCCTTTTTGTACTCTTAGAAACTATTTTTTACAAGAACTAACTTTGAAGTGTGAAATACTTCAGATGTCTGCTTCTTTCAAGAAATAACGTAATTGAAAAATTATAGGGCCAAGTAATGTTGGCATGTGAACTGTTTAATTTATATTAATGTATTTCCTTGCTATGGACTTGAAAGTGTTGTATCACATATACTATATTCATATTTCTTTTTCTTACATCTGAAATATATATGGTAATTTTTTTCCTCCCTTTTAACAAATCATTAGATATTGTGAAAAATAGCAGATAAATGAGCTGGAAATGTTAATTCTGTGATATCACATATATTTATGTTGGCTTATTTTTCTTCTCTTAAGTTTTAAGGAGGGTCTGAAAACTCTTGGTGTTTTGGAAAAAATCCAGATGTATCCAGAAGCATTTTGTAGCATCCTTTGTCATAAACCTGAGAATCTTTCTGCAAAAATCCTTAGTGATCTTTTTCCAGTACACACATTATCCGATGTACAAGCTTTGGAGTTTTGGAATAGTTACTTACAGACTGTTGAGGGTATGTAGATATTTTTATTTAACTCGGAATATTTGTTTCGTTTTTTTTTGTTGTTGTTGTTTTTGCCTAGTTCCATGTATATAAAATAAGCATTTGAAACATTTGACAGAGAATTTATATGACTGAAAAGTTATGAGAGATTAGAGTAAATTTATATTTTATAGTTTGTTTTTCTCTAGTTTATTTGGGATATATAAGGTATTCTTCCAGAGAAGCTTAAATATATGGAGGATTGCCCCAGCAGTCTTAAAGCTGATCATCTATTTCATTCTTTTCACTTTGAAGTTAGGCTGAATTATTCTTGTCCTGATTAGGGCTATAACGGTGATATTAAGCATTGAACATAAGTAATATAAAATCATTCTATTTCATAGAATGGAGAGAACATTTTAACTTTGAACTGAAATTTTGTTTAGCTAGCTTATTGTTTTTTCACATTTAGTTTTTCTCTCCATTCGTTGACCAGTTTATCAAACAGTGATGATCTAGATGTGGTCAAATATACTATGAGTAGTTGACAAAATTATTTTGAGTTCTTTTAATTTGAGATTCTTTTACTGAATGTTCGGTTTCCCTAATACTCCACCTGACTTAGTAATTTAGTTTGCTTAAAATAAGTGTGTGAGTCTGTGCCTTTTTATATTCCTAATCTAGTTGGGATAGCAACACATTGACATAGATTTATTTTTCCTTCTTTTTCTCTTTTTATTGGCAAACTTTTCAGATGGTAAATCTGCAACAACAATGGAAGACATAATGTACAAGCTTTGGAATTTTGGAATAGTTACTTACAGACTGTTGAGGATGGTAAATCTGCAACAACAATGGAAGACATGGATAGCAACACATTGACATAGATTTATTTTTCCTTCTTTTTCTCTTTTTATTGGCAAACTTTTCAGATGGTAAATCTGCAACAACAATGGAAGACATTCTTGTTTTTGCAACTGGTTGCAGTTCCATTCCTCCTGCTGGATTTAAACCTAGTCCTTCTATTGAGTGCCTCCATATGAATTTTCCTGTTGGAAACAAGTGTAATAACTGTTTAGCTCTTCCAATCACCAATTCCTATGAAGAGTTTCAAGAAAATATGGACTTCGCCATAAGAAACACTCTAAGACTAGAAAAGGAAGAAAGTTCTCACTACATCCGACATTAAAATGTTTCTTTGAAAAAAGAAATGCTTCATTAAAAGCTGCTATTGATAACTTCCTTTTGTTTTAGAAGTCTGTTCATAACCACTTTGAACAAATTTTTTATCTTTGGCCCAATAAAAATTATGATATAAGTATAAAGGAATGTTTTGGCCATTTAAGCTAAAAAAATCTTTAAGACATATTGGTCAAAAATGGTGATTTTTAAAAAAAAATATTTTCTTAACATAGATGGTCAAAAACCTCAATATACTTTGGAATGGTTATATAAATTTTATTCAGGTATAGTGGCATGGTATATAAAAGAAAAATACTGTTTTACTCTTTTTATAAATGAGGATTACCTATAGGGTTAGGATTCCATGATTATTATAGTTTTGTTCAGTTTTCAAATTATTCCTTATTTAATTTTAAAGCATTAATAGAAAAGCAAGTTGGTTGAATTCTGTCTTATAAGTTAGAGGCATATATTCTAGAATATGTATTATATATATGCTTTTCTAGGATGGCACTAAATTGTTTGCTTTAAATGTTTTAGATACCAACTTTATTAAAGTGACTCACATTGCAGTTAGATTGTGCCTAATGGGAAGTATTATATAAAAAGCAGAATTGCACAAATATTCCAGAATCTTTGGATACTCTATAGGCCTAAAAACACATCTGAGGTGGTTAAAATATAGTTGAAAATAGCTAGGAAATGGTGTCCTTTAAAGCCTTCGGTTTAATCACCAGTTTGTTTTCTCTCCCATTATCTTCTGTGTGGTATTCCTTATGTCTGATCCATAATCATTCTAGGTATCTGATCTCTGTAGATAGCCATGGTAGGTTTGACTGACATTTATTTTCAAGGTGGTTATATGATAGGAAAGCTGACATTATAGCATTATATAGTTACCTTCTTTGCTCTTGAATGATATGTTATTATATAAGCAATGTAAATAAAGCAAAAAGGAAATATCCACTTATACTCACTAGGCAGAGATAAATACTGTGTTCTGTGTATCCTTATATATAAACTCTTATGTTGTCTTTATTCTTTTAACTTTAGTAATGCAACTATCAACAGAAGTCAAAGAATACCTAACAATAATAAGAAATCATGTAATAACAATTTGAAGATACATAGGTCAGTTGTCATGTATCCATGCTAATATTCCTGCAAAAGAAAAAAAAGGGGAAACTGTAATAGTCCTAATCCATTATTAAATATAAATGAGACAAAAATCTGGTTTTTGTTAAAGTAAATCATTATGATAGGTAAATCATTGTGGGAGGTAAAATGTGTTAACCACATTTTTCTTGTCTCATACTACTCAATAAACATCTTTTAAGTTATTGATGATTTTTAAAGAAAAGAACAGGATTGGTTTGATATTGGTAATACATCTCTTATTACCAAAGGAAAACTAAAACAAAATCTTAGCATAATTCTTTGTTACCTCATATATTTTTCAAGTTATACTTACTAACCAACCTAGTAAATTAAAGTTTAACTTGAATTATTTAAGGACCTTAAATGATGGCATTCCCTGGTCTTGTATTGAATTCCATTGAGTTTTTAAAAAAGAGTGTGATTATTTAATAGAAGCCTCAAATTCACCATACAGTTTTTTTTGTTTGTTTTTTTGTTTTTCTTTTTACTATAGAGCGCGTGCGCTCACCAGACAGACAGAGAGAGACAGAGAAACAGACAGAAAGCGAGAAATCACCCCCCAGAGGGGATGGCCACACCACAATCCCTTCTCCTCCATTCTCCTCTCAGGATCTTGGGCACGCACTCACACGCGCCCAGCCTGGGTTTTAAGCCACCGGGTCTGGGACGCGAACCGCGGTCGACTACGTGGGAGTCCAGCGACATAGCCATTATGCTAACTGCTGGTTCCCACCATACAGTTTTTACTACAAGTGTGTTGATAAATTGGATTTTTTTTTTTTTTTAAGAGAGAGATTTTTGCTACAGGGCTTTTGTGCTTGCCAGAGAGAGAGAGAGAAAGTGAGAAATCACACACACCCCTCCTCTCACCCCGTGAGGATAATCACACCACAATCCCTTCTCCTCCACTCTTCTCAGGATCTTGGACATGCATGCACATGCACCCAGCGTGAGTTTGAAGTCTCTGGTCCGGGACTCAAATGGTGGTTGACTGTGAATCCAGTAATGTAACCATTACGTCATCTGCTGGTCTCAGATACTGTGTTTTTTAACCCATCTAGTTTTTATAAAACTTTAAAACTAAAACTCTTCATTAAAGAAAAAACAAAAACTTAATTAAAGCAATTTTTCTGGTTTGTAGTTTTAATTCCCTTTAGAGTAGTAATTAAAGCTGATATTATACTTTCACACTTTGTTGGGATGGGGTTGAGGGTGAATGGAGGGAAGGCAGTGTGCTTGTGTAAGCTACAATTAAAAACAGTATTTCAATTTCTGATTTCACTTATTTTATGTGAACATGCCTTAGTGGTAAAGTTGTGTAAATAATAAGTTAGGATATTCATTTTTCAAGATTAAGTATAAATATTCATGTTGCAAAATGTTTTCTGATTTGAAGGATGTTCCATTAGTGTGATTTTGGTTTTTTTTAGTATTATTCTGTATAGTAAAGGTATATCAGAAAAATTTGTAGGTTATTTATTTTCTGCAGTATTATTATGTTAAATGGTTGTAATTGTTCTTTTTCAATTCATTTTATAGCAAGTGCACAACTCTTACTGGTATTGAATTTTTTAAAGGAATTATGCTATAAACCTTTGTAATTGTATGTATATATTTCTTAAATATGTCAGTTGTCTAAATGCCATATATTTTAAGCTTCTGTTTTCTTGCTTGCAATACTGAGGAAAACTATAAATTGAACTATAATGAGCCTACAGTTACTGATTTTGATTAGTTTTGTGTTCATTGTTTTTAAAGAGTTTTTTTTTTTAATGGTTTGTAGTATCAGAACATTATAGTAAGGCCTTTTTTTTATACAAGTCGACTATTGTTAGTCATTTTACTGTTTTAGTATTTAAGGGAAAGATTCTCTAAAATAGTTCATCAGAAACTATATTGTGATTATAAATTGAGTTATAAGAAAAGTTATAACACATTCTATGTTTCATCATGACTTTTCCGGCCACCCAACATTTGGTAATATGTAGTTTCTGTATTATGTAGAATTGTGGGGTTTTTTGTATGGGCTCAGTTTTTAAAGTTCTTCATTTGATTACCAGCATGAGAATTTACTCTGGCTTCTATTTTATGCATTTAGAATTTTCCCCCTTAAATATATGGAAACTGCTGGAACTTTTGTACACAATGCTAAATACTAAGCAAAGAGGAATATAGTTGGAAGGTTTTTCCTCAGTGACTTTGTCTCTGGCAATCTCTCATAGATCAAGATTCTAATTATAAATATGTAATTATTTTATATATTTTTATCACCAACTTTGTTGTTACATTTACAGTAAGCTATTCAACTAATTTTTATGCTTAAAGTAATATAATACAGACTTTTATGCTTCAAGTAATGCTATACAAAACGTAAGAATGGGGCCAGCAAGTGGCGAGGTTAAGATGGTGGACTTCCACATAGCCATCTGCGGCTTGGGTCCTGGATTGTGTAGCTTGAAAAACACAGTATGCATCCGTGCCCAAAATCCCAAGAGGAGAATGGAGAAGAAGGAATTGCAGCATGGCCATCCCCTCAGAGGATCATTTCTTACTTTCCTGTCTCGCTGTCTCTCTTTCTGGTGAGCACATGTGCCCTATGGCAAAAACCTAAATAAATAAATAAACAAAACACACACATTTAATGAAGAATTAATTACTTCAGTGTATGTTACCTGTAGTTAAAGGAACATTTGGATTGCCTTGAAGAGACCCAGTTTTTAAGTTGTAGTTTTGACTCTTTCCAGTCTCCAAACATTGCAACATCTACTATATGCCAGTTAGGCTAAGTGGTGATTTATATGTTCACCTCCTTTTCCCCCCATTTTAAAGACAGCAATACAACCAAAAAACATAGCATTTATAATGAAGCTTTCTAAATAAATTTATTTATGCCACTAGATGGGACGTGCTTTAAAGTCATTTGTGATTTGACAGGTTAGAATTTTGATAAAATTGAGAGCAAATTCCTCTTCACACTTCAGAGACCCTATCAACAATTGTAGGCTGGCACCTACCTAGGAACCTCTAGAAATGAGATTCTTTGAGGTGTTTCGTATTAAAACTATCTCCTAATGTAATTTGACAAGTTATTTAAGCCAAAAATCTGGATACAGTCAGATATCTAAAATAAATTACGTTAACTTTCTGAAGCCATAGATTATTTTTCTTCCTTCTGATTATAATACAAAGCAAATAACCTTAGACTTGGTCTTACATGGTCTGTCGTCTACTGTTCTTTGGAGTATATTTTTCACTTTTTTTTTTTTATTGCCAGAGGGCATATACGTTCTCCTGTGACAGAGACTATATCTAGTGGGACATGGTCATGCCATGATCTTCCTCCATTTCTCCAACCTGGCTGGGCATGAGCACATGGATGTGCACATATGATTGTGCGCACGCACGGACATGCACACGCGCACTCATTTGGCATGTGTTTGAAGCCACTAGGAAGGAGATTCAAACTGTGGTGGGTCATATGGGGGTCCTGTTTTCTATGCATAGGACTCAACTGCCACACCACTGAGCTGGCCAAGTGGTGTATATTTTTCTATAAATTTATTGCCCACACTTATGCACTCTTTGTTCAGGAGTTTTTATAAAACTGTATATGCTATACACAAATGTTTAAATGGTCTAGGCCAGCAGGTGGCAGCAGTGGTAAAGCGCTAGACTCCAACATAGCCAAGTGGGGTTTGAGCCCCAGACCTGGCAGCTTGAAAATCACGGGGTCCTGTGTGCATGTGTGCCCAGAATTCAGAGAGAATGGAGAAGGGATTCTAGTGTGGCCATCCCCCAGGAGGGAGGTGGTGAATTAACATTTTCCCTCTCTCCAGCAAGCTCATGAGCTCTGTGGCAAAAACCTAAAAAATGGATAAAAGAAACAGGCTGGACTCTAAACAGGCTAGACTCTCCTGGGCACTCACCCAGAATCCCAGAAGAGATTGTAGCATGGCCACCTCTGGGGTGATTTCTCACTTTCCCTCTTCTCTCTTTAGTGAGCTCTTGTGCCCTATGGCAAAAACTTTTGAAATTTTTTTAGTGTTTTATATTAAAAATGATTTCCCTTCTTGGGAAGGCGTCTGATGGAGCTGGTATGTTTGGATGATAGATTTGCACTTGAAAGTGGAAGTACCCAATTGAACAAGATTGGACTATCAGATACAGAAAGGTGGGAAAACCTGTATAATGTATATTCCATGGAAGCTATACAATAATTTTCCATGGACCAAGAACTCATTCTGTTGAATCAGAACACAGGATGATTGAAGAGTCTTTTAATATAACTACTTCCAACACTGAAGAAACACCAGTAAATATTCCAGTTAATATATATATTTTTAGGAGGTTTTTGCTATAGAGCGCGTGAGCTCGCCAGAGAGAGACTGCGATAGAAAGCGGATAGCCACGCCGCAATCCCTTCTCCTCTGTTCTCCTTTCGGGATCTTGGGCACGCATGCACATGCTCCCGGCATGAGTTTTAAGCCACCAGGTTCAGGATGCGAACCGCAGTCGACTACATGGGAGTCCAGCGACATAGCCATTATGCTAACTGCTGGCCCCCCCAGTTAATTTCTTAATATGCCAAGTAGCTATAGAAATAGATGATAAAATTCTTTTTTGGAGAGGTTTTTGCTATAGGGTGCGTGGGCGCGTACACTCGCCAGAAAGACAGAGACAGAGAGACAGAAAGCGAGAAATCGCCCCCCAGAGGGGATGGCCACACCGCAATCCCTTCTCCATTCTCCTCTGGGGATCTTGAGCACGCACTCACACGCACCCGGCATGAGTTTTAAGCCACCGGGTCCAGGACGCGAACCACGGTCGACTATGTGGGAGTCCAACGACATAGCCATTACGCTAACTGCTGGTTCCCAGGATGATAAAATTCTTAATAAGCACAATGCTAGGACATTTTCTAGTGGTATTTAGGATAACATTTTAAATGTAAAAAAAAAAATACAGCTTTTGTTAAACAGAAGCTAGTGTTTTATTACAGAACAATCTTGTCATATACCTGTTAGGATAATTTAATTCATTATATTTGTATTATTTTGAAAGTTAAGTTTTGGAACGATTTCATTTTAGAACTTGGTGCAGTTTCAGAATAAACATTCAACAGCGAATGCAATGTATCAGTCAATTCTATTGAACATGGGAAATGAGATGTCATGTGTATCCATTTTTGACACCCAATAAAATCCATAGATTAAATTAGAAATCATCAGTGTTGGATATACTTTGTGATCACAAGCCTTCAAGTGTATATTAAAGCACCAGCACTACCATCTGGCTCCCCTAATGTTTTGTGTTTGCATTTTTTTTTTAATTTTAAAGTCAATCACTATACGTCATTACTACTTGTAAAGTGGATTTACTCAACATGAATATACTTCACGCCAGTTGAAGATGCCATACACAATATCATGGACAGATTATTTTGTAATTAAGGAAGGAGGAAATACGCTAATTTGCCCTTTTGTATTGACCCACTCAGCTCCTGGGTAAATACAAGAAAATGGCATCTTAAATTCAGCCATTCTGGGGACCAGCGGTTGGCGGAATGGCTATGTCGGCCGACTCCCATGTAGTAGACCACAGTTCCAGTCCTGGACCCTGTAGTTTAAACACACCGGGTGCGTGTGAGTGCGTGCCCAAGATCCCGAGAGGAGAATGGAGAAGGGATTGTAGGGTGGCAAACTCACATGCCCTATAGCAAAAACCTCTCCAAAAAACAAAACGGCCATTTTGCCTAAAAGATGAGATCGAAAATCTGCCAGATTAAAGCAGCACTTCAGACCTGTTTTCCGGACAAGGGAGCAGAAAGAAGACTTGCTTCACCGGGAAACAGTTGCCATTTAAGTGCCTTCTTTGTTCAGGAGTTAAACATTCAGGTAATTTACTCCTGCGACCTTTCCCCCAGTATTACCAGTTTAAATGCTCTGCAATCCACCAAGCTAACAGGTGCAGTGTTTAAGTACTTACCACTACACTGCACTCTTATCCAAAAATTCAATTTAAAGTAACTAGCACTTGAGAGGAACACCTTGATTAGCTAGGATAAAAATTCCTGCTAATCCGCAGGTGAAAACTCAAACACTACTAGCAGTTAAAGTATTAATTCCACGCGGAGGAAATGGGACGGTACTCCTGCGGAAGGCGGAGTTGGACTACTAGACGCTTACTTCGGCCCCGCCCCTCCGGGTTTTACTTCCGGGACGCTAGCGGGGCAGGCAGCGTTGGCCACGTCATCGCCGGGCTCCGTTTGCCAGCCGGGCAGTGAATGGTGGGAACAAAGATGGCCGCCGTGGCCGCCGCCCCCGCGAGAGAGGCAGACAGGTATCAATTTATTTTCTTCTCCCTACAGCTTCGTGCCTACGTGGGCGACATCTTCCTCTGCTTGTCGCCCTCACTTGGTCGTGGAGCGTGCCGCTTAGAAACCTTCCCGGGTTTAATCCAGTCCCTCGAGCATCAAGAGCCCCTCCCTCTTAAGTGCTTAGGTAGCGACGCCTTTAGCTTGAGTGCCCGGCCCTTCACCTGTGTGGCAGAAGGGGCTTCACGGGCGGACGGGTGTCTACGCCTACTGGGCCTCAGAAGGTCGTCACACGGTCTGGCGGCCGCTGTTCTTTCCTGTGTTGCCCTACGAGATCTCTGCTTTTGTTTCCTTGTGTGTTTCAGTTTTTCCTATTAAAAGAACTTCATTCACTGCCACTGCAAGTACAAAATTCAGATTCCCCCCCCCCCCCCCCCCCGCCTCGCTTTTTACAATTTGTGCCTCCAGGCTTGCTTTGTACAATTTCTCCCCTTAGCACCAGGAATAAAATGCCTAGTGATAAAGATTTCCTTCAGCTTGCTTGAAGGGATGGAAGAATGGCGATACAAATTAGTAACTTTTCGTTTTGTTTGATAGATTAGTAGTCGTAGACAGTATACAGTATTATTTCATCTTCTGTAGAGCATTTTTATATAGTTTTCATTTATGTAGCAAAATGTGCTAAAGGCACATATCTCTTTGACTTTTGAAGGTTTTTTTTTTTTTTTCCCCCATGTTAGATACTTTCAGTTTGGGCTTATTTGTAAACTCTGATGACAACTGGGTTCATACCTGTTAGTTATAAAGTAATGGTTTGTACCTGGTAGCTAATTGTCTTGAAAATTGACAAGCTATTCTGAGGCTCTTACATTAGTAGGCAATGGAGAATGTGTATATTTGGAAATTGTGTCTCCTGAAATGATGCCCTTTTGCATGTAAATTTAAATAGGAGAAGAATTAGTTACAATTAATATCACCTACAGGGGGCTGGCAAGTGGCATGGTGGCTAAGGGTGCTGGACTCCCACATGGCCGACCACGGTTCAAGTCTTGGACCTGGTGACTTGCTTTCTCACTTCCTCTCTCTCTCTCACTGTCTGTCTCTGATCAAATTGGAAAACAACAATGATGATAGTAATAAAGTTAAAATAAAATAATTCTTTTTTTAAAAAATCACCTACAATAGAGATTTGGACTGTGCTTGAGTCCCTCCATTGGCATTTAAAGAAAAAATGACTTCAATTTAGTAGTGGCACACAAAGTATATTGAATTGTGTTCTGCTTTTCCCAAAAGAGAATTTAGTATAATCTGTCAGATTAAGAAATAAGTTAAATGTTCAAAATTCACGTAAGGTTTGGGGACTATCTCATTCATTTGATCTGTATAAGCAAGTAGAAGTCCTCATAGTCTTAGCACTGTGGTTCTCAGAGCTTGCTGAAGCTAAATGAATTAGGTCATTAATAGGTATTTTAAAAAGTAGCATGTCTGGCCAGTTCCATAGCTAGTGCTCGAGGCAGCCAGATCCTCCATAGCCAACCACATGGTTCAAGTCCCAGATCTGGTAGCTTGAGAAACACACTGAGTGCGTGTGTGTGTGTGTGCCCAAAATCCCAAAAGGAGGGAGAGATAGAAGAGAAGGGATTATGAGGTGACCATTCTCCATGGTGTTAGCCAGCTAAGTCTGTCTGTTTCTTCTCATGGTCAATGAAACAAGAGGCAGAGGCTGGAGAAAAAGGAAGTTTATTTCTATAACTGGTTAGAGAGAGACAGCGAACAAGCACCATCAAATTGTCTCTAAAACCTCAACATGTTCTCGGTGCAAGATGCAAGCACGTGCAAAGCATTCCTTATTACAATCAGAGTCGATCACCTTCTCCTGAGTGATTATCCTATTCTTTCAAATACCTGTTCCTGGTTTCTCATCTGACCATTCCTCATCTTCTGAGTATCTATCTTGATTCCTTCAAATACCTGTTCCTGGTTTCTCATTTGATCCTTCCTCCATCACATCTTCCTGTGGCTTGCTACTTGGTCAGATTATTCTTGTTAGAGACTTTTTCTTAATTTAAAAATGACTGCAGTCCTGATAAACTTTTTAAGCTGGCCTGCTTCAATAGGGAATGTTTTCGCCTTTATATCAATAAAACTCAATACCAACACAAGAGAGCTTTTTGAAAAATTAAATTTGTGGGCCAGCCAGGTGGCATAAAGGTGAAGCGGCTGGATACCTTTTTTTTTTGGAGAGGTTTTCGCTATAGGGCGCGTGCGCTCCCCAGACAGACAGAGAGAGACATAGAGACAGAAAGTGAGAAATCGCCCCCCCCCCAGGGGGAGGGATGGTCACGCCGCAGTTCCTTCTCCTCCATTCTCCTCTTGGGATCTTGGGCACGCACACACATGCGCCCGGCGTGAGTTTTAAGCCACCGGGTCCGGGATGTGAACCGCGGTCGATTACGTGGGAATCCAGCGACATAGCCATTACGCTAACTGCTGGTTCCCATCCTCCCTCCCTCTCTTGTGAGCATACTTACCTTATAGCAAATTTTAAAAAGAGTTACTATTTGCATTTGCATATAATATTAAATACTTACATGCAGAAATTTGTAGAAAATTAAAATCTAATATAGTTTTATTTTGCATAAAAATACTGCAGCAAGATTTCACTTTATTACTAGATAAGGTGTGCTAGATCAGTTATTTTCAAATTGGTTTCTATTTGAGTTGTCTTTTTCATTGCCAGGAGATGTGTGCATTCATGAGAGAGAGAGAGAGAGAGAAAGAGCAAGCACCGGAGCTGGCAGGTTCTTGGTGGTTAAAGGCACCGGACTCCCATATGGCTGACCGTGGCTCAAGTCCTGGATCTGGTGACTTGTGGTCTCTGTCTCTGTCTCTCTCTGGTCAAATTAAAATAAATAAATACAGTTAAATAAAATAGCTCTTTAAGAAAGAAAGAAAGAAAAACATCTCCTAATGGGGCATGGACATGCTTCACTCTCATTTCCTCAGTTTCTGCATCCTGTCAGGCATTCTGCAGAATGCCTCTGCAGAAGTGCTACTCCAGGAGCATTTCTCAAGTCACTAGGGCCTGATTTAGACCACAGTTGGCCATGTGGGACTGCATCTCCAAGGATCTAAGCACCCTACTGTAGACTGGCTCAGAGTCTGTCTTATTTTAGAGAAAGTTAAATTTCTTTATATGACTTATAGCAGCAGAAATAAACATTTCCTGGGACTAGCAGTTAGTGTAATGGCTATGTCGCTGGACTCCCATGTAGTCGACCGCCTTTCGAGTCCTGGACCCCGTGGCTTAAACTCACACTGGGCGCCTGTGCATGCATGCCCAAGATCCCAAGAGGAGAACGGAGGAGAAGGGATTGCGGCATGGCCATCCCCCCCTGGGGGGTGATTTCTCTCTTTCCGTCTCTCTGTCTGTCTCTGTCGACTTTTCTGGCGAGCACACACACCCTATAGCAAAAACCTCTCCCAAAAAAAAAAGACAGATAAACATTTCCTAATGTCTACCAAGACTATCAAGATATCAGAGATATCTGTATGACTCGTTTCCTCCTCTCCTTTAGTTCTTCACTCAAATGTTACCTTCTCAGGAAGCCGTGGCTTGATCACTTTAAAATTACACCCACAACTTGGTTGGGTTTAGCAGGTAGCATGGTGGTTATGGTGCTGGACTTAAACATGGCCAACTGACCGCAGTTGCAGCCCCAGATCTGGTGGCTTGCTTTCTCACTTTCCCTTTCTCTCGCTCTCTCTGGTTAAATTAAAAAATAAATAATAATAACAAATAAGATTAAATATTTTTTTAAAAACTACACCCCAGCTCATCCTCTCTTTTCCCTAAATAATTTAATTACATCTTAACTTCCTCTTCCCTATTTTATTTTTTCACATTATTTGTCATATCTCACATACCATATAGTTTACTTATTTTGCTTTTTTCTCCTCAGCTAGAGTGAAAGATACCTGTGGACGGGTCATTTTTATTCTGTCTATTTTTGTTCAGTGATATATCTTCAAAAGCTAGATCAGTGGCAGGCACATGATAAACATTCACTAAACTTTTGTTGAGTGTAAATATAGTAAAAAATAGTAAATATAGATGAAAGTACTTGTTTGGTGCATGAATGAAGAAAATGTTCCAAGTGAAAGTAAAGCTCCATTAGGCATGTGCATAGTATATTTAGAGCCAATTTAAAAAGAAAACCTAGTTTATCATTTCATTTCAAAGCAATAATTTAAGCCTTGGGAAGGGAGTGAAACACTGATGCAAGGAAAGTACATTTTTAATATACTCTTTGAACACAGGACATGGTCTTCATTGTTTTGTTGTTATTGTTTGGAGAGGTTTTTGTTATAGGGTGCATGCACTCGCCAGAAAGACAGAGATGGACAGAGAGATAGAAAGTGAGAAATCCCCCCCCAGGGGGGATAGCCATGCCGCAATCCCTTCTCCTCCAGGGATCTTGGGCACACATGCCCGGTGTGAGTTTAAGCCACGGGGTCCAGGACTCAAACCGCTGTCGGCTACATAGGAGTTCAGCGACATAGCCTTTATGCTAACTGCTGGTCCTATGGACGTGGTCTTCATTTAAAAATCTGCATCAGTATACTCTTTTTTTTTTTTTTTTGAAGTTTATTCCTTCCATGAGCAAGCAAAAGAGACAAAGAGCAAGAGCACAGCACCCCAATATGATCCTTTTGCCACAGTCCATCCTCAGCCATCCCCAGATCATGAGCACCTCGGTACTTCAATACCTGTTAGCCCAGTGTACGTAAGGAAGTTTCTGGTTGTCAACCCTCCCATCTCAGTCGAATTCAGAATGTCATGTTTTAAAACTGTGACAGTCTCCACCCCTTCAAGATACTTTTTAACAGGCTAGTCAAGCCTTAAAGTTGGGAGAAATTCTCTTGGATTAGACTAAGAATGCAAAAATGGGATCATCTGTTTTTACTGGCCTCTTTCAGTTAGCTACGGCCTAAAAGGAGAATACTAAACACTTGAGACTCACCTGGCAGCCAGGCTGCAGTTTTTGAAAGTTAGGTGTCAAGGTTGTGAACAACAGTGCTAAAATCAATGTTTTTCTCTCTGAAATCGTGAGTGCCAGGGTGGTGTCTTTATTGTCTGTGGGCGAGTGGAAGAGCTCTGCTAAACCACAGTGAGAGTTAATCCTGGAATACCCTATGTGCCTCCTGTGTTATTTCCGTTTTAAGCACTAAAGTTTGTTTGTTTGTTTTTTTTAATGAATACTTCTATATAATACCATAATGCTTATGAGCCTCTGAAGTAGGTGTAAATTACTGGTAATGTGTATTATTGACTAGACATTAGGTACTAACATTTTACCAAAAAAATTATGTTGGTATATACATACACACATACACAAATTTGCACCAAAGTGCTATCTCTTCAGTGATAAAGATGTCAAAGTGCCTCAGTGCCTATAAGCAATATCTGTTTATCTCAATAAACAAGCATTTAATGGAAGTTTTTCTAGTGAGTGAATGAATATGCTGTAAGTTGGTACTCAGGTAGTTTTAGTATTATACAAGGGTCTTCAGAAAGTTCATAGAAAATGCATAATATAAAAAAAAAAAAACCTATGGATTTCTAACATTTTTGCAGTAGAACTCCTTAATTCCTCTGACTTTTGGGAATCCCCTCATACAGTTCTCCAGTATGAGTTCAGAGTGTGTTCTCCAGTATGAGTTTAGAGTGTGGGTTATTATAAATTCCAATTCAAATGCTTTTAGAAATCAAGTACATTTTAAGGTAGCCAATCCTTTTAAAAATTAAATTATCTAATTATAACACGCTTGAGTATTTGGCCATCCTCCCCCTCTTTTAAAGAGATTGTTGCTATAGAGTGTGTGTGCTCACCAGAGAGACAGAGACAAAGCGAGAAATCATCCCACACAGAGCATTGCCACGCCGTAATCCCCTTCTCCTCCGTTCTCTTTTTGGGATCTGGGGCACATATGCACACATGCCCAGTGTGAGTTTAAGCCGCCACGTTTGAAACTGGAACTTGAACTGCAGTCGACTACTTGGGAGTCCAGCAATGTAACCATTGTGTTATCTGCTGGTCCCAGCCATCCCATTTTTTTAATATATAGAAATATATTAAGAAATTTTCAACTTTCTCATAAAATATTTCTGAATCTTTAACATATGAGCATATGAGCAATAGAAACCACAACATACTATAAAATATAGTACAAAACTGCTGTAATTCTTAAAAACTGTATATTTTCTTAGCCAGAGTTACCAGCCATCTACTATATCTACTGGGAAATCTCAGTTTTTCCAAAGAATGTAGAATTTAAAGTAAGTTTATTTCTTCGGTGAGCCAGAGAGAGAGGATCTCTAACAGGGTCTTGACACCTCAATCCACCCCCAGCTTCAGCCAACCCTCTTCATTGCACATGTTCATGTACATTGAGCTCTTCAGACTCAAACCTGGAACCCATATGGGTCAGCCCTAACCCCTGGGCTGCAGACTAGCTTGGTGAGCCCACACCTCTGAAAGGGGGGCTGCAAGCCACAGAGACTTCATCTGTCTTTGCAGCTGTTCCACATTGCTCACAGTGCCCCAGGTTCTGCCTCCTTCAGATCACTGGCAGTGTTTAAATCTTATGGAAACAGGAACCCATTTTCATGTGATTGCTTCATTGTATATTGTAGTGTTGTAGAAATGAGGAGCACATTGGATGTGGTGTGCTTCAGTTATTCCAAGACCAATTCTCCCCACTCCCGTCCATGAAGGGATTCTTTTCCTTGAGGCTGGTGCCTGGCACGGGTTGAGGACTGCTGCTATAGAGTTTTAAGCAATATAACTTTTCAGTGAATCTGATAGGATAAATTCGTTGTCAAATGTAACGGGTAACTAAAAACAAGACCTGCTGTTTGAAGGTTTTCTGTATGACCTATATGACATTGAATATAGCATGTATAATTTTTGTTATAAAAAGATGAATCTTAATCTGTGCTTTCAACCAGACAAGATGGCAGCAAGGCCATTGCTAGTTGTGATTGAAGAAGTTTCTTTTTGCATCTATATGAAATGTAATATAGGGTGGGATTGTCAGGAGAAATTGAAACAGCTTCCTTCTGAACAATTTTCATGATTCCATTGTGAGACAGATACCTATTCTGATGTACAGAATCTCTGAAATAAATACCAATTAGCTGTTCATGGAATTGTCTTACAAGGTCTGACTCCTCGATGCACACATCCAGTCATTTGATAACTCAGTTTTACTAGAGTTGATCTGTGTGTTCTGTTTTGAGGTAGTAAATGTGGAGAAAAACTAAAATACTAAAAAACAATGGCGGCATTTGATAAAACTAATTTTCTTTTCAGTGGCTTTGAAGCGTATGTTGAATTTCAACGTACCTCATGTTAAAAACAGCACTGGCGAACCAGTATGGAAGGTAAGAGTTTATCTCAGTGTGAACTGTTTCCTTTTTCTTGGTCCTTATTAATAGTAATTGGAGGAAATTTCTTGTTAATACTAGTAACACATTTTAGTTATAAATATAAATAATTTATTTAAAATGGCATCTTAATATGAAGCTTTGTTGTAAATGTTTTTAGTAATACTCATCTAGGGAACATGGCTGATGGCTCTGGCAAGCTGTCATTTATAGAACTTATCTTGGTTAATGTTTTTTTCCTTAACTTTCCAAGTCCAGATTTGGGGTCTTGTAAACATGCTCAGTTAGTCAGATTCAAAGGAACTAGTCCATTTTAACCAATTCTTGAGAGAGGGCTCTGTTAAACCACAGTACCAGGTTGTTAATTTATGAGATGTAAAACTTAATTGTCCCAGAAAGCAATCAGTATGTGTTTTCTTATTAGAGAAATATTAGAGTGCCTTCAAGAATTCCTATTTTTGAGGACCCTTCATTTTAAAATTTGATGATGGATTATGAAACAGTTGATTAGATCTAAACTTACTATTTTACTATCACTTTATACTGCTCTCTTTGCTAAGAATTAACAAATCAACCTAGTTAGAATTTAAGGTATTTCGGAAATTCTCATGAGTCCTTAGAAATCATTTGGTTTAACCCTAAAGGTAGTTAAAGTCATTTATATTGAAGTCATAAACCCCAGAGTGTCCCCTAGTTTTCCCCCACATTCCTGTTTCTTTGTGGGCTTATTTTTGCCCTTTGCATAAACTACACTAGCTTTTTTGTTTCTATATTCTGTTTTTGAATTAAATAGCTCAAGAATTTCCAGGGGGACGGGAGCTAGCAGTGGCGTAGTGGTTAATGTACTAGATTTTACGTGGCTGAATGGTTCAAGTCCTGGACCTCGTGCCTTGAAAACACCTCAGGCCCCTGTGCATGCATGCCCAAAATCCTGAGAGGAGAAAGAATTGGAATTGTGGCATGGCCATACCCTCTGGGAGGTGATTTCTCACTTTCTCTCTTTTTCTTTATTTTTTATTTACATTTTTAAATTTCATTTTCTTTTATATATTTGATCACATTACTTAGCTTACAAAGTGAATATTTCAACATGTGAACATTTCTCTCTAATCCAGTTGATAAAACTATAAAATGTCTTCAACAGATAATACCACATTTCTTTGTTCCCTCTTATTCTCTCTCTCCTGCAAGCACATGTGACCCATAGCAAAAAAAAAAAAAAAAAATCTGGATATAGATTTGGGTCAAATACTTTACTACCCATCACTTTTTATATTACAAGATTAATAATGCAGAGACATTGATATTTAAAGGAGATTTTTGAGAGATGTAACATTCTAACCTCTTATAAATAGAGCAGAAAGATTTTTTGTTTCTTTAAAGGAAATTTTGGCATTCAAGAAAAAACATGTTTTTGTAACATGTTTTACCTTTCCATTTGTAATTTTTTACTCTGTGAAGAATTAAGATAATTGCAGAAAACACCAGACCTTTTTAAAATTTATTTAGAGAATTATTTTAGCTAACTGTATGTATGTATGTATGTGTTTATTTAATTTGACCAGAGAGAGACAGAGAGAGAGAAAAAAAGGGAAAGCAAGAAAGCAAGCCACCAGGTCTGGGAAGCAAACTGCAGTTGGCCATGTGGGAGTCCTTTCCCCTTAACCACCATGCCTCCTGCTGGCTCCAACACTTAACCAGTTTTAGGTCTCTTCGTTGCCTTAAGTCAGAAATGAATTTTTGAGTTAGAAGACCCAGTTGGAGTTCTTAATCATGCCTCAGATGTGTTAGTTTTAATACTTTAAAATGCAAAGAAATGCATTTATTAGAGTAAGGTTATCAGGTAATCTGTAGAGACCTTACTGTTTTAAAATAACTATTTAATTTTATTTATTATTATTTTAAAATTTGCTGTATGGTACATCACTCATCAGAGAGAGAGAGAGAGAGTAAGCTGCCAGGTCCAGGACTCAAATCACAGTCAGACTTGTGGGAGTCCAGAACCTTAACCATCACACCACCTGCTGGCTGGAGACTTAATTTTATTTTAATTTTTTAGAGAGATTTTTGCTATATGGTGTGTGAGCTTGCTGGAGAGACAGAAAGCAAGAAATCACTCCCCCACCCCACTACCACCACCACCATGGGATGGCCTCGCCACAATCCCTTCTCCTCCATTCTCCTCTCAGGATTTAGGGTACTCTCACACACGTACCTGGCATGAATTTTAAATCTCCTGGTCCAAGACTCAAATCGTGATTGACTACATGGGAGCCCAGCAACGTAAACCATTATACCATCTGATAGTCCCCCGAGATTTAATTTTTAAAATGAGTGTCTTATTAACCTGATATTCTTAAATTACTAAATTTTCTTTATATTCATAGAGCTTGTTATGTATTAGTTTTGAAAGTAGCTAATATTTGCAGTTCTAATCTTAGAAAGGATATATATGAACTGGGGAGGAAAAAGTAGAGTATATATGAGTTTCTGTATGTTCAAAGTCCTTCATTTTATCTTAAGATAGTTTGTGGTCTCTAATTTTTTAACCTAGAAAAGGGCATTATATATGAGAATTTTTAATAATTATTTTAGCTAAGTTTGTAGTGCTTTTAAGAATGAATTATTTCATAGTTGGATATTTTGGTGCATAATGAGAAATGTTAAATTGAGGCAAGAATAAGAATCAGTATCCATGATTTATTAAGATTGACTTCAACATTGGTTGTTTTCTGATAATGATGTTTTAAAACACATGCTTGTTTTTTCAATAGGTGCTCATTTATGATAGATTTGGCCAAGATATAATCTCTCCTCTGCTATCTGTGAAGGAGCTGAGAGACATGGGAATCACTCTCCATCTGTGAGTTTTATAATGTTTCTAATAGCTATGTATCTTCAAATAAATTATTAAGGATTTCTTTGGTAGGGACCAACAGATGGCATAATGTTAGGTTGCTGGATTCCACATAGTCAAACACAATTCAAGTCCTGGCCTGGCAGCTTAAAACTCAGGCTGGGTGCATGTACGTGCATACCCAAAATCCCAAGAGGAGAAGAGAAGAGAAGGGTTTGCAGGATGGCCATCCCCCTGGGGGCCTGGTTTCTCCTTTTCTGACTCTGTCTCTCTGGTGAGCAAAAATCTCTCTTATTAAAAAAAAAAAAAAAATTTCTTTGGCCACCCTGAAATCTTTTAAGTTTTTGCCGTTAGCTGTATGCACTCACCAGAAAGAGAGAGAGGGGGAAAGTGAGAAATTACTCTTGAGGGGAAATGACCATGGCACAGTCCCTTCTCCTTCATTCTTCTCTCAGGATTTTGGGCACGCATGCACATGTGCCTGGTGTGATTGATTTCAAACTGTCAAATCTGGGACAGTTGGCCATGAGGATCCAGTACCTTAACCTCCACATCACCCACTGGCCCTGCAAAATCCAAAACGTTTTAAATGCTGACATGCCACAGATACAGAAAATGTGTCATGACTTTTCCAATAACCCAATGTATTTGGCAATTTTTTTTTTTTTTTAATAATTTGCTAGAGGGTATTCACGTTTCCCAGAGAAGGGCGGGGGTGGGGGTGTAATGCCTCAATTCCTTCTCCAGTTCTACTTTCAGGATTTCAGGCATACACACACGCAGTCAGCATTTTATTCAAGCCTGCTGGATCTAGGACTTGAACTACACAGTCAGCCATGTGAAATCCAGCCTTGTTAATCACCACACTACCTAGTAGTCCCCTTTCATCTTTATGTCAGATGTAAAGCACAAATTTGCTGTGGTAATATGTTAATTCTTTTGGACTGAACTAAAGTTTAGTTAGATGTCATCCTTTGGAGATGGTGGTTTGTTAATAAAAATGGAATACATTAGCACCTTAGTAAGTGTTTAAATCTTTTACTATTGAAAAGACTGAAGTTTAGAGGGCTAGCAGGTAACATGGTAGTTAAGGTTCTGGATCCCACATGACCAGCTTCATGATTTGAGTTCCGTATCTGGTGGCTTGGGGGAAAAAAAAAAAAAAAAAAAAAACATGCCAGGTACATGTGCATACACGCCCAAAATCCTGAGGAGAATGGAGGAGAAATAAGTGCAGCGTGACCTTCTTCCCAGGGGCTGATTTCTCACTTTCTCTGTCTCTGTTACAGGCGTGTGTAATGACCTATGGCAAAAATCTTAAAAACAAAATAACAACAAAAAACTAAGGTTTAGAAACTTAAAGTGATTGTCTCACAATTGTATATATAATAACAGAACTATAGTTAGATTATTTGAGCATTAATTTTGTGCTCTTTGTCTGCTGAAC
>NW_006159844.1:10064689-10076400 GCF_000334495.1 Tupaia belangeri chinensis | reverse complement strand
TGGCTCAGTAACAGTGACGAAAAGAAATGAGGCCTGAGCCAGTAGGTGGTGTGGTGGTTAGGAGCACTGTACTTTGACAGGGCTGACTGTGGTTCAAGTCCCAGACCTGACAGCTTGCTTTCTCACTTTCCCCTCTCTCTTTTCTCTCTCTCTCTCTCTCTGGTCTAATTAAAATAATAATAATAAAGTTAAATAAAAATAATTCTTTAGGAAAAAAAAAATGAGAGGCCTGACTGAGTACAGTCATGTACCACGTAACAGTGCTTGGATCAACAATGAACTGCATAGACTACAGTGGAGCAGGAAGCTCATGTCGCCCATGTGCGTAGTAGGGTATACAGTCTAGGCTTAAGTACATTCTGATGTTCATACAGAAATACAGTCACCTAATACATTTCTCAGAATATGTCCCTATCATTTAGCAACCATGACTGTACTTCCTTAGGGATGATAGGACAGTCTGCCAGTTTATACGTCTAGGACTGTCTTGGCTTCACCTGTTGCTGCCCCCAGTAGAGAACATGGAAAGATAACACAGCTGCCACGGAGAATTTCTGTACATCTCCTTCCACACATCCTTTCCTATTCACTGAAGAATACTGCATTAATTACTTTATACTCAGCAAGCTACTTTAGTCTGATGCATAGGAAACAGTTATTTACAAGTTTTCAGTGTATGAAATGGTGGTCGTAACCTATTAGACAATAGACCATCTAGCATAAAAAAGACAGCCACCTATGGCCTCTATCACATTTTATTTGGTGTCAGTTATTAAATACAGATCCACTGGTAGTATGTGCCCCTTTCCCTCTCTTGATCATGGAAGAGGCTTATTAGAGGTGAATGGATAAAAATAGAAGCTAGTCCTATTTCCTGATAAACATTATAAAATCTTACAGTAAAGAACAACAAGATTTCGTGATTTGATATTACAATATTTGCATGAAAATATTCCTAAACTGTAAAAAGAAAACTATAAAGCGAGATGCTCTGTAAGATCCTCAATGATGTCCTATGCATTCTATTATGAAAACAATAAGTATACAAAAATAGATTAAGTCTTTAAAGTTGTATGGAAATGGTTATATGCCTTTTATTGATATTTTAAAAACCTATTTGATTTTGGGACCAGCAGTTAGTGTAGTGGCTATGTCGCTGGACTCCCATGTAGTTGACTGTTGTTCGAGTCCTGGACCCGGTGGCTTAAACTCACGCCAGGCGCGTGTGCATGCATGCCCAAGATCCTGAGAGGAGAATGGAGAAGAAGGGATTGCAACATGGCCATCTCCCCTGGGGGGTGATTTCTGTCTTTCTGTCTCTGTCTTTTTGGCGAGCGCGTGCGCCCTATAGCAAAAACCTCTCCAAAAAAAAGAAAAAAAATATTTGATTTCATATATGCTTAAATTTTTTTCATAGCTTCTAAAGAATTGCTTCTAAAATTTTGTGTTGCATCTACAGTTTTTTCCTCTTTCAGGGAACCACATTTTTTTCTTCCTCACCACCACACCCACCACCATATTTCTGAAAAAGGGGAATAAAATTTATTTTAAATAAATTTTATTTTAGTTCTTATTTAAGAAGAGTATCAGAAGAGAGTGTCTAACCATAAGAGCTATTAAAAATAAGGCAGTGGGGACCAGAAGGTGGTGTGTGGTCAAGGTGCTGGACTCCCCCACATGGCTGACCATGATTTGAATCCTTGACCTGGCAGCTTTCTCCCTCTTTCTCTCTCTCTCTTGTGAGTGCATATACCCTATAGCAAATTAAAATAATAATAATAAATAAAATTAAATCTTTTTTTAGAAAATGAGGCAAGTGGACTATAGCAAATAACGACTAATGAGAAATCAGGATCCTACTAATAAATAATATTGACCTTGACATAAGGAGAAAGCTGGGTTAACCAATTGATTGCAGCAAGAATTTTTAGAGGACTGGTCACTGTCTGTGAGCTCCATTTTGATAAGTAGTTTTTTAAACTTAACTTTTTAGGTAACCAAATAAGAAAAGTGAACTTGGTTCTTTATGTCTTCCAGGCTGTTGCACTCCGATCGAGATCCTATTCCAGATGTTCCTGCAGTGTACTTTGTGATGCCAACTGAAGAAAATATTGACAGAATGTGCCAGGTAATAGTTCCTATTTTCCCAATTTGAACTTGGGAACATGTTTTGTTTGTTTTCAAAAGAAAAACAAGGGACCAGCAGTTGGGGTAATGGGTATGTCACTGGACTCCCATGTAGTCAGCCATGGTTCAAGTCCCAGACCCAGTAGCTTAAACTCACACTGGGCATGTGTGTGTGCGTGCCCAAGATCCCGAGAGGAGAAGGGATTGCTGTGTGGCCCTCGCCACAGGGGGTGATTTCTCACTTTCTGTCTCTGTCTTTCTGGCGCGTGGATGTGCCCTATAACAAATACCTCTCAAAAAAAAAAAAAGGGAAAAACAAAAACAAAAAACCTTAGGTATCCAGTGTAAAAAATCAGAAATTCACTTAGTTTCCAACTTTGTTTTTGAGATTTTTTAAAAAATAACTTGAAGAATTTAAAACTTTTGGTCTGAATAAGCATTATTTCAGTAAAAACTAGATTAAAGCCTAATCCTTAAGAGTCAGGATTTGAGGGGCCAGCAAATGGTGTGGTGGTTAAAAGTGCTGAATTCCCACATGGTTGACCCCAGTTCGAGTCCCGGGCCTGGCAGCTTGTTTTCTCACTTTCCCTTTCTCTTTCTCTCTGGTCCCATTAAAAAAAAAAATAATAATAATAATAATAATAATAACTGGAATTAAATAAATAGTTCTTATATAAAAAGATCAGAATTTGAGCTTTCTGGCATGGTGTTTAAGGCAACTATATCCCACATGGCCAATTACAGAATCCCAGGCCCAGCAGCTTGAGAAACAGGTCAGGCATGTGTGCACATGCCTAAAATCTTGGAGAGAGATGGAGGAGAAGGGATTGTAGTGTGATCATTCCCTGTGGGGAGTGTGTTCTCCACCTAGTCTCACTATAGTGAGTGTACCTGCTATACAATAAAAAATAAAAAAAAATTAGAGCCAGAGAGGATGGAGAGAGAGAAAAAGAAAGAAATAACCCCCCCCCACACACACACCCAGCCCGTGAGGATGGCCAGGATTTTGGACATGCACATGTGCCTAGTGTGTCTATTAAGCCATTGGGTTTGGGATTTGAACATGCAGTCAGCCATGTGGACTTCAGCATCTTAACCATCACAACACCTGCTGGCCCTGTGTCACTTTCTAAAAATGTAGTACATACTGATATCTTCCTCCTTAATTATTTTGTAACAGCTTTAATACCACATAATTCACCCACTTATACAAGTGTATAAATCAGTGAGTTTTTAGTATATTCACATAGTAGTGTAACCATCACTAGTCAACTTTGGAACATTTCATAACCTCAAAAAGAAACTTTGTACTCCTTAACCATTCCATACCTACCCTGCCCCTATCCATTCCCATCCCAAAGCTAGTTTCTCGTTTTGTGTATCTGCCTATTCTGATCATTATATATAAATATAGTTGAATAATATGTGGTCTTTTGTATCTGCCTTTTTTATCTTAACATATTTTTAAGGTTTATCCATATCATAGCATGTATCAGTACTTTATTTCTTTTGAGTCTGAATATATTCCAGTGTATGAATATACCAAATTCTACCCATTTAACAGTTGATATGGGTGTTTTGGTTGTTGCCACCTTTTGGCTATTATGAAAAATGCTGCTATAAATATTCAGGTACAAGTTTCTATGTGGACATGCTTTCATTATATGTCCATAAACATGTAAGAATGGAATTGCTTGGTCAAATGTTAACTCTATTTACGCTTTGGAAGAACTCAGACTGTTTTTCCAAAGCATTTGCACCATTTTATATTCCCACCAGCAGTGTATGAGGGTTATGATTTCTCCAGATCCTTGCCAACGTTTATTTATCTGTCTTTTTGACTATAACCATCCTAGTGGGTGTGGAGTGGTATCTCATAGTTTGTTTTTACAGTTCTTTGTTAGCAATTGTTATAGGTTGTTTTCTTACTGCTACAACTGAGTACCACAGACTGGATAACTTGTAAAGAATATAAGTCTAGGTGCCAGCAGATGGCGTAGCAGTTATGTTGCTAGACTCCCACATGACCAACCACCGTTCCGTTCCCAGAACCAGTAGCTTGAAACTCACCGGCAAGTGCATATGTGTATATGCCCAAGATCCCAGGAGGAAAATGGATCGCAGTGTATTCATTCCTCCCCTGGAGGTGGTTTTTCACTTTCCCTTTCACTGTCTCTGTCTGTCTCTCTCTCTCTCTGACGAGCGCATGTGCCCTAAAACGGAAGATTCTTTTAAAAAGAAAAATTATCTCATGATTCTGGAGGTCTAGGGTCAAGGGGTTTTATCTGGTGAGGGCCTTCTTGCTAGTAGGGGCTCTAGATTTCTGAGGTAGTACAGGACATCATATGGTGAGATGAAAAAAGCATATGTCAACTCGGGTCAGTCTGTGTCCCATCTGTCTGTCTGTCTCTCTCATGAAGTATTCATTTATGGGGTCCCTAACCTGATCACTTTAACCCTAATCAACTCCCAAAGGCACCATATCTTTTTTCTTTTAAGAATTACTTATTTCATTAATTATTTTTTAAATAATTATTTATTTAATTTTATTTATTCATTCGTTTATTTTAATTTGACGAGAGAGAGAGAAAGCAAGCCACCAGGCCCAGAACTCAAACCGTGGTCAGTCATGTGGGAATGTCCAACGCCTTAACCACCATGCCACCTGCTGGTCCCCCATTAATTATTATTTTTAAATTTGCTGTAAGGCACATGTGCTCACCAGAGAGAGAGAGAACAAGCTGCCAGGTTTGGAACTTGAACCGTGTTTGGCCCTGTGGGAGTCCAGCTCCTTAACCATCATGCCACTACTAGCTCAAGGCCCATCAGATTAAAGGTCCTACTTTCTTTTTTTCTTAAGAGAAGTTTTCACTATAGTGCACGAGCACTCATAGGAAAGACAGAATGTGAGAAATCACCCCCTAGGGAGGATGGCCACACCGCAATCCCTTCTCCATTCTCTTCTTGGGATTTTGGGCATGCACACACAGCACCCATCATGAATTTCAAGCAGCTAGATGTGGAACTTAAACCACACATGACTCTGCAAGTCCAGCAATGTAACCATTATGCCATGTGCTAGTCCTAGGTTCTTATTTTCTTAATACATCACACTAGCCACCTAATTTCAACACATAAATCTTTGAGTTCACAGTGAAACCACAGCAGTGATATCAAGCTTTTTTTTTTCTTTCTTCTTTCTTAAAAAAAAAAAAAAAATAGTTTTTGGTATAGTGCGCATGTTCTTGCCAGAGAGATAGACAGACAGACAGAGAAGGAAGGGAAAGTGAGAAATCATCCCCTGGTGAGGGGAGTATGGCTATCCCACAATGCTTTCTCCTCCATTCTCCTCTTGGGATTTTAGGCACACACAAACACACATGCCCAGTGTGATTTTTCAAGCTGCTGGGTCTGGGACGTGTCAGGCCTGTGGGAATCTAGCACCTTAACCACCATGCTACCTGCTGGTCCCATTGAGCATCTTTTAAAATGCTTTCTGGACACTTGTATATCTTTGGAGAAAGTCTGATCAGTTCCTTTGCCCATTTAATTGGATTGCCTTTTTGTTGAGTTCTTTATACATTTTGGATATTAGACCCTTATCAGGTTTCTGATTAGCAATTTTTTTTTCGATTCTGTGAGTTGTCTTTTTACTTTCTTAATAGTGTCCTTTCAAGCATAAATGTTTTTTATTTTGATTAAGTCCTGTTTATTTTTTCTTTTGTTGCTTGTACCTTTGGTATTCTTTTAAGAGATCATTCTAAACCATGATGCTTTCTTCTAACAGTTTTATAGTTTGGACTCTTACATTTAGATCTTGATCAATTTTGAGTTTATTTTTGTATATGGTGTGAGGTAGGTGTCCAACTTCCTTTTTTTACATGTGGTTATTCATTTGTCCCAGTATAATTTTTTGGAAAACATTTTCCCTAATGAATGGTTTTGGCAACTGTGATGGTGTATGCTACTAAGAAATTGTGATCTTCAGACTGGGACCACATTGGAGGCCCGAGTTTTGATTCCTGGTCTGACCTAAAGGTTAGGTATGGTGGTATGCATCTGTAATCCTAGAAACTCTGGGAGATTGTGGCAGGAGGATCATGAACTTGAGGCTAGCTGGGTAACATAGCAAGACCTCGTCTAAAAAAAAAAAAAGTGTGGTAGAGTCTACCTGCAGCCACTGGGAAGCTGAAGCAGAAGGATCATGACAAGACCCTGTCTCAAAAAAAAAAAAAAAATCTGGGCCAGCAGGTGGCGTGGTGGTTAAGATGCTGGGATTCCCGCATGGCCGACCACAGTAGCTTGCTTTCTCACTTTCTCTCTCTCTCTCTGTCTTTCTCTGACAAAACTCATGTGAAATAATAAATAAGTAAATAAATAAATAAAATAATTCTTTTAAAAAACATCGACCCTAGATAAGTAAATTTATTTCTGGATTCACAATTATATTTCATTTATCTCTGTGTCTTTCATTAGCCTATACAATATAGTCTTGAGTTTCTTGCTTGGTAACAGCTATTGAAATTGGGAGATGGAGTCCTCCAACTCTGTACATTTTTTTTTTTTTTCAAGATTGCTTTTTAGCTTTTCTGAGTCCCTTGAGTTTCCAAATTAATTTTGGGTTAACTTGTCAATTTCTATAAAGTAACCACCTGCAGCTCTGATAGGGATTGTGTAATCTGTGGATCAATTTGAGGAGTATTGCCATCTTACCAGTATTAAGTTTTCTGATCCATAAATATGTGTTATCTTCTGATTTATTTATATCTTCTTTTTTAAAATAATGTCTCACAATTTGCAAATATAAGTTTTGCACTTTTCTTGTTAAATTTATTCTTTACTATTATGAATGGAATTGTTTTATCCATTTTTAGGATTGTAAATGGCAAGCATATAGAAATGTATTTATTTTTATATATATGTGTGTATATATATTTATTTTGTATCTTGAAACCTTGCCGAACTTTTGTGTCTTTTTGAAATATAATGTTATTCTTTGACCATTTCCTTACTTTCTAGCACAGTAACACATTGCAGTCTCATTGTATACTTTTTTGTCTTTTTCTGTCTTATCCCAGGATTTAGCCCTATATCCATGCATCCCTAGTTGGGTTTTGTAGACAATGATATTTAGAAATCAGCATCTGGGGCCAGCCAGGTGGCATGGTGATTAAGGTGGCTGGATCCCACGTGGCCACATGCATAGTTTGAGTCCTGGGCCTGGCTGCTTGTGCTCAGGGAGAAGAAATTGCAGCATGGGGATGATTTCTCACTTCTCTTTTTCCAGCAAACACATGCATCCTATCACAAACTGAAGAAAAAAAAATCTGGGCCAGCAGGTGGCGTGGTGGTTAAGATGCTGGGATTCCCGCATGGCCGACCACAGTAGCTTGCTTTCTCACTTTCTCTCTCTCTCTCTGTCTTTCTCTGACAAAACTCATGTGAAATAATAAATAAGTAAATAAATAAATAAAATAATTCTTTTAAAAAACATCGACCCTAGATAAGTAAATTTATTTCTGGATTCACAATTATATTTCATTTATCTCTGTGTCTTTCATTAGCCTATACAATATAGTCTTGAGTTTCTTGCTTGGTAACAGCTATTGAAATTGGGAGATGGAGTCCTCCAACTCTGTACATTTTTTTTTTTTTTCAAGATTGCTTTTTAGCTTTTCTGAGTCCCTTGAGTTTCCAAATTAATTTTGGGTTAACTTGTCAATTTCTATAAAGTAACCACCTGCAGCTCTGATAGGGATTGTGTAATCTGTGGATCAATTTGAGGAGTATTGCCATCTTACCAGTATTAAGTTTTCTGATCCATAAATATGTGTTATCTTCTGATTTATTTATATCTTCTTTTTTAAAATAATGTCTCACAATTTGCAAATATAAGTTTTGCACTTTTCTTGTTAAATTTATTCTTTACTATTATGAATGGAATTGTTTTATCCATTTTTAGGATTGTAAATGGCAAGCATATAGAAATGTATTTATTTTTATATATATGTGTGTATATATATTTATTTTGTATCTTGAAACCTTGCCGAACTTTTGTGTCTTTTTGAAATATAATGTTATTCTTTGACCATTTCCTTACTTTCTAGCACAGTAACACATTGCAGTCTCATTGTATACTTTTTTGTCTTTTTCTGTCTTATCCCAGGATTTAGCCCTATATCCATGCATCCCTAGTTGGGTTTTGTAGACAATGATATTTAGAAATCAGCATCTGGGGCCAGCCAGGTGGCATGGTGATTAAGGTGGCTGGATCCCACGTGGCCACATGCATAGTTTGAGTCCTGGGCCTGGCTGCTTGTGCTCAGGGAGAAGAAATTGCAGCATGGGGATGATTTCTCACTTCTCTTTTTCCAGCAAACACATGCATCCTATCACAAACTGAAGAAAAACAGAAAGAAAGAAATCAGGATTTGGGCATTAATTGTATTCATTGCAATCAGATTTTAACTGTTCTTAACATCCTCTTAATAGGGAACTAGCAGTTAGCATAATGGCTATGTCGCTGGACTCCCACATAGTCAACTGCGGTTCGCGTCCCGGACCCGGTGGCTTAAAACTCACACCGGGCGCATGTGCGTGCATACCCAAGATCCCGAGAGGAGAAGGGAGGAGAAGGGATTGCGGCGTGGCCATCCCCCCGGGGGGTGATTTCTCACTTTCTATCTCTATGTCTCTGTCTGTCTGGTGAGTGCATGCACCCTATAGCAAAAACCTCTCCAAAAAAAAAAAAGTCCTCTTAATAAACAAAACTAGGGAAAATATTATGTATACATACATATACCCTCTTATATCTGTTCTGTTTTATTTCTGTAACTCTACTTTTTTCCTCCCTATCTAAATAGATAACCTCTAAAACTGTTTTGGTTCAGCAACACAGGATTTATTCTAGTTTGGTTTTTTGGGTTTTTTCTTTTTTTGCTCCTTTATAGGTTTATAACTCAGTGAGAGACATGATTCTCAATATGCTAAACATACTACTTATTCTCTCTATCTTCATAAGTAACTAATCTGATCTTTGTTGACACACTGCCCTCTGCAAGTGCCTTTCTCACATAAGTTACAACCCCTCAGTTTTTCACATTTATACATCTCTGAAATCAGATACATGTTAAAATTGATTGCCATAGGGCGGGCACCACCACGCCCAAAATTGATAGGATGTCATAAGTTTTATTGGCAGCATTCTTTATTTTTTCCTTGCTGTAGGGCACAGGTACTTGCTGGAAAGAGAGAGAGAGAAAGGGATAAATCACCTCCTGTGGGAATGGCTACACATCAGTCCTTCTCCATCCTCCTCTTGGGATTCTGGGCACACATGCACATCGTCCTGTTGTGGTCTTCAAGCCACCAGGTCTAGGACTTGAACTGCCGATTCAGCTATTTGAGATCTAGCTACCTTATCATCCACATCACCTGCTGGTCCATTAATTCTTTCTTAGTGCCCTATAAAGTGATGGTGTCTGTTACAGTTTATACTTGGCTTGCCTAAAGTTTAAATAAATAAATTTAAGAATTTGTATAACGTAAATTCCACTACTTTTGAGTGAGAAGAAATTTTCCTGGAATCATAACATGTCTGTATGTAGTGAAGGAAGTTTTTATTGTTAATCACATGACCAGAGTGGTGTAAGGTAGTATCCACCAAATACAGCAAGCATTTTACTGGCCAGCCCGTGATCTGATAGTTAAGGCAGCTGAATCCCACATGGCCAACCACAAAATTTGAGTCCTAGGCCCAGCAACTTGAAAAACATACCAGGTACATGTGTGTGTGCACCCAAAATCCCAAAAGGAGGGAGAATGGGAGAGAAGGGATTGTGACATGATCATGTGCCATAGTGAGTACTTTCTCACTTTGCCTCTCTCTGTCTTTCTCTGGTGAGTGCTTATATCCTCTGGCAAATTAAACAAAATAAAAAACCATTACTATATTAAAGAACTACTTCTGGATAGGATATTGATTATTTGCTTGTCTATTTTGCTATAGGGCCTGGGTGTTTGTCAGAGAGAGGGAGGGAGAGAAAGAAAGATAAAGCTCCCCTTGGGGGATGGCCACACTACAGTCCCTTCAGTTCCATTCTCCTTCAAGGTTTTGGGCATTCACACACATGTACCTAGCATGCTTTTCAAGCTACTGGGTATAGGACAACCACAGAGTTGGCCTTGTGGGATCCAGCCACTTGAACCTTCATGCCTTATGCGGTCTCACACTTCTGGATATTTTTAACAAAATGTTTCATTAATGTCTGCTAACCAGATAATCAATACTTCATAATTTTGTTTTCTTGGTATACTTGTTTTAATTGTCATTGACATAACTTGTCTTTTAAATTTGTATCTTATTCTCCAGACCTTACTCTTATAATATTTAAAATATTTTTATTCGTGGTCTTCTTTTTACTACCCCATAAGAATGAAGTATTTGTTGTATTTATAGGATCTTCGAAATCAACTCTATGAATCATACTATTTAAATTTTATTTCTGCTATTTCAAGAAGTAAACTGGAAGACATTGCAAATGCAGCATTAGCAGCCAGTGCAGTGACACAGGTAGCCAAGGTAAGAGTTTCGATTTTTGGTTGGTTGATGACATCGGTATCTTAATTTACTCATGATCAGAATGATTTAAGGAATGTTTAGACTCAATACTTCCAGAAAGAATTCTGATAATAATAATTATCTCCAGCTTGTACTAGGCAGAATAAGCAAATGGAAGAACCTACTACCAGAGAATTTCAAAACAATTCTTTGTAAAAAAGGAATTAAAATAAGACTTTATTTTGGTACAAAAAAACCATGAAATCGGTATGTAGTATTTTCATAATATGGATTTTCCACAAATGATCCGTTGTATTCAGTGAATTGGAAAGACAAAATATAAACAGCGAAATCAGTTTTGCTTTGACTGGGATCTGTATTGTTTTAGTGTGATTTTTTTTTTTTATTTGACAGTTGCATTGCCATAAATTATACCCAGAATATGTTAACCTTGTGTTATCTGTAATCACCATAGTTACCATACTTTCTCCAGTATTAAGTACTTTCTTACTTAGAAAAGGGAATCCAGAGAGGCTAGGTTGTATAAGAAAAAGTAATTTATACCAGGCCATTAATTCTATATCATACTGACTTTTTCGTCAGGTTCAGCTTGTTTTAAATAGACTTGTAAACTGTATTTCTGATGATAGCCCTGTTGTACCCTATGCTTCTTGAATTGTGTAAGATATAAGTGAAAATCCTAGAGAATTATATAGGACAAATAAGAATAAACAAACATGCATTTACTTTTTTCTCACTGGTAGATTTATATTTTATTCTTAACTTTAGATAGGCCATTGCTACTTCTTTTTGTTTGTGTGTATTTAAATATATATATATATATATTTTTTTTTTTTTCAATGTGACAGAGATAGGAGACAAGGACTCCTGTCAGGACTTCTCCTCATAGCCAATCAGGATCCCAGGCACACCTGTGGGCACACTCAAAGTGTTCAGGTCGACCCAGGATCCAAACCCTGAACTTTCCCATTTGGCTGCAGTTTCATGCAGCAGTGGCCACTGG
>NW_006159844.1:10025450-10059413 GCF_000334495.1 Tupaia belangeri chinensis | reverse complement strand
TTTTTTTTTTTTTCAAGATTGCTTTTTAGCTTTTCTGAGTCCCTTGAGTTTCCAAATTAATTTTGGGTTAACTTGTCAATTTCTATAAAGTAACCACCTGCAGCTCTGATAGGGATTGTGTAATCTGTGGATCAATTTGAGGAGTATTGCCATCTTACCAGTATTAAGTTTTCTGATCCATAAATATGTGTTATCTTCTGATTTATTTATATCTTCTTTTTTAAAATAATGTCTCACAATTTGCAAATATAAGTTTTGCACTTTTCTTGTTAAATTTATTCTTTACTATTATGAATGGAATTGTTTTATCCATTTTTAGGATTGTAAATGGCAAGCATATAGAAATGTATTTATTTTTATATATATGTGTGTATATATATTTATTTTGTATCTTGAAACCTTGCCGAACTTTTGTGTCTTTTTGAAATATAATGTTATTCTTTGACCATTTCCTTACTTTCTAGCACAGTAACACATTGCAGTCTCATTGTATACTTTTTTGTCTTTTTCTGTCTTATCCCAGGATTTAGCCCTATATCCATGCATCCCTAGTTGGGTTTTGTAGACAATGATATTTAGAAATCAGCATCTGGGGCCAGCCAGGTGGCATGGTGATTAAGGTGGCTGGATCCCACGTGGCCACATGCATAGTTTGAGTCCTGGGCCTGGCTGCTTGTGCTCAGGGAGAAGAAATTGCAGCATGGGGATGATTTCTCACTTCTCTTTTTCCAGCAAACACATGCATCCTATCACAAACTGAAGAAAAACAGAAAGAAAGAAATCAGGATTTGGGCATTAATTGTATTCATTGCAATCAGATTTTAACTGTTCTTAACATCCTCTTAATAGGGAACTAGCAGTTAGCATAATGGCTATGTCGCTGGACTCCCACATAGTCAACTGCGGTTCGCGTCCCGGACCCGGTGGCTTAAAACTCACACCGGGCGCATGTGCGTGCATACCCAAGATCCCGAGAGGAGAAGGGAGGAGAAGGGATTGCGGCGTGGCCATCCCCCCGGGGGGTGATTTCTCACTTTCTATCTCTATGTCTCTGTCTGTCTGGTGAGTGCATGCACCCTATAGCAAAAACCTCTCCAAAAAAAAAAAAGTCCTCTTAATAAACAAAACTAGGGAAAATATTATGTATACATACATATACCCTCTTATATCTGTTCTGTTTTATTTCTGTAACTCTACTTTTTTCCTCCCTATCTAAATAGATAACCTCTAAAACTGTTTTGGTTCAGCAACACAGGATTTATTCTAGTTTGGTTTTTTGGGTTTTTTCTTTTTTTGCTCCTTTATAGGTTTATAACTCAGTGAGAGACATGATTCTCAATATGCTAAACATACTACTTATTCTCTCTATCTTCATAAGTAACTAATCTGATCTTTGTTGACACACTGCCCTCTGCAAGTGCCTTTCTCACATAAGTTACAACCCCTCAGTTTTTCACATTTATACATCTCTGAAATCAGATACATGTTAAAATTGATTGCCATAGGGCGGGCACCACCACGCCCAAAATTGATAGGATGTCATAAGTTTTATTGGCAGCATTCTTTATTTTTTCCTTGCTGTAGGGCACAGGTACTTGCTGGAAAGAGAGAGAGAGAAAGGGATAAATCACCTCCTGTGGGAATGGCTACACATCAGTCCTTCTCCATCCTCCTCTTGGGATTCTGGGCACACATGCACATCGTCCTGTTGTGGTCTTCAAGCCACCAGGTCTAGGACTTGAACTGCCGATTCAGCTATTTGAGATCTAGCTACCTTATCATCCACATCACCTGCTGGTCCATTAATTCTTTCTTAGTGCCCTATAAAGTGATGGTGTCTGTTACAGTTTATACTTGGCTTGCCTAAAGTTTAAATAAATAAATTTAAGAATTTGTATAACGTAAATTCCACTACTTTTGAGTGAGAAGAAATTTTCCTGGAATCATAACATGTCTGTATGTAGTGAAGGAAGTTTTTATTGTTAATCACATGACCAGAGTGGTGTAAGGTAGTATCCACCAAATACAGCAAGCATTTTACTGGCCAGCCCGTGATCTGATAGTTAAGGCAGCTGAATCCCACATGGCCAACCACAAAATTTGAGTCCTAGGCCCAGCAACTTGAAAAACATACCAGGTACATGTGTGTGTGCACCCAAAATCCCAAAAGGAGGGAGAATGGGAGAGAAGGGATTGTGACATGATCATGTGCCATAGTGAGTACTTTCTCACTTTGCCTCTCTCTGTCTTTCTCTGGTGAGTGCTTATATCCTCTGGCAAATTAAACAAAATAAAAAACCATTACTATATTAAAGAACTACTTCTGGATAGGATATTGATTATTTGCTTGTCTATTTTGCTATAGGGCCTGGGTGTTTGTCAGAGAGAGGGAGGGAGAGAAAGAAAGATAAAGCTCCCCTTGGGGGATGGCCACACTACAGTCCCTTCAGTTCCATTCTCCTTCAAGGTTTTGGGCATTCACACACATGTACCTAGCATGCTTTTCAAGCTACTGGGTATAGGACAACCACAGAGTTGGCCTTGTGGGATCCAGCCACTTGAACCTTCATGCCTTATGCGGTCTCACACTTCTGGATATTTTTAACAAAATGTTTCATTAATGTCTGCTAACCAGATAATCAATACTTCATAATTTTGTTTTCTTGGTATACTTGTTTTAATTGTCATTGACATAACTTGTCTTTTAAATTTGTATCTTATTCTCCAGACCTTACTCTTATAATATTTAAAATATTTTTATTCGTGGTCTTCTTTTTACTACCCCATAAGAATGAAGTATTTGTTGTATTTATAGGATCTTCGAAATCAACTCTATGAATCATACTATTTAAATTTTATTTCTGCTATTTCAAGAAGTAAACTGGAAGACATTGCAAATGCAGCATTAGCAGCCAGTGCAGTGACACAGGTAGCCAAGGTAAGAGTTTCGATTTTTGGTTGGTTGATGACATCGGTATCTTAATTTACTCATGATCAGAATGATTTAAGGAATGTTTAGACTCAATACTTCCAGAAAGAATTCTGATAATAATAATTATCTCCAGCTTGTACTAGGCAGAATAAGCAAATGGAAGAACCTACTACCAGAGAATTTCAAAACAATTCTTTGTAAAAAAGGAATTAAAATAAGACTTTATTTTGGTACAAAAAAACCATGAAATCGGTATGTAGTATTTTCATAATATGGATTTTCCACAAATGATCCGTTGTATTCAGTGAATTGGAAAGACAAAATATAAACAGCGAAATCAGTTTTGCTTTGACTGGGATCTGTATTGTTTTAGTGTGATTTTTTTTTTTTATTTGACAGTTGCATTGCCATAAATTATACCCAGAATATGTTAACCTTGTGTTATCTGTAATCACCATAGTTACCATACTTTCTCCAGTATTAAGTACTTTCTTACTTAGAAAAGGGAATCCAGAGAGGCTAGGTTGTATAAGAAAAAGTAATTTATACCAGGCCATTAATTCTATATCATACTGACTTTTTCGTCAGGTTCAGCTTGTTTTAAATAGACTTGTAAACTGTATTTCTGATGATAGCCCTGTTGTACCCTATGCTTCTTGAATTGTGTAAGATATAAGTGAAAATCCTAGAGAATTATATAGGACAAATAAGAATAAACAAACATGCATTTACTTTTTTCTCACTGGTAGATTTATATTTTATTCTTAACTTTAGATAGGCCATTGCTACTTCTTTTTGTTTGTGTGTATTTAAATATATATATATATATATTTTTTTTTTTTTTCAATGTGACAGAGATAGGAGACAAGGACTCCTGTCAGGACTTCTCCTCATAGCCAATCAGGATCCCAGGCACACCTGTGGGCACACTCAAAGTGTTCAGGTCGACCCAGGATCCAAACCCTGAACTTTCCCATTTGGCTGCAGTTTCATGCAGCAGTGGCCACTGCAGCTGGGCCTCTGCTGAAATTTCTGATAAGTTTGTTTTGTTTTATTTTAGGTTTTTGCCATAGGATGAATGTGCCTTCTGGGGGGAGGGGAGAGACAGAGGGAAAGTTAAAATTCATACCCCCCTCCCCCACCAGGGGGATGGCCACACCACAATCCCTTCTTCATTCTCCACCTAGAATTTTGGGAATTTATGCACACACACTTGGTGTGAGTGTCCTGCCACCAGGTCCTGGATTTGAACCGTGGTCGGCCATGTGGGAATTCAGGGCCTTAACCACCTTGCCACTTGTTGGCCCCCAGTTTAGCTTCTGAGGCTTACTTGTTAATGTTCCTGCTCAAAATTTAGCATTAATTTCAGGTAATATAATAGTAATTGTTTTCAAGTTGTTTAATCAAATTTAATGTATTGTAAATCATTTTCCTAATTTTCTCCTAATTAGTAAACTACCAAAAAACTATAATTTTCCCCACTTTATTTTTATCTTTTAGTTCTCTATAGGGTGCATGCACTCATCAGGAAGAGACAGAGAGAAAGTAGGAAATCGTGACCATGTTGCAGTCCCTTTTTTTCATTTATCCTCTTCAGATTTTGGTCACACACATCCAGTGTGTATTTCAAGCCGCCAAGTCCAGGACTTAAACTGCGTAGCCAACCATGCTTGATCCACCCATCTTAACCATTATGCCACTGGCTGACCCACTCCACTTTATTGATAAAAGTTCATGGCATAAAAATCATTATTGCTATTCTCATAAGAGAGTAATTAAAATGAGTATCAAAATTAAAATCCTGGTTTTTCTCAAAAGTGATTTTCATACCTATCACAACCACAGCTCTTCTACCTGCTTAAATTTTGTTTTCTGAAAAATGTCACTCCCCTCCTAGTATTTATTAGGTTGTTGGAAAAGTCATGATGCATTTTTTTCTGTTTTTCTATGCAAAAATGTGTAATGACTTTTCCAACAACCCAGTATTACCCAGAGAATTGTTTTTACTGCTTTTTGTTATCTTTACCTCTTCATTCTTGCCCAGTTAGGCAATCTGCTGCATAGTATAACTTTTCATTATTGAATGTAATCCTAATTTTGACACTTTAACCATTGGTAGATAAAATAGTCTATACTTACTTTAAATATGGCTATATTGTAAAATTGTTTTATAAACCTTTTGTTTCTAGGTTTTTGATCAGTATCTGAATTTTATTACTTTGGAAGATGACATGTTTGTATTATGTAATCAAAATAAGGAGCTTGTTTCATACCGTGGTATGTAATAGTACTATTACAATTCATTGTTGGCAAAATGCATGTTGTACTATTAGGTAAACATGTTCACTATTACTTTTCTTACTCCAGACTACCTTTGTTTATAACAGCACTGTAAAAGATTTTTTAAAACATGCAAAGAAAACAAGTCTGACTAAAATCTGTGTAATTCTGTGACCTTAAGTATCCCCACAAAAACTTGCATGAATGTTTCTCTCATTGCAAGTAAGGATGTTTTGGTTGTAGGATACAGTTAATTATCTAGCACTTTGAACTTGAACAAGAACAAATTACTTTTTTTCCTTGTGCTTATAAAACACTGGATCAAATGGAAGCTCCTGAGGGAGGAGAACATGAAATCTTTGGTTTCATTGAGCTCTGTAGCATACTTTCTTATTGATTTAAACAAAATTCCTAAAAGGATGTTAAGTATTTGCCTAAGTATTACATGCAATATATTTTTGAGGTGATTATTCACAGAAGTCTATTTACAGTTAATTTATAAATCTAACAAAAGCTGCACAAATATTTAAATTATTTTTAAAATTAAATTTGTTATGAATCTGTATTTTATTAAACATTACTTAAAAATTTAATTAAATTTTCTTTCTTTTATTTATTCATTTTTAAAATTTTTTTGCTAAAGGATATATATACTCGCCTGAGAGAGAGAGAGAAAGCATTTCCCCCCTCCAGGGGAAATGGCCACACCACAATCCTGTCTCCATTCTCTTGGGATTTGGGGCATGCATTCATGCACATGCATCCTGTGTGTTTTCAAGTCACTAGGATTCAAACTTTGCCATCGGGCATGTGGGATTCAGCTGCTTTAACTTCCATGCCATCTGCTGACCCTAATTAAATTGTGTTATACCTGTCGACATTTTTTAAAAGATCACAAGTCTGAGGTTAATTACTAATTTTAAAGTGAGATCACATGACTCATCACCCAGATTTATAATAAGAATATTAGCAGCTTGCTTGATGCCCATGTTTTAAGTACCTTGCAGTATAAACTCATTTACTCAAAATAACTTTGGGGAACCAGCAGTTAGCATAATGGCTATGTCACTGGACTCCCACGTAGTCGACCACGGTTCGCATCCCGGACCCAGTGGCTTAAAACTCACACTGGGCGCATGTGTGTGCGTGCCCAAGATCCCGAGAGGAGAATGGAGGAGAAGGGATTGCGGCGTGACCATCCCCCCTGGGGGCTGATTTCTCACTTTCTGTCTCTATGTCTCTCTCTGTCTGTCTGGCGAGTGCACGCGCCCGATAGCGAAAAAAACTCTCAAAAAAAAAAACTTTGAAAAATAGGTATTATTTCCAGCTTTTGAGTGAGAAAATTGGCATGTAGCTGTCAAGTAAATTAATGAGGAAGGAGCAGAGCTAATACACTAAATGCAAGCAATCTCACTGCAGAGGTGACACACTGAACCATTATGTAATGCTATGTCAGATTCTCAAACCTTACACGTGCCTTAACTAATAATCTTAAACAGATATTCCTAAACAGAAGTCGGTGAGTTAATACCATGGATTTGATTTGGACCTCTTATTTTTTTTAATTCTATACTTTCCATGGATTGAGAATTTACTTAGCCAATAAAGGAAGCAAATTTATCACTATAGTCACACTGAGGCTATCTCAGGCAAAGCATTTTGTTGTCTCCAGTTGAGTTGAGACGATCCAAGTGTAGTTTATGACTGTTAATGTTACTTCTCATTCAGAGCTATGGAATGTGGTAAAGGACCACAGGCTAGATAATCCCATATGGATTTTACTAGTACTAGCCATTGACACAAAGAACTGGGTGGGTCCTTGAGTGGCTATTCTTTGAATTCACATAGATCACATATATTCTTACACCATTTCTTTCTTCTGATTTGGATAGTTGGCCACTACAACCCCTGAGTAACAACATACTTCCATCATCTAGATCTGTATTACCCAATTGGATTCTTTATCATTCTTATGTTTCTGGGTAGACCATACTTTCTTTAGATACTATGATATAACCAATTGAATTATACTTTCCTCTTGTGCTAATCACAAGTTGTATTAATTACATACTATTTTCACATTCACGTTACTAGAAAATTAAAAATACCATGTAGATAATTTAGTTCAGTCAATCTTTAAACGTACAGTTACAGAGATCTGCCCTGTCAAACATTAGACCTACGTACTATGAGTGAGAAGATGATAAGTAAGTCCAGGTCTTTGACTGTCAAGGCAGCCTTCACTGCAGTGTTTCTCTAAGTGTATTCCCAAGAACTGTTTGCATAAGAATCGCATGAGATGCTTGTTAAAATTGCCTGTGTTTTATAGTTATCTCAAATCTTTTAAATTGAACCCTTGAAGAAAAGGGCTAAGAATATTTAAATTTTAGAAGTTTCCAGAGAAACTTTTCCTTCCTGCAAATTCTGAGTAATTATTTTTTGTTTGTTAGTTTTTTGGGGGAGAGGTTTGTGCTATAGGGCACATGTGCTTGCCAGAAAAACAGAGACAGACAGAAAATGAGAAATCACCCTGCAGGGGGGATGGCCATGCTGCAATCCCTTCTCCTCCATTCTCCTCTCGGGACCTTGGGCACGCATGCACGCACACGCACCTGGTGTGAGTTTAAGCCACCAGATCTGGGACTTGAACCACAGTTGACTACATGGGATCCAGCGACACAGCCATTATGCTGACTGCTGGTCCCCAGAGTAATTCTCATACCTACTAAAGATCGGGAACTAATTATGTACAGCCTTGTAGATGAGAAAAGAAACTCATATAACATATAATTAAAATGATATATGATACTGGTTTTGCTGTATTGATTTGTATTTTCTGACAATGGTTAGATAACAGCATTGATGGTTTCTTAAGGTCATCAGTGTTTATGAATAAAATTATGGAATCCAGTATTTTCTTCTGGTTGTGACAAAAATTTTGTATCGTTTATATGATAGGTTTTTTTTTTCTTATTACAAATATTGAGATGGTTTTTCATGGAGTTTTTTGGCTATTTTATTTATTTTTCAGTAGTGTAGTTTTTTTTTTTTAAGAGAGATTTTTTTTCTATAGGGCACTTGCTCTTGCCAGAGAGACAGAAAGCGAGAACTCACCCCCCCACCCCAGGGGGGATGGCCACATCCCAGCCCCTTCTTCTCTCAGAAGAGGGCACACAGGCATATGCGTCCAGTGTGAGTTTTAAGCCAGAGGGTACAGAACTCAAACTGCAGTCAACTACATGGGAGTTCAACAGCGTAACCATTACACCATCTATGGGTCCCTGATAGTGTAATTTTTAATTGATACTTAAAAAGAAAACTTAAAGTCAGAAGTTTAACTTGCTTGAGTATTATAAATGTTATCAAACTGCGTGTTAAGAATCTAGTAATCTAAAAGTTTAATATGCATAAGGCATGTTTTGGTCTTTTTTTTTTAATTTTTTTTTTACCTATGTCATTTTAGCAATTAACAGACCAGATATCACAGACACGGAAATGGAAACCGTTATGGACACTATTGTTGATAGCCTCTTCTGCTTTTTTGTTACACTGGGTAAGTTTTTAAATCTTTCTGGTTATTTTTTAAAGTGAGTTATTTAACAATTCATTTTAATAAATTATACTGTAAAATGATTTTTTTTCCACCTATCTTGGACTCTAGAGGATCTGCAAAGTTGATGTAAAATCTACACTTAGTACTATATGAAAACAGAGACTTAAAAATAAAAAACAAAACAGGGACTAGCAGATGGCGTAATGGTTACGTCACTGGACTCCCACGTAGTTGCTTACTGTTCGAGTCCTGGACCTGGTGTCTTAAAACTTAGGCTAGGTACATGTGTGTGTGTGCCCAAAATCCCTAGAAGAAAATAGAGACAGGATTATGGCGTGGGCATTCCCCCCAGGGATGATTTCTTGTTTTCTGTCTCTTGTCTCTATAAAAAGAAAATTCTATGTAAAAACAAAATTCTTCTAACAACTTGATGTGGTTATTCCTCTTGAGTTAGCGTTTAACATACACTACTGAGTGGTCTCCTCAGATGTTTTGGCATTGTCATTTTCCTTTTTTATTTCTAGGATATATAGTTTGAATAGGTTGGTGACTTTAACTATGTGTTTGCTCTTTTCTTTTTTTTTTTTTAGTCATTATGAAAATTTTTAAATGTGCCTCTAGTAGAAAGAGAGATGCCTGGTAACTTAAGGCAAAATGTCAAAGACTCCAGAAAACACTAAATTTACATATAAAACTAATTTACCTGTATTCTCATAATTTAAAGCATTTCTTTGTATCCTCTAAAATTACTTATAGTTACATCATATTTAGTATCTAATATATGACTGTTGTACTGTGAATAATTGGTCTGTTCAGAAACTTAGTTAGTTTTAATTTTGCTGGGTCCAGCAGTTAGCGTAATGGCTATGTCGCTGGACTCCCACGTGGTCGACCGCGGTTCGCGTCCCAGACCCAGTGGCTTAAACTCATGCCGGGCGCGTGTGCGTGCGTGCCCAAGATCCCGAGAGGAGAATCGAGGAGAAGGGATTGTGGCGTGGCCATGCCCCCTGGGGGGTGATTTCTCGCTTTCTATCTCTCTGTCTCTGTTTGTCTGGCGAGCACACGCTCCCTATAGCAAAAGCCTCTCCAAAAAAAAAAAAATAGTTTTAATTTTGCTGACATTTAACACCTTTTAAAGTTTATTTATGTGCATGTGTGTATATATATATTTTTTTTTTTTTTAGATAGAGAGAGATTTTTGCTATAGGGCATGTATGCTAGCTGGAGAGACAGAGAGTGAGAAATCATCCACTCCAGGGGGAATGGCCATGCCACAGTCCCTTCTCCTCCGTTCTCCTCTCAAGATTTTGGGTATGTGTGTACATGCACCTGACATGAATTTTATGCCACCAGGTCTGGGACTCGAACCACAACCAACTACGTGGGAGTACAGTGACATAACCATTATGCCATCTGCTGGTACCAAAGTTGATTTTTTATGAGACAGACAGACCCCTGTAGTAGGGTCTTCATGCCAGGACTTACCCTGAGACTCAGCTGGCTTGTGCTGTTATCACAGGCACAGTGAGCCCATCAAGCTCAGGGAGGTCCAGTTGTGTTACTAGTGTGCCAATTCATGGACCTACACATAAAACTATTTATTTAAAATGATCCACAGTTTAGATTAATAAAATCTCCACTTCAAAAGTGAGAAAATCAAGGAAGAAAGATCATGCATAATTTAGGATTTCAATAAGTATTTGAGAGTGGTGCAACAGCTTAACGCATGATGCTCTATGAGGCGATCCCACGTGGATAGGTTTCCAGTGCAAGTTCAGTGACCTCCCTGAGTACACCAGTCACATGCACACCCGTGTGGCTGTAGCTGGGGGTGGATCATGGCATCAGTACCCTATTAGGCATGCTGTCTCTCTTGCTCATAGAAGGAAAAAATTAACTTTAAAAATGGTGCTTCCTCCTTTCAGCGGTTTTTCCTTTTATTTCCCTGAACTCCAATCTTTGATTCCTTACCTCAGTAAGTCTCCTGTTTTCTGTTTGATCTCTTTCGATGTCCCATGCATAGGTGAAAGTACTCTGAGGGGAAAAGTTGATTAAAAATAAATGCTACTTTATGTGATTCTATTCCTTCCTGTTTCTGCTTGTTTTCAAATGTTCTCAATGTCCTCAGATAGGTTGGGTGTTTTGTTTTGTTTTAAAGAAAACATATGTATACAACTTTTAATCATTATAATTTTTTTTTCTATTTTGCCATTCCCATATTCTTCAAAATTTTGACAAGAGGTAGGGTTATTGTGAATATTAAGGCTATTTTTTGCTGGGTGATATATTTTCAAAGTAAGGATAGATTGAAGAGAGACATAAAAAAACGTCACTAAAGTGTTATTAGAGCTACCTTTATTATGTATAGCACATGGGGAAGTAATTTTATTTTTCAAAGAAAAATTGAAATTACTGCTAATCTGATATAGAAGGATGTCAACACTAATTGTTAAAAGAAAAATGTTTTGAAACTGTTTTTTACACTCTTATTAAACTATATTAGAAAACAGTCCAAAAACAACCATTTCTAAATCTTTTTTTTATTATTTTTTTTATTTAAATTTTTTGTTATAGGTCTCCTGCACTTACCTGAGAGAGAGAAAGCAAACCTCCATGTCCAAGACTTAAACCACAGTGGGCTATGTGGGAATCTAGCACCTTAACCACCAAGTTATCTGCTGGCCCTGTCCATTTCTAATTCTTTTTTTTTTTTTTTTTTTGAGAAAGATTTTTGCTATAGGGTACTTGCACTTGCCAGAGAAACAGAAAGTGAGAAATCACCCTCCCTGGGGGATGGCTATGCCACAACCTCCTCTCCTCTTGGAGTTTTGGCACACACACACACATGTGCCTGGTGTGAGTTTTAAGCTACCAGGTCTGGGACTTGAACTGTGATTGACTACATGGGAGTCCAGCAGTGTAATCGTTAGATGCCATCTGCTGGTCCCCCCTTTTCTAATTCTTTTTTTTTTTTTGAAGACATTTTTCGCTATAGGGCGCGTGCGCTCACCAGAGAGACACAGAGAGACAGAAAGTGAGAAATCATACCCCAGGGGAGATGGCCATGCCGCAATCTCTTCTCCATTCTCCTCTCGGGATCTTGGGCACGTATGCACACGTGCCCGGCGTGAGTTTTAAGCCGCTGGATCTGGGATGCGAACCACAGTCAACTACATGGGAGTCCAGTGACATAGCCATTACGCTAACTGCTGGTCCCCCCCTTTTCTAATTCTTAATGGAGATTATTCTGGGGGTTTGAAATCGAGGTCAAATTTAAAACATTTCTAATATTTAATTTTCTTATGGCAAGTATTTATTACTCTTGCCAACAAAAGAAAACAGTTTTTAAAAAAATTTTAATATCCCATATTTTTACTTTTGTAAATGATGGACTTTGTTGTAGAATCTAAAATGCAACAATTTCAGCATATAAAGTTACAGTGTTGACCCAGCCTAGGTGCAGCAGTTCCTAGCATACTGGACTACAGTGCTGGAAACAACATGGCCACCTGCAGGTTCAGATCTGGAGGTTGGAAAGCATATTGGGTACATATGCTGGCACCCAAGGTTCTGAAGAGCTGGAGGGCTGGGGAAATAGGATTGTAGCATAACACAACCTGTCAAGGATGCTGCTCTCTGTAGAGAAGTCTGTCTCTTTCTCGTGCACATGCAAACACTATCATGTAAAAGCAAAGATTACAGTGTTCGGGTTTATGAGATTTTTTTTTTTTTTTTGAGAGGTTTTTGCTGTAGGGGGCGTGCACTCACCAGAGAGAGACACAGAGACAGAGACAGAGAGATAGAAAGCAAGAAATCACCCCCCAGGGGTCATGGCCACGCCACAATTCCTACTCCTCCATTCTCCTCTTGGGATCTTGGGCACGCACACACACGTGCCTGGCATGAATTTAAGCCACCGGGTCCGAGACTTGATCCGCGGTTGACGATGTGGGAGTCCAGCAACATAGCCATTACACTAACTGCTGGTCCCTATGAGATTTTTTTTTAGTGCGTTTAATTTTTTCTGTTTTGGGACTTCAGCCTTTGATAAAACTTACTGGAGTAATAAAGAGAGAAATTATGAAGTTTCAGGAATTTATTTGATAAGTTCAGGCCAGCGTTTAGGAGCATTTCAGTTTATGAGGAATGGTTTTCTGTTATCTTTAAAATCAGTATATTTTTTAAAAAGACTAAACTGCTTCGTTGTTAATTTGTAAAATAAAAAATAGGAATTCTAAACTGCTAAGTCAACTAAATTCTTTTCATTCTTTTTTTATCAAATTAAAGTAAATTCTGTGATTAGAATATAAACTTATTCTGTGAAAAATCCTACACGGAATTCTTTGGAAGTGCCTACTTGGAGGGTCAAAAGTGTCGATTTGGTCCATTGAAAAAAGTTCAGTCATGCTGATCAGCTGCATATAAAAATAATTTTCTTCTGGCCTTCTAATGTTTTATTAGTGGGGAAATTCATTGTTGAAACCTTGCTTTCACTCTTGAGATTATTATTTTTTTGATGTTTATAGCCTGAAATTATATACATCTGTTATTTTTTTGGTGCTCATGTATTTCGTAAGTACCCATTTTGATTAAGAACCAAGATTTATTGCTAACATTCATTGTTAAAATAGGTGCTGTTCCTATAATCAGATGCTCAAGAGGAACAGCAGCAGAAATGGTAGCAGTGGTGAGTTCATGCAAGTATCACTTGGGAATAAATAACATTGTGCAAATTGTTTTACCACAAGCACCTTAAGTGTTTTTGTTAAAAAATGTATTGGGACAGCCAGTGGCGTGGGGTTAAAGGAGCTGGATCCCAGATGGCCAACTGTGTGGTTCAAGTCCTGGACCCAGCAGCTTGGAAAAAAAACACCAGTACTTGGTTTTTTTTTGAGAGGTTTTTGCTATAGGGTGCGTGTGCTTGTCAGACAGACAGAGAGAGACAGAGAGACAGAAAGCAAGAAATCACCCCCCCCCCCCACAGGGGTGGCCACGCCCCACTCCATTCTCCTCTCGGGATCTTGGGCATGCATGCACATGCACCCGGCATGAGTTTAAGCTACCGGGTCCGGGACTCGAGCCGCAGTCAACTACGTGAGAGTCCAGCGACATAGCCATTATGCTAACTGCTGGTCCCAACACCAGTACTTGTGAGTGAGTGCCGAAAATTCCAAGAGGAGAATGGAAGAGAAGGGATTATGGCGTGGCCTTCCCCTCCTGGGGGAGTGCTTTCTCACTTCCTCTTTCTTTCTTTCTGTGTGTCACTCTGTCTCTCGCCCAGGAAACGCATGTACCCTATGGCAAAAAAAATTTAAATTAGTAATAATGGTAACAAGTGTACATCTGCTATTGGTTATATATTAACTACCAATGGGAGATATTTTTTATTTTATTCTACCAAAGATAAGTAATCATTGTGTATTTCTTTGCAATAAAGTAAAATTATTTACTCTAGTGTGCTATTCTAGCTTTCTTTCTTTTTTTAAAACATATTCCTCATTCAACCTTGTCTTTCCAAGTAGTATTTATTTGATTCCCCAGATCATTCATATTAAACTTTATTTAGCAAATAGTTGCTACCAGTTATAACATTTTTAAATGATGAAGTGCATTTTGCTATCTCATTATTATTGATGTCAGATAAAGCATTTCCTGCTCTTAAAGTAAAATTAGTCAACAAAAAGTGCTAATTAGTGAAATCAGGGTTGAGTCACAGTAGAAAAAGCACTGATCTTTTTCAAGTCTAAGTTATTATTTAAAATTGCCATTTTGTAAAGAAATTCTGGATTTTTTGGTTATGGAACTAGGAACACATTATGTGTTACCCTACATAAAGTTATATGTAACCATTCTTCAAGAGTTCATCTAAAATTTGATTTTTCAGAAACTAGATAAGAAACTTCGGGAAAATCTGAGAGATGCAAGAAACAGTCTTTTTACAGGTGATACACTTGGAGCTGGCCAATTCAGGTATGATGTTGCTTTCATTTAAGTACTTATAGAACGTGGAAAGAAAACATTTGTAGAGATTTTTTTGTAATTAAAATTTATTTCTTGGGAACCAGCAGTTGGCGTAATGGCTATGTCGCTGGACTCCCACGTAGTCGACCGCGGTTCGCCTCCCGGACCTGGTAGCTTAGAACTCACGCCCGGCGCGTGTGCGTGCGTGCCCAAGATCCCGAGAGAAGAATGGAGGAGAAGGGATTGTGGTGTGACCATCCTCCCGGGGGGTGATTTCTCGCTTTCTGTCTCTCTGTCTGTCTGTGTCTGTCTGGCGAGCGCACGCTCCCTATAGCGAAAACCTCTCCAAAAAAAAAAAAAAAAATTTTTTTTTCTTGTATTTATCCTTATTATTAAAATTTATTTCTTTTTAATGAGGTAATCAGGATCAGGGTTTTGACTCAGATTTTCCATGAAGTATAAATAGAATGTGTATTTTGGAATATGACATTTTACAGTCCTGAACGACATAACAATGTTTCAGACACTGACAGACTGCACATACAGTGGTGGTCCCGTAAGGAGTATAGGCTGTTTGTGTAGATTAGGTGGTAGAAGGCGGTACCATCTAGGTTTGTGTAGGTACGCTGTCGTGTTCACATAGTGACAACATTGTCCAGCAATGTCTTTCTCCTGTCCTTGTTGTTAAGTAGCATTTGACGTTATTATACCTTCTTTTGGTATAAATTTCTGTTAAAGTATATTATCCAACATAAGAGATAAGTCTATGAAATTCAGAAGACATTTCTCTTCAATTATTATTAAATCTCTTGATAATTAAAGTGAAAAATTTGTGATACTTATATTTGTTTCTACCTTTATTATCTAATTTCCATTTTTTTCATTGAGATACTGATAGCCTTTGGACAACATTTTTGTCATTTTTAACATTTTTTTTCTTAGATTATTACTATAGGGTGTGTGCGCTCGCTAGAGAGACAGAAAGCGAGAAATCACCTCCCCCCCCCCCCAGGGAGATGGCCACGCCGCCATCCCTTCTCCATTCTCCTCTTGGGATTTTGGGCACACATGCACGTGCACCTGGCATGAGTCCAGGACTCAAATCGTGGTCAGCTATATGGGAGTCTAGTGATGTAACCATCATGTCATCTGCAGGTCCCAATATTTCTAATATGTGTAGATAATTCTAAAATTGTTGGTTGTCTAATTATATTAAATAGAAATACATTTAAAAAAAGGACCTTCTATATTCTTTAACTTTTAATTATTGATAGTAATAGAAAATATCAGAATAAAGTATTGGGTAATCAGAAAGCTCATGATGTATTTTTCTTTGTTTTTCTACACGAAAATGTGTCATGATTTTCCAACAACCCAATAGTAAAGAAACCTATCAAATCTCTGAAAATATTTAAAGAGGTGACTGTATGTTAGAAGATGAATTCTTCCAGTTTAGGTGAATTAATAAATATAGCCTATGAAAATAAATTAATACTCACAGAAATAACTGTCTTCTAGGAAGACTACATTCTTTTTTTTTTTTTTTTTTTTTTTTGGAGAGATTTTCACTGTAGGGCACGTGTGCTCGCCAGACAGACAGAGACAGAGAGACAGAAAGCGAGAAATCACCCCCCGGGGGGATGGTCACGCCGCAATCCCTTCTCCTCCATTCTCCTCTCGGGATCTTGGGCACGCACGCACACGCACCCGGCATGAGTTTTAAGCCACCAGGTCCGGGACACGAACCGCGGTCGACTACGTGGGAGTCCAGCGACATAGCCATTACGCTAACTGCTGGTTCCCGGAAGACTACATTCTTTATAAATACTCATACACTTCATTCCACGTCAATTTTGATTAACTCCTACAACCTTATATTCCATTCATATACTTTTGAATTCATACTAAGATTGTGTTTCAATTATTGGGTTAACTGTCTTAGCTCCCACATTATTTTAAATTGTTCTGCGATTTCATTACTGATTTTAATATTTTTTAAATGTTTTTCACACTTTAAGTAGAGCAGAAACTTCCAGTTTTCACTTGAAAATCACTTGCAGCAGATGTCCTATCTTACTTAATAGTTCCCTTTTTAGTGCTCTGATATAGATTTTGGAAACCAATATAAAGCCAGTAACTTTTATTTGAATAGTAATTTTTCTGTTTTTAATTTTCCAGAAGGCATTTGAGCTCACCAGAGAGAAAGAGGGAGGGGTAGGGAAAAAGCAACCCCTAATGAAACATGGTTATATCACAATCCCTTTTCTTCTATTTCTCCATCTTGTCAGGATTTGCACACATATATGGATCCAGCATGTTTCTCAAGCCACTGTGGCCAGGATTTGATCTACACAGCCTTGTGGGATTGGGCTCCTTTAACCACCAGCCATGGAGCCAACTCTATTTGGATAATCTTTAAAAATTTGTTCACATCATAATAGTCTTATTTATTAATTTGCTGGATGTATTTCTCAATTATTTTAATAAGGAGTTGGCACCCTGTTGAACTACTGTAGGATGTATTTGAATCTAACCATCTACTAGTGAGTCTCAACCAGGGCAGTTTTTGCTTCCCACAGATAATATGGTACTGTGGAGACATGTTTGATTGTCACAGCTGGGTAGATGCTACTTGAATCTAGTGAAGTCCTTTGTAGGCTGCTGCTAATGCACATCCTCTTACTGCACAGGTAACCTCCTATAATGAGGAGTTATCTAGTCCCAGAAGTCAATAGTGCTAAGGTTACACAACCCTACCATTAGTCATCTTTCCTAGCCTCACCTAGCTCTGGAATAACAAATCATGATAAGTGGTGAAGGTGTCACTCTCCCTTCATTCCAGAGTCAGTGTACTTAAGAAGATCTACTATTCTGTATCCAGAAGGATGCAGTGAGTCACTCAAATAGTCAGAGGTCTCTTGCAGGAGGAAATATGTGTAGGTAATAAAATCAGATGACAGTGCCTTTGGAAAATTTTGTATGTCCTCCTGATAAATAGTGTCTCTAAAGCAGATCTCTAAAGCTTCTATAGAAATGTGGTAACCAAATGACTTTGTGCCTCCATTTGCTTTAAATGTAGTCTGATCCACATTTAAATTGTAATAATAGAGTGAAACAGTACACAGCGTGTCATGTGCTTTTTCTGTTAAGTGAATAATTATATAGGTATCATTGTGGCAAGTTTTTATTTATGTTTTTCATTTTGTGTATTATAATGGGATGGAGTTTTTTGAGTCTCTTTGAGTCTGCTCTTATTAATTTGTACTTACAGGAAAATTTATAATTTGTCATTTATGAAACTGTCAGACACCTGTACAAATTAAATACTCCTATCTCTTTGTTTTCCCTGAAGCTGAAAACAACTATTCCTTTTTGCTTTTTTACAGAAATGTAAAATGGAGATCTGAATAGAAGCAGCTCATTATTGTAACTGCAGAAATTATTCTATAAAAATTCTTGTATAAATTGATTCCTTTAAGAATGTTCCCTAAGCAAAACTTACAATCTGACATTACACACAAGTTAAGTGGTCAAAAATATGACCATATTTGGGGACCAGCAGTTAGCGTAATGGCTATGTCACTGGACTCCCACATAGTTGACCACGGTACAAGTCCCGGACCCAGTGACTTAAACTCACACCGGGCACGTGTGCGTGCATGCCCAAGATCCCGAGAGGAGAATGGAGGAGAAGGGATTGCGGCGTGGCCATCCCCCCCCGGGGGAAGGGTGATTGCCTGCTCTCTGTCTCTCTGTCTCTCTGTCTCTCTCTCTCTCTCTTTCTGGTGAGTGCACGCACCCTGTAGCAAAAGAAAATAATTCTCCCAAGACATGACCATATCTGACCATAATTGAAAAATGTTTTTAAAAGCAAAGTTTGATGGAGTGTCTATGTTATAATACTAGTGTTCATATCAAAAAGGCATATACTGGAAAGTTTTAGAAAATTTTAGGTATATATAAGAGTTACATAATTTTTTTTATAATAATTACAGCTTCCAAAGGCCTTTGTTAGTCCTTGTTGACAGAAACATAGATTTGGCAACTCCTCTTCATCATACTTGGACATATCAAGCACTGGTGCATGATGTACTGGTAAGAGCTAAATATAGCATTTATTACTGAAATGTAGTAGTGTGCTATGGTCCCCTTAATTTGTAATTGACATTATAGCTGCAAAAATAAAGATGAGAAGGTTAGAACTGAAAACTATGAACAGAAAAAGCAATGGGATTTTATATCACTATAGATAGATGCTGGAGAATAGTGAAACATTAAAGTTTAAAGTTCTACATTTAGATCTTTAAATTACATGATTAATTAGTATTGTTGGCAGTGATAGGAAAAAAGGAATGAAGAAAATGAGCTTTTTTTTTTTCCCACATATACTGAATAAGTAAACTTGTTCTCTTTGAGGAGAAAAGCTATAATCTCTTCCTTTCTGGGAGTCATTTGAACTTCATTTTATGATAAATATAAATAGTATTTTTTATCTTATATCATGTTTCCTGAAGTAATTCTGCATACTTAATTGCCATGCTTATGACAACAGTTTGTATTTATTCATACATATATTCATATTTTAAATATTGTATATAGCATAGGATATGTACATATAATAAAAGCTATCCCAGTCTTCAAAGGCACTGAAAGGAAATTAAGTACACAAATAATTTCTCTACAGGATCCTATGTAATAGAGCCAGAATATTCTCCACTTTATAGATAAAATAATTGAGACACAGAAGTTAAAAAAATCTTGAACCCAAATTATTGGCTCTGTGAACCTGCAACTCTTATTTTAATAACTCCTAACCTAGGCCTTTAGGGATTAAAGTATGTAATAGTGTTGTTATTGCAAAGATCACCTGAAATGTGATAGAAAAAGGAAATGAAAGACATGTGATAGGTGATTCAGTTTGACAGTTTCTTTAAAACCTGGACATTAGCTCTAAAGTGTTTATTTCAATAACTCGGATTTAGTTTCAGTGATAGAAATTAGCAGTTCTACATACTTTTTTATCCTAGAGCCCTATGCCATGACCCAAGGATGCATTTCAAGGAAATAGTCATCAACTCCTATTCAGTAGAGAGGTCAAGAAGAATCAAAGAGACCTGAATAATAGCATACAGAAGCTGGTTTTAGGATGTCAGATTAAAAGTCTTGATGGGAGGAGTTCAGTTTAACCAGTATTTGAGTGCTTGCTTTTTCAAAGACATTCTAGACCGTGGTTTCAGCAATAACAAAAACAAAAGTATTTCTGTCTTTCTGGAGCTTATGTTCTAGTAGTAGAGACAGGTAGTAAATAAAATAAAACATGTAACATTTCAGAAGGTGGAAAGTACTCTGGAGAAGAACAGCATAAGTAATGGTGGACAGGATTGAAATTGAAATTTTAAAACAGGAAAGACCTCACAGATAAAGTGACATTTAAGGAAAGATATAAAGGAGATAAGGTAGTGAGTGAATTGTACAGCTATATAAGAAAAGAATATTCTAGGCAGAAGGATATATAATATGTGTGAAAGATGGCAAGATGGTCATAGCGAAGTGAGGCAGGAATGTGAGCAGAAGGAGATAAGTTTAAGTAGGACAGGGAAGGCAGTATGGTACTGGGCACTATAGGACATTGTAAGGACAGTGACCTTTAATTTGAGGGAAATGACTACATGCAGGTTTGAGTAAAGGGGTGACATCTGGTTGGTATACATTTTTAAACTACCATTCTAGCTGTTATGTTGGAAATAAATTTGTGGAGGGCATCAGAAGAACAAGATAAGTTAGGAAGCCATTAAAATTGTCTTAATAAGAGATGATGGTAGTTTACACCAGGACATAAATGGTAAGTACTCTGATTTCTGTTAATGTAGGTTATAAAATTTGCTAATGAACTAGATGTAAGACCTAAAAGAGTAATCAAAGATGATTTTCAAGTTTCAGTGTTTGCAAACAAAGAGACAGTGAAAGACCAGCTTTAGGGGAAGATTGGGTATTTTGTTTTGGACACATTAAATGTGATATGCCTGTTAAGATATCCAAGTATAGATATTGAGTAGGTAGTTACATATGTGAGTTTAGAGTTCAGGAGTAAAATATAGTTAAGAGGAATGATTTAAAAGTAGTCCATATACAGATTGTATTTAAAACCAAGAAATAAGACAAGATCACCAATGCAATGAGTATGGATAGAAAAGAGGTCTAAGAACTGAACTTTGAGGCATTTCATATTTAGAAGTCAGGTTGATGAATAGGAACCAGGAATGTGGGAAGAAGCAGCCACTGAGATATAAGAACTAGATCTGTGCTATTCTAAAAACTAGTGAATTCAGTGCTTCAAGGAGGAAGCAGGGATCAACTGAGGACTGAGAAGTCACAATTACATATGGTAATACCAAGGTTGTTAGTGGGGTAGAAACAGTAGTTTGCATAGTAGTGAAAGAACAAAACTGTGAAGGGAGAACCCCAAAACTTACAACCAACTGATTTTTTTGACAAATTAATCCAGTGGGAAAAGGAAAACGTCTTTAGCAAATGGTGCTGGAAAAACTGGGTATCCACCTGCAAAAAGGTGAAAGTGAATCCACATTTTTCACCATTAACAAAAATCAACTCAAAATGGATGAAAGATCGGAACTTAAGACCTCAAACTATAAAACTACTGGTGGAAAACACTGGGAAAACTCTTGGAAACATTGGGATAGGCAAAAACTTCTTAATTAAGTCTCCCAAAGCATAAGCAACAATCCCTAAAATAGACAAGTGGGACTATGTCAAATGAAGTTTCTGCACAGCAAAGGACACAGTAACAAGTGTGAACCGACAACCCTCAGAACGGGAGAATATTTTTGTAACTATGTCTCAGATAACAGACTGATAATCAGAATACTTAGGAAATTCAAGCAGCTTTTGGGGGGAGGGGAGATGAGTAACCCAATTAAAAGATGGGAAAATGAGCTAAACAAAAATCTCTCTAAGGAAGACATACGAACGTCCAAAAACCATGAGGAAATGCTCAACATCCCTCATCATAAGGGAGATGCAGATTAAAACCACAATGAGATGCCACCTAACCCCTTAAAAATACAAAAATGTTACTTGGTGGTGGGGTTGTGGTGAAAGGGGAACTCTCCTACATTGTTAATGGGAATGTAAATTGGTCCAACCACTATGGAAAACAATATGGTGGTTCCTCAAAGATCTACAAATAGAACTGTTTGGTCCAGCAGTCTCACTTCTGGGTATCTACCCAAAGGGCAGGAGAATGCTTAGTCAGAAAAGCGCTTGCACCTCAATGTTTATTATGGCATTATTCACAATTGCTAAGTAATGGAACCAAACCAAATGTGCTTAAACAGATGAATGGATTGAAAAAGTGTAGCACATGTACTCTATGGAATACTATTCAGCCATAAAAAATAAGACCCTGGCATTTGGTAGAAAGTGGTCGAATATGGAAGATTTATTGTTCAGTGAAACAGACCAGGCTATGAGAGAAAGATATTGTATGTATCCACTTAAAATATACCTACTACCCACACTCTATGGTAGAGATTGAAATATTAGAGGACATAAAAGCAGTGAAAATAGTTACTTATGCTGAAGACAGTGTTGAATTGGGGGATGGAAGGAAGGGAAGAGTACAGAGAAGGAAACCAGGAGAAAAAATAGACATGACATTTGTGGGACACAGAAATGGTTTATTACCTATTAATAGTAACATATATAGTATTCTCAGCTGGACTGGTCTGAGAAGTATTTCATGTTAGGTAAATTATCTTTACAAGCCAAACGATGTGTAGCAATTTAATTTTAAATAATTTTAAAAATGAAATTACAAAAAAAAAAAACCAGCAATTGGGGGGTTGAGATTAGGGAGAGAAATATATTAGTGAATCTAGTCAACCCTCAAAAAATTTTTCTGTAAAGGAGAGGTGAGGAAGAGTGATTACTGGAAAGATGTGAGGTCAGAAAAGTCATTCATTTGTTCATTCATTTTTGCTGAGTTAGACAGAAAGGGTAAGGGAGAAAGCACCCCCTATGGAGAATGGTCATGCCACAGTCTCTTCTCCATTTCTTTATCCTGTCAATATTTTGACAGATTGCACACATGCTTAATGTGTTTCTCAAGCTACTAGGTCTGGGATTCAAACTGCAGGGTCAGCCGTGTGGGATCCTGCTCCCTTAGCCACTAGGCCACAGAGCCAGCACAAAAAAGCTTTTAAATGACATCAATCACAGCATGTTTGTGTCCCAATTGGAATAATCAAAAGAGAAAAGTTAATGATAGAGGAGAAAGAGTTATCCACATTGAATAACAGGCCAAGATTTCTCAACTGGGCTTCACTGGAGTTAGGGACCTGATCATTCTTTGTTGTGGTAGACTGCCTGTGCATTGTAGGGTATTTAGGATCATCACTGACCTCGATTCTCAAAGTGCAAGTAGTGCTCCCTCATTTGTGCCAGATATACTCTAGAAGAAAGGAAAAGACAAAATTGCCCACAATAGAGAACTGTTATAAGCCTGTGACATGAGTTTGAAAGCTAGAGTTGTTTTGGGGAAGAGGACAAGTGAAAGGTTTGGGAATAACAATTAAGACACCTAATCCCAATGTTACAAGCTGTGTGAGAGGTTGAAAAACATCGTTACCATCTGAGAAACTGCAGTAGAGAGCCATTGTGGGGGTGGGGGATACACACACACACACACACACACACACACATATGTATATACATATATTTATATGTATAGGAAGCTTAGAGGAGATTTTCAAAATAAAATGTTTTACGGATGACTAGACAGAAGGATTTCAGCAATTGGATAAGACAGTAGATAAAATCTGAATGGGGGTAAAGCTCAGTCCAGAGATTAATGGGCATAACGAGACAGCCTTTTTTGTTTGTTTTTGAGAGACTTTTTTTTTTGCTATAGGGCTCATGTGCTTGCTGGAGAGACAGAGATAACAGACAGAAAGTGAGAAATCCCCCCGGGAGATGGCCATGCTGCAATCCCTTCTCCAGTCTCCTCTCGCAATTTGGGGTATGCATGCCCTTGAGTTCAGTGTGAGTTTTAAGCTGCTAGATCCAGCGCTTGAACCACAGTTGACTACATGGGAGTCCAGCAACATAATCATTACACCATCTGCCAATCCCATGAGATGGTCTTGATAGTCACCGATCATATTTGGTTGGTGTGGCCCTGACTATTTGGGTGGGAAGAAGGGGCAAGAGTCTTACAGATCAGGGGTCACCTCTTCACTTTTGCTAGTGAGGTGTGGACGAGTCCAGAGCACTGAGGTTCTAGAGATCCTTTCTAATTCTTGAGCTTGAAAAGAATCCCTGAGCCACCACTTCACTCCCCAGATTGGAGAAAACTAAAGCACAAGATGCTTTAAGTGTAGGATATAATACACATGTACAAGTAATAGCAATACAAAGGTATATGTTCTGAGTCCCTATTATCAGAACAGAAAACTAGGAAACATAACTTAGAGCAAAGTATCTCCTAACCTAGTAAGGTTCCTATTGGTTCTTGATGAAGCTATTCCAGAATAAAATGAGAATAATAAGGACTGTGAAATTTTTTTATACTGACCTTTATAATGATTCTTGTATCCTACTGTTTGAAGTTAAAACATATTTAAAGGCCAGCCTGTGACATGGTCGCTAAGGCAGCTAGATCTTTCTTGGCTAACTATGAGGTTTGAGCCTCAGACTTGGTGATTCGAAAAACACACCGGACTCATGTGCATGTGTGCCCAAAACCCCAAGAAGAGAATGCAGGAGAAGGGATTCAGCATTGCCAGCCTTTCCTGGAGGTACTTTATCACTTTCTCTCTGTGCTAGTCTATCTCTTCAATGAGCACATGTGCCCTATAGCAGATTTTTTAAAAAAGTAATGGAGGGACTAAAAGATGTCCTGTCTGTCACTCACTTCTCTCCTTGGCAGTCTGAGAATTGGAGGAAGGAGCTGCAGACCTCAGAAGTAACGAATGTCTCCAAGCTCCACCCTTGGAGAGGAAAGTAGCAATGAGGGGAAAAAGAATTTTAAAATTTATAATAATTATACCCTTTTCCTCCACAAGATGGAGTAAAAGTTTTATCAATAGATAAGAATGTTAGCTTAAATTGCCATTTGCTTTTTAAATTAAATATCTTTGGCTGAGAAATTAGGCCACTGATTATTTATATAATAGACCTTGGAAATAACTGAAAATTCCCATAGCTTCCCCGTGGGTCAGAAAGATGATTTTTGTCACCTAAAATGGAAAATATATGTTTCTGTGAGAAACTTGCAGTGCAGAAACTTGCAGTGCCCCTTTCTTTTCATTGAGCTATAGGGAGCAAAATTAATGATTAGAAAGCCATGATTCCTTTTCATATCTTGGTTAACGGAGCAGTGGATTGCTTATTCAACTGCAGAGTGCTTACCCCAGTCAAAGGGTGGACATTATTTCATCTCAGTAGCTTGTCTTTTACTTGGCCTTTTTCCCCCCCAAATCTTATGTTGTCTTTTTTTCGTTTATCCCCTGCTATTGACTTATTTGAAACATTAAATCAGAATTTAGACTAATATACATAGGGACTTTTAATGAGGTTTAGTTTTTTGCCACTAAAAAGAAATAATTTTTTTTTTTTAAAAAAAAGGCTAGCCCTGTAGCACAGCGGTAAAGCACAGTGCTTCAGGAGTCAGATCCCACATGGCTAACTGCGGTTCCAATCCTGGCCCCAGCAACTTGAAAAACACCAAGCATGTGTGCACATTTCTAAAATTCTAGTGGGATGGAGAAATGGAGGAAAGAGGATTACAGCATGACCATGCCCCTTTGGAGGGTGTTTTATTTCTCTCCCTCTCTCTCTAGAAAGAGCACATGCCCTCTGGCAATTAAAGGATATAAAAGGAAATGGTGGGACCAGCAAATGGTGTAAGGGTCATGTTGCTGGGCTCCCACGTAGTCAACTGCAGTTCAAGTTCTGTATCCAGTGGCTTAAAATTCACACCAGGCACATGTGTATGGGTGCCCAAAATCCCAGGAGAATAGAGGAGAAAGGATGGCGACATAGCCATCCCCCTCAGGGTGGGGGGGGCATAATTTCTCACTTTCCATCTCTCTGGCAAGCACTTGCACCTTACAGCAAAAATCTCTCTTAAAAAAAATATAAGAAGAAGCCATTTCCAAATTTATATTTTTAAAAGATTATCAAAGAAGTATTTTAGAAGCATCTTTAAGCAATGATGTGATTGCAACGTGAGAGAATGCCTCAATTGATAGTTCATAGGTTGATGCTTTGGGACCAAAGTTGATGTCCCTGTTGATCCTCTAGTCGTTACTAACACAAAATCTCTTGAGCCGCAATATGTTAACCTAGTTTCAGGCATTCACCTAAAAGTTAAAAATAAAATGTAAACTTTTGCCCATTTAATCTTTTTTTTAAATAATTCTTTAATTTTATTTATTTTTAAAATTTACTATAGGGCACGTGCACTCATGGGGGAGGAGGAGAGGGATGGAGGAGAGAGAGAGAGAAGAGGGAGAAGAAAGCAAGCTGTAGGTCTAGGACTCGAACCATGGTCAGACATGTGGGACTCCAGCACCTTAACTACCATACCACTTTCTCACCCCACCCATTTACTCTTAACCAACGCATATTTTACTGTATTTACTGATAAAATGTTTCTACTGGAGGTGTTTAGTTTGTCTAAAACCCAGAAGATAACCATGATCTTATTCGTTCTTTAAAAATGGTATTAATTTAATATATCTCCCTAGTTGTTGCTGTAGAGAAAATACACAAAAAATGTTCACTTTTTTCATTTGTTTTTAATGTCAGCCCTAATGCCCAAACTTTTTAACTTACATTGAGGAGTGTTTCTCTGGAGGTTCACATTCTTTTCTGGAGCTTAGAACTCTTCCGTGTTGAAATGCAGAGATAAAGCAACGTAGGCACTCACCCTGCAATGGCTGGTGGCACATTTCTTTGCTGTAAGGCAGAATAGAAGCTAAAGCTTGAGAAATGTGGATGGAGGTGGTGGATGTTTTCATTTCAGCTTTTGCATATCCCTCAGTTTATCCACTCATATTATCAAGAATTGTTTATGTCGGGAACCAGCAGGTGGCATAGTGGCTAAGGTGCTGGACACTTCCACATGATCAACCACTTTTAAGTCCTAGACCTGGCGTCTTGCTTTCTCACTTTCTCTCTCTCTCTCTGCCTCTCTCTGGTCAAATTAAAATGAATGAATGAGTAGATAAAATTAAATTAATAGTTCTTTTTAAAAAATTGTTTATGTCATCAAAAGTTCACGAAAAATGTGTATTATAAAAAGCTATATATGGATTTCAAATTTTTTGCATCGAAACTCTTATATCCGTTTTTCTATGAACATTTTGAAGTCACTTCATATGCATTCTCTAGATCTATGTAGATTTTCACTCTTCTTGTTGATTAATTCGATATAGTACAAGTTATATTTGTAGTGCATCACCTCAACACAAAAACTTTGGTTGTTCATATTCACATTTGCGATGCCAAAATATGGCTCACATTTATGATTCCAGGGTATGGTTGTTGGATCACCGAGCTGTTTAATGATGTTTGGGTAGTGTCTAGAGTTAAAGGAGTACTAAATTCTTCTTAAAATAAAATTTATTTACTTCAGTTCTCTGCACATGAGAATATAAATTTTACCTCTGCATAAGTACGGTGTCACCTACATTATCATAGGGTAGTTTTGTCAACATACACTCTCTGTGGCTCTACTGATCTGGTTTAACTCGTAAAAGTCTGCTGAAAACTTCTCTGTTTTAGTACTTCCTCATGGAATTTATTTAGATGCAGTTATTTGGGGTACCACTGTCCAGTCTTCTAATTCAGGAAAATGAGACTGTCAGTGGAAACAATGAACTATGCCATGTTAAAATGAGTTCTGTGATCTTTTATGTATGTATATACATTCATTTGCTTTATCACTATTAAGTACAGCACAGAATGAAATTTTAAAAAATGTAAATTTATAAAATCCAAAAAAAAGAATGTTCTAATTTCCTAATATTCAAAATTGAAAATTCCTTTTCCGTATTTGCCTTGCTATTATGTAAAAAATGGAAATGTTCTTGCTGCTGTTGTTGTTTCTCAGAACTCAACATTTTTCCCTCATCTTTTTGTGTTTTTGTTTAAGTAGTCCATTATTATTAGTACTTCTGTAAGATGCTTTCCTATTTTTAGAACATAAGTATTGCCAACAAATTATTTTGAATGAGCTATATCGTCACCATGGAAATAATACTTCTCTAGAAATTCTAGTTAATAATTCTTAACTGTCGAAAGGTGTTTCTCTTTAATGTCTTTTGTTAGGTAATTTTAAAAGCTAGACTTCTTTTCAGAAGTAGCTATTAATATATCGTTTTGTCTGAAATGGTTTTCCACAGTTGTGCTTTCTTCTTATATGTAGGATTTGTTGTGCCAATGAGGTTTAGATATAGGGATGAGAAACAGATATTCTTGCCCAGTGATAATATGAAGGGTTTATGGAAAAAGATATGAGCAATTTAAAATGTAACATGTCATCCTAACCACTTATTGCAACTCTCTAGTCTTTATCTGTTTATATTACAAGGTTGCCCATGTTCTATACTACAGGAAATTTCAACTGATAGGATCTGATCTAATAGCTCTGTTCTTTCTGTATTAGCATAATGCTTTGAAAGCAATTCCTCTAAAATCAGACCATTTGGATTTTAATCTTGGTTCTACTATTTTTCTTCCTTTTTTTTGGTCAGAGAAGAGACGTGCATTCTTGAGAGAGAAAGCACCTCCCAGTTGGACATGGACACTCTAGTGTCCTTTTTCCTCCATTCATCCTGTCAGGATTAGGGGCACATACACACACCCATCATGTCTCCCAGGACTGGGACTCAGAACTGCAATCATCATGTGGGATTCAGCTCCCAGTGCACAGACCACTTAGCCACTGTTCTCTGGAGATCAGCCCTACCTCAGATTTCTGTATTATATTGTGCAATTAATATATTTCTCTATGACTCAATTTTTTTAATCTTTGAAATGAGAATGTTAATACTTCTGATGATTATTGTAAGGACTAGATGACTTAATAGGAAGTGCTAGAATGGTGCCTTGAACATTAAAGAGCTATGCTTTGTGGAATTTTTCTCTTTGTCGGACTTCACTTATAAATAAGAGAAGGCTACCTCATTCTGTAATTTATTTGACAGAATATAAACCCCTTTACTTCACTATGCAATTTGACAAGCGTGTTTATGTCACAGGGGGAAATAACAAGAAATAAGCTATTGTAATAATTTGTTTTGTGGAAATTTTCAGGGTGTATTTTTTTTAATAATTACTTTTTTATTTAATTTTATTTATTCATTCATTTATTCTTAATTTGAGCAGAGAAAGACACAGAGAGAGATAGAAAGAGAGAGGGAAACCGAGAAAGCAAGCCACCAGGCCCAGGACTCAAACCGTGGTCAGCCATGTGGGAGTGTCCAGCACCTTAGCCACTATGCCACCTGCTGGTCCCTTCAGGGTGTATTTTAAGGATGTAGAGTCAGTATTGATGGATGACCTTGTTTTATCTACAGGAAATAAATTGTATCTATTAATTGTTGGGAAAGTCTTAATGTAGTTTTCTGTTTCCTATGTAAAAATGTTTAAGAACATTTAACATGGCACAGTCCAGTCTGTTTCCATGACTTTCCTGACAACTCAATAGTATATAATTCGCCAAAACCTAAAATAATCATTAATTAAAAATATATACATATATCTTAGAACTAAAATGACTGTATTACAGTCATGATAATTTCTCTGTATAATTTATTCTTGATCATCGTTCATTTCCTCGCTTGATGACAGGCCATATTGTATCTCTAACTCTTTATTCTTGACTAGAGTTGAACCATAAAATAGTACTAATACATGAAAAAACCCACAACTTTAATGTAAGAAATTGAAGGAGAGTAGAAAAGATGCTGCTTTTATTTTTGGCATTATGTTTGTAGGATTTTCTTTGTGTTTTTTTGAGAAAGGACAAAAATATCAAGTCTCACATGAGTAGAATTGGGCCTAAGCAGAAAAGTTTAGCAACTACTGTGCTGTCTATGTGAAACAGAGTGCTATTAATATTGTGGCTTCTATTGTAATGTTTTAAAGTACAATTCATCAATCAAACACATCAGAATGTTAAGACTCTCCAAGAGTTTAAAAATTAGTTTTATATTTGTTACTTGAAACAACCAAGCATTCAAGAGGCCTGGTCAGAAAATTGGCATAACCAAACATTGGCCTGCTATGTATCTATGATAAAGGTGAGGTAGCTGTACATATTCACATATAGAAAAAGCTCTACAATACATTATTAAATGACACAAAGAAGGTGTATGTATAATGTAACCTTACGTTTTAAAAGTAAAATTAAGGGACCAGCAGATGCTGTAATGGTTACATTACTGGGCTCATTCAAGTCCCGGATCTGTGGCTTAAAACTCACACCGGGCACATGTGTGTGCGTGTCTAGAATCCTGACAGGAAAATGGAGGAGAAGGGATTGCAGAATCCTAAGAGGAGAATGAAGGAGAAGGGATTGCAGTGTGCCCATCCCCCCGGGGGGTGATTTCTTGCTTTCTGTCTCTCCATCTCTCTGGCGAGCGCATGTGCCCTATAGCAAAAACCTCTCTTTAAAAAGAAAAAAAGAAAGAAAATTAAAAGCCTATGTGTGTAAATATTTTTCTAGAAGGATACATAAGAACTCTAACGGCTTTTCTTTTTATGTATTTATTGAAATTTTAATCATATATATTTATTCCTTTAATTAAAATACATAATTATTAAACGTATGTATGGGGACCAGCAAGTGGTGTGATAGTTAAAGGCACTGGACTCCAACGTGACCAACTATGGTTCGAGTCCTGGACCTGGCAGCTTACTTTCTTGCTTCCTCTCTCTGTCTCTCTGTGACTCTTTCTGGTGAGGGCACATGCCCTATACCAAATTTAAAAAAAATAATTAAATAAAATTAAATAAATCGAAAAAAAACTATGTGTGTAAAGATTGGAACAAAATCTTTTAAATCTTAAATCTATATTTTGTCCTCGGAAATGTTAAAAACAGCAGCAAGAATCTGTTGCTTATTTTCCTTGTTGTGGGTAATGGTATGGCTCTTAAATTCAGATAACTTGGTTAAAACAATGTTACTTTTTCCTAGGATTTCCACTTAAACAGGGTTAATCTGGAAGAGTCTTCAGTAGTGGAAAATTCTCCAGCTGGTGCTAGACCAAAGAGAAAAAATAAGAAGTCTTACGATTTAACTCCAGTTGATAAATTTTGGCAGAAACATAAAGGAAGGTAAGTAAGAAAAATATCAGTAAGTAAAGGATTCATTCCTGGGGCCAGCAGGTGGCATGGTGGTTAAGGCACTGATTCCCACATGGCCAACCATGGTTCATGTGTTGGACCTGATGGTTTGCTTTCTTACTTTCTCTCTCTGTCTCTCTCTCATCAAATTAAAAATAATGATAGATAGTATATTCAAAATAATAATACACTTTCATTGTCTATATTTCAGAATTCACAGAAAATCAACCTTTTAATGTCACACTCATAGTTTGTCTTGTGCAATCTTGTTTTAGTCCATTCCCAGAAGTTGCAGAATCAGTCCAGCAAGAACTAGAATCTTACAGAGCACAGGAAGATGAGGTCAAACGACTTAAAAGCATTATGGTAAGATTCTGTTTGCTTTCTAAGAATTAAGGGAAGAGGAAAGGCAGACACCTGAAGGGATAAAGAGGTTTACTTTTCATTTCTAAGAAATCAGGGCTATTTATAACAAATAGTCTCAATCTTTATAACTAATCTTTTTAAAAAGAAATCTAAATATTAAAAATAGAAAATTCCTTTTATAAAATATGAATTTAAAAAATTAATATAAAGTAGCTTTAAGAGATATATTTTCTAATGCTGCTCACTCTGTCCTACTTTGATGTAACTTCATATATCAGCTCTAATATTTATTACCATTTGACCTATGGCAAGTTTTTGGGCCTATTTTGTTACCTGAATTACCAGCTCACTGATTTACTCATCCAACCATGTAGAAAATTGATGGTGACTAGAACTTTGCAAAACTGTACAAAACAAATATGCCTGCTCCTCAGAGGAAAAATGTTATTCTAGGTGACCTAATGTTTTTGTTTATCAACAGTCCTAAGAAATGTTGATTTTTATGCTTGGGCCTGAGATTTTTCTGTAGTTAGTAGGACCTTTTTATTTTCTTCCAGGGACTAGAAGGAGAAGATGAAGGAGCCATCAGTATGCTTTCTGACAATACTGCTAAGCTAACTTCAGCTGTTAGGTAAGTAAGCAATACCTCTTTCTTGAAGTCATTCTGTTGATAAGATTTATTTTGGACGTTAAGAAATGATTCATGTTTTTAGTAATAGGAAATATTAGGTAATAACAAATATACCCTTTCATTTAAAGAATAAATTGTGTTCTTTAACTTGATTAAGTTGATCTTAGTTCCTTCTTACATAGCAAATCATCTGTTGCTTTCACTTATTACAAATGCATATTGGGATAATTTTACTGTGAAAGTAGTATTAGTGATAAGGTAAATGAGTTATTAATTTCATTATCACTGCTATTATTTTCATAACTAAAAAGCTAAGCAGTTTTTTGATCCTTCAAATACCAACAAAGAGGAGGTGGGGACATGTTTAGAAATACAGGTGAAAGCATGTTTCCGTTAATCTGATTTTATTCTGAACTATGGGATCAGAAGGCAAAGTGATAGAAACAATGATAATGTGGGACCCAGATTATTTTAAAATAAATAGATGTTTCCTCAGAAGAAACACCCAGAGGATGGGTTTTAGTAAAGTCTGTATCATTTTCTTAGAAAAGTTAGTGGTTAATATTTAATTTTTTGGTACTCATAGCTCTCTACCAGAACTTCTTGAAAAAAAAAGACTTATTGATCTCCATACAAATGTTGCTACTGCTGTTTTAGAACACATAAAGGTAAATTTAACTTTTTCTCTCCTGTGATAACGGCTTATAAGGTGTTTTTTTCCTTCATTATCTCATTGAACCCTCATGCTAACATTATGAAAATATAGAGGCAGTAGTAGTATGTTCACTTTTTTTTTTTTTTTTTTTTTTTGCAAATAAGATAGCTTAAGAATCTGGAAGGAAATGTGATTTGCTCAAGGTCACTTATTTAGTAAATAATAGTTGAAATCTGTGATATTTCTGTTAGGTTGCACTGCCTCAATACCATCTCTACGAGTTATTTTGTTAATAGTAAATATGTATCTAACCATCAGCAATATAGATTTAGAAATCCCTTTTACTATAGTGGTATCTAAAATATCCATTAATTGGGGCCAGTAGGTGGTGTGGTGGTTAAGGTGCTGGATTCTCACATAGCTAACTGTGATTCAAGTCCCAGGCCTTGTGGCTTGAAAAGCACACGGGGTACGTTTGTGTGTTTGCCCAAAATTCCAAGAGGAGAATGTATTTCGGTGTGGCCATCCCCCCTAAAAGGTGATTTTTCATTTTTTTCCTCTGTCTGTCTGTGTCTCTAGTAAGCACACATGCCCTATGGCAAAAACATAAAAAATAAATATGATCTATTAAGAATATGACTTTATGTTACTTGGGTCTGGACTTCAGCTTCCAATGAGTCTATTAATATTAAAGCTTATTACTTATTGAATTGTGACTTTGAAACGAATATATTGGGGCTTCTATACATTGTTATCACAATTCTTTTCCTCATGCCTTATTCATGATTATTTTATACGAGATTATTTAATCAGTCCTTCATTATTCTACTTTCATTTGTGCTCTGGAAGGACCTGAATTCTAATGGCCAGTTGACCATATGCTAAGACCAACTCCTACTTTACATTTGATATGATACATTTGAAATACTAAAAAATTGATTGTACTGCTGCCCATCAAAGATTGTTGATAACTTCTTAGATTCATGGAGAAATTACTTAATTTTTTTTTTAATGGTTTAAAAAGTCATAGCACATGAGATGAGCCAATATAGCTAAATAATGGACATTATGCAGCATGGAATTTCATTTCTGTTAAGATGACAGCTTTTTTTTTTTTTCATCACACATTCTGATATTGATACTTGTTATTTTCATTTATATATAGGAATAGAAACGTAATTGTACAGTCTATGGATGATTCTGCTGGTGAT
>NW_006159844.1:9997178-10022841 GCF_000334495.1 Tupaia belangeri chinensis | reverse complement strand
AGCTAAATATGGGACATATGCAGCATGGAATTTCATTTTTGTTAAGATGACAGCTTTTTTTTTTTTTCATCACACATTCTGATATTGATACTTGTTATTTTCATTTATATATAGGAATAGAAACGTAATTGTACAGTCTATGGATGATTCTGCTGGTGATGTTTTCACTTTCAAATGTAACATCCCTATAAAATGGCAAAAAAAAAAAAAAAAGGTGTTCAGATGTTCATCTGAAGTCTTTGTTTCCTGTGAAAATAATATATAAATAAGTAGGTGAAATACAAGAGATTATAGCGGAACTATACTGAGAATTTCCTTCAGTAGGAGATAAAAGACTTTGCTTACAAGGCAAACTAGGAAGACTGTGACTCTAATACAGAAAGCCATATAAAAATGTAGTGCCTTAAAACAAAATATAAGTTCTAACTTACATGTGTTAAATTAAAGTTATATAATTAGGACCTTATGCTCCACCAACAAACATTTTTTGACTATGTGCTTTGTGTCAGGCAGTGTGCTGCATGCTGTGTGCAAATAGACAAAAACAAATTTTAAGAAGTTATTACGGTTGTTAATAGTCCTATATGTGCTTTGAGACTGTAGCTGTTTTGTGGATTTCCTTTAACTTATGTATTTTTTTTCACAATTAGAAGTTTATTCTTACATTTTACTTTCTGACTTCAATCCTCACATATGTAAAACCAGAAAATGCCATTCAATTCCTGCCACCAAACTGGATTATGTAACCTGAAAAAACTGATCTTTTTACCTAAAAGCCCATAGTTTTATCTCATTCATAAAACTATACAAACATTGTCCTGCCATTAATTTATGAGTATACTCTAATAGGAGGTCAGAGATTAGAACTTATGGTCTGAGAAAATTTTGGTTAAAGTAATGGATGTATTAGTAATGTTTATTTAGTGGTGCTCTCTGTGTTATGGTAGGCCCTAAGATATTGTAGTAAACAAGATAGACAAGTCCTTTGTTCTTTTGAAGCATATATTGTAGTAAGGGTAAACAAGTCAGAAAATGTCAAGCATTTTAGTGATGCGAGAACAAGAATGGGGGATTGAAGCAATAGGGAATGGCTTGAGAATGCTACTCTAGAATAGGTGCTTAGAAAAATTACCTTTGATGAGGTATTGTTTGGGCTGAGACCTGCAGCACAAGCAGGATTCAGTTAGCAAAGCTCTGATAAGATCTAGTATATATTTTAGTGGAGAATGAATTGAGGACTGTAAACAGTAGTGAATTTTGGAAATAAATATTTACTTTTTTTGGAAATAAATATTTACTTTTAAGTGACATGTTTTTTTCTACTGTTAACTTTTGTTACACCATCTGCCTTTGGCTATAACTTTAATATTAATTAAAGAAATATTTTTCTGCTTGCTCTCTTGTTCTTCTATTTTTTTTTTTCGCTATAGGGCGCGTGCGCTCACCAGACAGACAGACAGACAGACAGACAGAGAGATAGAGACAGAAAGCAAGAAATCACCCCCCAGGGGGGATGGTCATGCCACAATCCCTTCTCCTCCATCCTCCTCTCGAGATCTTGGGCACACACGCACACATGCCCGGCATGAGTTTTAAGCCACCGGGTCCGGGACACAAACCACGGTCGACTACATGGGAGTCCAGCGACATAGCCATTACGCTAACTGCTGGTTCCCTTGCTCTCTTGTTCTTTTCACCAAAACTTCTTGACCATCCGAGTTTTGCTTTGTAAACATTTATTCACCTAAGCAGTCGTTAGCAAGAATATGGTGTATTTTTTTAATTCATGACACAGCATATTTGCATACATGTCAAAGTAGGGGGAGGTGGAGCACTCTCCATAGAATCTGGTTATGCTGCGTCCCCTTCCTGCCGCCCTCCAGCCCCTCAGATCTCAGGCACACTCGTGTACACGCCCAGTGCATTTCAGGCCAACTATGCCAGCAATTGAAACTGTGGTTGCCATGTCAGATCCAGATTGTCTTGAGCAGTGCATTACTGCTGTACCCCAGAGTTATTGCTTTTTATGCATAGATCTCAAAGTATTTCTCTTGGTATGTGGTATTATTGCCATTTTATGTATTCCCTTTAGGATAATTAGATTATAGCTACTTACATTGTCTTTTTCTGAAGTGGGATGCTAGAAAATTAATCTCTTCAAAAGATATGGCAGTTATCTACAGTCAGTGTTTTGGTGGAGAGTTAAAAAGAGTACACCAGTTTGCCACAGCTTGGCAGATACTTTCACTGAAATGTATTGATAGTCTAAGGATTTAGCGTCTTAGGTGATTAACTCTGGTCTAATAGACTACATTGTCAAATGTCCATTTGTTTTGAGTAGTCTGTGCTTTTAAACCATTTCTTAGGTAATTCTTAGATAACTTCTACTCCAAATAGGACTTTCTGAACTTGCTGGCTGCGGAGAATGACTTCTGGGATTACATAATTTGTAGACAACCTATTTTAATTACTCATAACCCACTTGCAGAGTCAAACTGAATTAAGTATTCTTTAGCATCAGATATCTAAGAAAAGGAAAAGAAGCCTACTTGTAAGGTATAATAGAGGTAGGAATGCATGGTGTGCTTTTTTTCCCTAATTCACCCACCTATGTGGAAGAGCTCTAATACCTGAATGTTCTAGCTGGATGTAGCTGCCAAGAATATGCTGTTGATCAGCTGTATGGAGCAAGGCTTGGTTGTTACTGGATCCTCATTTATGTTTTCCTTGGTTTTGTGGAGAAAGTTGAAAGAGATTGAATTACAGCTAAAGACATCACCTGAGGAGGTCCACAGTGTGAACACAAAGCTTAGCACTTGTGGGCAGTGTTAGCTTTTAACTGGAACTCTCCTTCAGGGTACTAATAATTCTTTGACTCACTGCTTTATCTTTCTTAGCAGAAGATAAGTTTTCAAAAGAAAGTAGAAACTCTCTTAACTAAACTCCACTTAATACACCAAATTAACTGATGTCCTTTATTTTCTCTGTAAAACGTAATGGCTGATGAGCACATTTTTGACATGCTGACCACTTGTAGCTGCTATGCCTGTTTTTTATGCCTGTACCCTTTTCTTTTGTCACAGGTTGGATTTTTTACTTATTAAAGAGCTATTTGCATTGGATACCAATCAATTTATGTCAATTGTATATGTATGAAAATAAAATTATTTCTCTAAAACGTAAGTTGCACATCTTAGAAGGACTCAGTGAAGATGTTGATTTAAGTATTGTTTGACTTCCCAAGGTTTGGGAGACATATGGACATTGAGATAGAAAAGCTCAAAATCCCCAAACATATCCAACCCAAAGAGGTCTTCACAGAGGCATATTGTAATTAAAATGTCATAGGTCAAAGGCCCAATCCTTCAGAAAAGATGGAGAAATAGTCTTTATCAGACAAGCAAAAACAGATTCACCACCACTAGATAGGCTTCATAGGAAGTCCTTATGGGAATATGACATCTGGAAACAAAAAGGTGATGATAACCATCATAAAAACACATGAAGTTACAAAACTCATTGGTAGACTAGATACACAAATGAGAAACAGAAAGGAAACAAGTTTTATTACTACAAAAATGTCACTAAACAACAATGATACACAATAAAAAAGGAAGAAAGAATACACAAAACAATGAGGAGACACCTAACAAAATAGCAAGTTGTCACCTCTCACTGATAACCCTGAATGTAAACAGATTAAATTCCCTATTTAAAAGACAGACATTGGTTGAATGGATTTACAAAAAAAAAAAAAAAAAAAAAGCCCTAACTACATACTCCCTACAAGAAATGCACTTCATCTATAAAAATACACACAGATTGAAAGTGGTTTGGAAAGAGAGCTTTCATGCAAACAGAAACCAAAAGCAAGCAAGAATGCTATAGTAGTATCAGATAAAATAGACTTCAAGTGGGCCAGCAAGTGACATGGAAGTTGAGATGATGGATCCCATATAGCTAACTGCACAGCTCGTAGTAGCTTAAAAAATCATGCCAGGCATGTGTGCGTGCGTGCCCAAAATCCCTAGCGGAGGCTGGTGGAGGAGGGACTGCAGCATAGCCATCCCTCCTAGGGAGTAATTTCTCACTTTCCTTCTTTTCTGTTTCTTGTGATTATGCACGCCCTACCACAAAACTAGAAAGAAAAAAAAAGACTTCAAGGGAAAAGAACAACAAAAAGATTAAGACCATTATATAATGAAAGGATCAATTAAGCAAGACGATATAATAATTGTGAGTATATTCAGGGACTTTAGAAAGTTCATGGAAAAGTGGAATTAAAGCACAAATTTATTTTGAGGCAAAATTTTTTAAATTTATGAATTTTAACTTTTCATAATATACATTTCCCAAGAACTTTTTGAAACCTCTTCATGCTTGTATCAAAATGAGAGCATCCAGGGACCCAGCAGTTAGCGTAATGGCTATGTCCCTGGACTCCCGTGTAGTCGACCGTGGTTCGCGTCCCGGACCCGGTGGCTTAAAACTCACGCCGGGTGTGTGTGTGTGTGTGTGTGCGCCCAAGATCCTGAGAGGAGAATGGAGGAGAAAGGATTGCAGCATGGCTATCCCCCCGGGGGTGATTTCTCGCTGTCTGTCTCTCTCTCTCTGTCTGGCGAACACATGCGCCCTATAGCAAAAACCTCTCAAAAGAAAAAAAAAAATGAGAGCACCCAAATATGTGTGATAAATATTACTAGAGCTAAGGTGGTAGAGTCCCCAGTATAATAATAATAGGTCATCTGAAAAGTCACAATGCATTTTTGCATAGGAAAATATGCCATGACTTTTCCAACAACCCAGTAGTTGGAAACTTTGACACCCCACTCTCGGCCTTGAATAGATCATCTGGATAGAAAATCAACAAAGATACATCAGACTTAAACTGCATGATAGACCAAATGGACCTAACAGGTATTTCATCCAAAAGCTATAGAATACACATTTTTCTTATCAGCACGTGGAATATTCTCCAGGATAGACCATATGTTAGATCATAAAACAAATCTCAAAAAAATGTAGACTAATTGGACCAAGTGGTGGCTCAGGGGTAATGTGACTTAAGTTACGTAGGAAAAGCCCCTGGGTTTGCATCCTAGGATCTCTCTGAGCATGCTGGCTGCATGCAGGCTTGTCTATTTCCATTCTATTTTCTGAAAGAGATGTAGAGAATGCATATAATTTCTTCTTTAATGGATTAGTAGAATTCACCAGTGAACTCATCTGGGTCTGATCTCTGTTTAGAAGAAGATTAATTATTGATTAATGTTTTAAATAGGTAAAGGCATATTAGATTATCTCTTTTTCCTTAGGTGAGTTTTGGTAGATTGTGTCTTTTAAGAAATTAGTTTTGTCTAGGTTATCAAGTTTACTCACAAAATGCCTTTAGTATCCTTTTAATGTGGGGTAATAGTGATTTCACCCCCAACAAGAAGTCAGTGGTGATTTCCTCTTTATCATTTCTGCTATTAGTAAATTATGCTATTAGTAAATTATGTCTTCTCTTCTTAGATTTCTTAATTTCTTATGTTATAACCTGGTTAGAGGTTTATCAGTTTAATTGATATTTTGAAAGAGCCAACTTTTGGTTTTATGATTTTTCTATTGAGATACTCTTTTTAATTTAATGGATTTCTGTTCTCATTTTTATATTTTCTTTTGCTTACCTTGGATGTAGTATGTTTTTTTTTTTAATTTATTCACTCATTTATTTTAATTTGACCAGAGAGAGAAAGAGAGAGAGAGATAAAGAGTGAGAAAGCAAGCCAACAGGTCCAGGACTCGAACCGTGGTCGGCCATGGGGGAATGTCCAGCGCCTTAACCACCATGCCACCTGCTGGTCCCAGTATGCTCCTCTTTTTTTAGGTATGTCTTAAGAGGTCAACATGTTAGTCGAACAAATTAAAACTTTGAGAGCCATAATAAAATAAGATTCCCAACATTAAATGCCACATAAATCTCTTTTCTACAGAGTTAGTGTAGGTAGAGCAATTTTCAGTATTTTATAAGAAAGTAGCTTCTATCTATGTTTTAATACCTGTCATCTATAAAAATCACATTACATTTAAAAAATTTTTAGATAGCTCACCTTAGTCAGAATTTAAATATTTTTGCACAATTTGTAGAATATATTTGTAGATTTTAAAAGGTTTTTTTATTCTAGGGGCCAGCAGGTGGCATGGTGGTTAGGGCAGCTGGACTCCCACACAGCTGACTGCAGTTCGAGTGCCAGACCTGGCAGCTTGCATTCACGCTTTCCTTCTCTCTTTCTCTGGTCAATCTCAAAAATAAATAAATTAAATTAAATAATGACAATGAATAAAATTAAATAATTCTTTAAAGGTTTTTTAATTCTAAACAGATTTAATGTAGTTTTCACAAATAACACATACAATGAAAATAATATAATAAAAATTCAAAATAGTTGCTGTGTAATTACGCTATTCTCAAATTTTAATTTTCTGACAACAGGGTTAAAAAAAGGATAATTAAGTTGAAAAATTTCTCTCAGGAGTTTTTTTGTTTCGTTTTTGCTCTAAGCAAAACATTCCTTAAGGTCACATTACAAGAAAACATTACTCATACTGGGTGCTATCTAAAGTAAATTGATTGATGAAGTTATGTGTTTACAATCAATCACACTCATCAATTTCATGTAAGTATTTTGTGTAGAAACCCAGGGCATAACATTAAAATATAATTCAGTAAGAATAGTTCTTTGAGTTACTGAGTTAAAGGCTAAGTTTATAGCTGTCTAATAGTTCTAGTGATACTTAAACTGAAGACTAAATTTTTAGTATCTAGAGTAGAAAATTGTTTTTAATAAAAATTTATTTATTTACATTTAATCACATCTTTACAGTGTGCAGCATTTCTTTTTCCAGCACAAATACTATGTATGTCAGTCAAGCCAAAGATAATACTCTGTAACCTGTCAGCAAATAGCTTCTCAATTTTTGTCAATTAAGCATATTTTTACTTTTTTTTCTTCCCCTTTCCCTTTGCTCTCTTCCATACTAAACTTTTTTCCCACACTTTATTGATTCACAAAATACCTTCAACTAAAAACATGAACAAAGCTAGAATCTAGTGACAAGTGTGCTGTAATTTTCTTCTGAAACTTTTTAAAATTAATTCATTTACATTCATTCCCTGAGCATCGTCACAACATACAAAATGTGATTTCCCATCCAGAATATACTGCATAGTGGCTTAATTATACATGTTATCGCTAATTTTCCATTTCTAGTTTCATATATGTATATGTGTGTGTGTTTATACATATATATTTTACCCTTATTTCTCACCCTCTGCCATTTCCCACCCTCCTCCCACACTATCTCAGGTATCTACAGCTGTTTTCCATTCCTTTCCCCCCTACATTTTATTGATTCACAAAATTTCTTAAATCTACTTTCAGTAACAAGTTCAACTAGTATATACATATCTATGAATACATACTGCATATTTTTAAAAGAATCTTTAATATTGTTTTTCGACTGGGTTTTTGACAGGAGTTAGCTAATAATAAAGTTGAGGTTATACATTCTGATTTGAGCATGAACTGTGGAAATTCAATATTGGTTGAGAGAAAGATATATGTTTTTGGAAACAAGACAAAGGAAAGTTGATAATCTGCTTTAGAAATTGAAGATTCTATCCAGATTCCTTATTTGACAGTACACTGTTCCATCTCTGCACAGAAGTGAGGTAAAAGTAAGGTAGAAGGTTGGATTTTATTCAAGATTTCTAAGTCACTCTAGAATATGAGCAAGTAAATACTCCGAAGTAATTATCTTTAGTCACCTATATTATAGAATGGGGGTGGCCAATCCATGGCCTATTAGGAACCGGGCCCCACAGCAGGAGATGAGTGGCAGAAAAGTGAGCAAAACTTCATGGGTATTTACAGCCCCTTCTCATTGCTTGCATTAAGGTCTGAGCTCTGCCTCGCATCAGATCAGTGGTTGCATTAGATGCTCATAGGAGCTCCTCGATGGGGCCTTCTATTAGTAGTTGTAAGAAAACAAGTTCAGGGCTCCCATTGATTCTGAATTATGGTGAATTGTACAATAAGTTGACAATAAATATAATGTACTTGAATTATCCCAAACCATCCCCCCAACTCCAGTCAATGGAAAAATTGCCTTCTATAAAACTGGTCCCTGGTGCCAAAAAGGTTGGGGACTGCTGTTATAAAACACTTTTAAGTGTAATTTCATAGAGCATCTTATTTTTGTGCACCATAATTTTCCATGCTGATAAACCCACACATACAGTGGCAAACTCACAAGTATGAATTGCAGCAAAGTCTACACCTAAGTAACTGAAAATAAACTAATCTGCCATTTTGTTGTATTATAAAAAGCAGTTGAGTTTTGGAGAATTTCAGTCAAATTGCAGGGCACTATGCATACTATGATGAATAAGCAGTCATGAATTTATAATGTAGTGGCACATACAGAGTATTCCTTATCTAAAATACTTGGGATCAGAAGTGTTTCAGATTTTGAATTTCGTTAGATTTTGCAATATTTGCATATACATAATGAGATGGGTTGGGAATGGGACCAAAGTCTACACACAAAATTCATTTATGTTTCGTGTACACTTTATATACATAGGCTGCAGGTAATTTTATATAAATTTTTAAATATAATATCAATATAAGATCCATCGAGCTAGCCCCATGACCTGGTGGTTAAGGGGAATTGGTTCCCACATGGCCAGCCATAATTCAAATCCCACTTCCAGCAGTTTGGGAAACACTCTAGGTATATGTCTTTGAGCACCCCGGATCCCAGCAGGATGTTGGAGAAGGGATTGTGGCTGATCATACCCATTGTAGGATATTTTTTCCTCCTCTGTTTCTGGCAAGAACATGCATCCTCTGGCTACCTTAAGAAAATACCACACACAAAAAAAAAAAAGCCCATCACATAAAGTCAGTGTAGAATTTTCCACTCATGGCATCTTGTCTGAGATCAAAATCTGGAATGTTTTGGATTCTGGATTTTCAGATTAGGTATTCCCAACTGATATGCTAGTTGGGATATTACCATTGCTATCCACCTGGGTAAAGGAATATCCAGACACAACCCTGAAAGACCATAGGAACTAAACATAAAAAAGGAAGAAAGGACAATAAAAGCTAAAGTATAAACAGTCTTCAATTTAGGTATAGGTTATAGTTTAAAAGTCTAGTTCGAAATTTATTGTAGTTTAGAATAGATATGCTTTCCTATAGATACTATAGGATAGGTTTCTGTCCCTCAAACCCTATTTAATTCATAAGGTGGAATATTCCTAACATGTTGCATTTTGTTTTTTAAGAGATTTTTGCTATAAGGCACTGAGCTGGCCAGAGACACAGAGAGAGAGAAAGTAAGAAATCACATGGAGAATGTCCACAATACCTTCTCCTCCATTTCCCTCTCAGGACTTTGGGTATGCATGCACATGTGCCCAGAGTCTCAAGCTTCTGGGTCCAGGACTTGAATTGCAGTCTTGGACATATGGGAGTCCAGCTCTTTAAACACCACGCCACCTGCTGGACCCCTTATGGTTGTACTGTGTAAAAGAAAGTTTGTCCTCTCCCTCTGAGAAGTACAGAGAAACATTGGGATTTGTTTTATTTACTTATTTTAGGTTTTTGCAGAAGCCACGTATACTTGCGAGAGAGAGACATAGAGAGGAAAAATAAGAAATCACCCTCCAAGGAGGATGGTCATGCCTCAGTCCCTTCTCCATTCCCCTCTTGAGATTTTGGGCACACACACAGGCACACCTGGCGTTATTTTCAAGATGCCAGGTCTTAGATTCAAATCATAGTTGACCATGTGGGAATATGATGCCTTAACCACCATGCCACCTGCTGGCCCACACTGAGATTTGTTTTTAAGTTTGTTTCTATCATGGGAGGAAAAAGAGACCAGCACTCTCCGTGAGGTCTCATGCCATGATCTTTCTCTCCAACTTTCCCAGCCAGGTGGGTTCATGAGTGCACACATGTGTACCATGTGTATACAGGTCAGCTGGGAAGTGAACCACAGTCTCACTTATGGCTTCCAGCATTGCAGAGCAGTGCACGGCCACTACACCACTGCAGTTGGGCCTGATGATAACTACCCTGAAATTTGGAGAAGAACACTAGAAAATTTTTTATCAGCTTCATCCCCTACTAAAGGAATTTTTGAGAAATTCATGGCTCTCAGAGTTATATTCACTGTATATAATCTGTACTCTATGTATAGTTCTTTTAGTTTTCTATACTGTCCCCCACTTATTCATTTATTCTTGGTATTTGTTGAAGCTATCAAAAATTTGTCTACGGTGTTTGCTGTTTTGTTTTCTATTTTTAATTTATTTTCTAAGTCACTTTTGTTATCCAGATTGTATTTTCTTTTGAGCCCATGTTGCATAAAATAATCAATCTCTGGAATTACAGAAGTTGCCTCTCTTCGTATTTTCTCTCATTTCAAGAATGTGGAAAAAAGACCTGTAGATGTTAGATTTATTGCCAAAATTACCTTTTCCCATATATACATAACTTACACATATTACCCAAAAAAGTACTAGTTGACAAATGTACTTTTTTTCATAAAAATACTTTATTAAAAAAGTGTTCCTTATTTTATACAAGAGTTAAAAAGTATTGCTTATTTTGCTCAAGCAATAAATTGTTCTTGAGAAAAATATAATTCTCCCCACTGTTTATCTGTGCCATACATGCATCAGAGTATGACCTGGATTTGAATCTCAACTCTCTACTACTTCTACTCTGGTAACCTTAATACATTTATGTTTCTGTGCATCTGTTTCTTCATTCTAAAATAAGGCTAATAATTCCTAACTCATCATATTATGTGGAGAATTAAATGAGATAAGAAAGTTAGAAGTTTTTAAACACTGTTCTCTGCTACCTGGAGCTGTATGCAAGCACTTAATGGGTCACTTGTATCTATTTTATGTTTAGGGCTCTGCAGAAGATTTGGTTTGAGAAAAAGGGTCCTGAGGTTCTCTGTTTAAAAACATTTGAAAGCTATAGCTGTAAGTAATGTGCTTTGTGCATGATAGATGCCAAATGGATGCTAGTTCTCTTACGCAGATTAGGAAATCTATACATATCTCCTCCTCGTTTTAGGTGGTGCTTTCTCATAATTAGTAATTTAAAAGGCTAAGTTATTTTGCTTAACAGTTTTATTGAGATATAACTCACATACCATTACAAGTGACATAAAGTATATAATTCATTGGTCTATAGTATATTCACAGTTGTTATAATAACCTCGCCATGGTCTAACTTTAGAATATTTTCATAACCTCTGAAAGAACCCCATTCCTATTACCCATCATGCTAAGTTGCTTTGGCACTCAATTTCCACGGCTTATTGGAAGTTGAAGTATAAATTAATTAACGTATCAAAAAGAGCAAAATGGATCTTGTGTCTGCATTATGTTATTTCACTGATTTATGTAGTATAGACATTTAATTTCATCATGGCATATAGTGTATATTTAATTTTATATATTAAATCACTAAAGACTAGATTCTTTACATGTTTGTTTCTAGAATTTTATTCATCTACTTTCATTACTTTAAAAAATGACCTCTTGGTCTGTATATGTCCAGGTTTAGCTTTGAAAGTCAGTTCAAATAGATTCAGTGCCATGTAACAATGTTTCCGTCAGTAAGGAGATGCGTGTACCATGTGGCTCACTAAGATGATGATAGACTATGCCCTATAGCCTGTGTGCACCCAGCTATCCCATCGAGGTTTGTGTAAGAACTCTGTGATGTTCCCACAGAGATGAAAGTTCTTAAAGGATTTCTGCAAATGTATCTCAGCCATGAAACAACTCATGACTGCATTTGTTAGGAGCCATGTGCTGTGTTATACTCCTAGGCATAAATAAATAATTTTCTGAGAGGTTATAGTTCTAGAAATATAACTCATAAACTAAGGACAGTAATACAATGTTATTGTTATTACGAAGAGACATATATATAAAGTGCTTATCTGACTGTGCACAGAGCCCCCAAAAATAAAGCAGACAACTCCGTAATGGAGTTGTAACCCTTTAATAAAGGTTTAATATCAGAGGGTAACTTACAAAACAAGAGACATGTTCTATGGAGGTTGATTCCTTTATTTATTTATTTATTTTTTTGTGTGAGAGAGAGATTTTTGTTATAGGGTGCATGTGTTCATTGGAGAGACAGAGAGACAGAGACACAAGCAAGAAATCATGCCCCGGGGGATGGCCATGCCACAGTTCCTTCTGTACTTTCCTCTCAGGCAAGGTTTTGGGCATGCACACACACGAACTAACTGGTCGTGAATTTTAAGCAGCCAAGTTCAGGACTTGAAGAGTCATCAACTATGTGGGAGTCTAGGGACATAACCATTACACCGTCTACTGGTCCCTGGAGGTTGATTCTTAATACTCAGCCACAGGCTTCACATCCTGCCCTCTCCCGCTCCCATGAGCTGGAACTTTTTATAAAAGAGTTTTAAAAAAAGGAAGAGTTGAATGGGAACAAAAAGATCAAAAGTCCATAGGATCAAAGGACCATATTTTCCCTATTGTTAAGGACAAGGGAAACAAGTTCCCTGCAAGGAAGTCATGACTCCTGGAGGGTAAAAATCCAAGCGCACTAACTACTGTACTATTAAGGCAGAGGAAGTGAATGATCTCAGGGGATCTGAATGACTGCCCCAGGTAAGAATGTCACTCAGCCAGAAACTGGCTCACGGCTAGTACTTAAGGACCTCAGGGTACCACAGAGAAGTGGAGTGGAGAGGAACAGAGAATAGTTGGGTTTACTCAGTGCTCTTGGTACACAGATAAGGGAATATATGAGTTCTGCCCAAGAAGAAAAAGAGTGGAGGGGCAGAAAGAGAAGAGTATATATTAAAGAATAAGGTACAGGAAATTGACAAAGGTGGACCTTTAAAATTGAGCAGAATTCACTCAACAGAAAATGGAGAAAGAATATATTCTATAAAAGCTAAGAAAATAACTTGAGCCTCTAAGCCTGGAGGATTTAAAGTATGCATGATATTTAATAAAAATTCAGTGAGTTTTATTCAATGTGGCTATAGGGAACTGAACTTTGCGAATACTGCTATAACAGAAAAAGTTGACTGGACTTGATTGTGAAGGGTCCCGAAAGTTTATTTGACACCTTATTTTATCACCTTTTTCCTTCCATTCCTGGCTTCACTCTATACAAAACAGCCTTTCCCAGTCTAATATTCACAGTAACAGATCCTAACACCATCATCCTAGCTCCCTAACACCATCATCCTAGTTCCCTAGGCATTTGCTTTGATTTCTTCCACAAATTAATGTCCTTTATCTTTTCCCGTTTTAATTATTAAATATCATCTCTTCCATTCCCACAGCCACCTCCATAGTCTTTTTCTTAGTAGCTCTTTATCTTTTGTCCAATTTTTGAATTTGTATTTAATTATTATACACCTCTATAGCATACAGTAATAGATTTTCTAAGCATGCACAGAGTGCATGTTAATCAGTGTGTTAAAAAATATTACCATATGTATCTTTTTCACAGATAACTTTACATTCTTGTGTCTGTTAAATATTGTTTTCTAAGCCTCTCCCTCCCACTCTCCTTTTCTCCATTTTCAATATTATTTCTAGAAGTTTCTTATTCCTACAACCTCACCTTAATCTATTTTAGTATTCAAAGAAGCTTTATACAGTACCTAAAATTGTTCCTATATCAGGGAGTCAGAATATGAATGTCCAGAGCTCACACTGCTCAGGAAATTCTTGTACTGGTTGATGTAGAATAGGTTATTCAATGAAAGGAAGAGGCAGAAGAATTAAGTGCAGTACCTTTTGTGTCAGAAAGGGGAGGGATAATAGAATATAGACTGTACTTATATTGCACAGACAACTAAAAAACTATAGAATAAATAAATATAGTAACAGGTGGAAATAGGGTGAAAGACAACTAGGGTGAGAAATGAGACTTCTCAGTGTAAACCTTTCTATGTATGTAGAGAGATTTTTGCTATGAGAGACAGACAGACAGAAAGTGAGATATCACCCTCCCACTTCCCCCAGAGAGGATGGCCATGCCACAGTCCCTTCTCCTCCATTCTCCTCTCTGGATTTGGGGCACGCATGCGCATGCACCCAGTGTGAGTTTCAAGCCTCTGGTTCTGGGACGTGAACCGCAGTTACCCCTGTGGGAGTCCAGCGATGTAACCATTATGCCGTTTGCTGATCCCTATCATTTTTATTTTGGAACTGCCTAAATATTTCTTGAAATTGGCCTTGTGTGCCACTGCAGGGGCTTGAGAGGACTCTGATTTCCTGTTGCCCCATGTATAAAATTCAGTCCTTAGTCTACTGTTCTGATGTCTCTGCTCTGTTATGCCTTGGCAAGATCTATTTAACTGAAAAGAACTATGTCCCGAAATCACTTTGAAAATTCAGATTTATAACTTCCTCCTTCTCAATTGCTGAACTGTTTATTTCATTCTGTCATCTTAATAATTACATACACAAGTAATATATTTATGTTTCATATTTATATATTCTTTGTTGGTATTGCTCAGTAAGTGTACTAATTTATGTGATGAATGGTTTCTACTCCCCCTTGCATTATTAATCCCTTTAACACAAAACATCTTTTTTTCTTTTGTATTATCTGAAGCATGATTTAGTAGATATTTGATAATGATAACCTTTATTTACTCTGGAGGATCCTACTATAATTTTTTTGTATAATTTTAAATTATTAAAGATGTTATATAGAAAAGTTTTACTACTTTTCTGTTTTTTAGAACTTCAAAGTGTGAAATAGGAAAATTAATTAGGAAAAGGGTTTTTTTTAATGAAAACAGTTAGGGTAAATTTCTCTCCAATTAAGGTGAAAATATATGAATTTTGCACACTAAGAAATTGGACATAATATGACCATCTAATGTTAGTTTGTGTGAAGTATAATTTTCTAGTTAGTAATTAAAGCAATAATTGAGAATTATGTGTCATGCAAAGTTAGTTGAATTTATAAGCCACATATGGTAAATATAGTCTGTTGGTAGTTTTTTTTTTTTAATATTATCTATGTAATCAAAAATAACACTAAGATTCTAATGAACAATTTATTTTAAAAATTAATCATAGAACACAGAAACTAAGCTAAGAGTTTCTAAGTATTTTTGTTAATGTATTTTCATATAATATTTATTTTGAAATAGGCAAGAAAACTGGATGTATATTTTGAATATGAAGAAAAAATAATGAGCAAAACTACTCTGGATAAATCTATTCTGGATATAATATCAGACCCTGATGGTATGTAGCATAAATATGAGGTAAATGTAAGTTTCACATCTCATAAATTCAGCTTTTTTTTTTTCTTTTTAATTTGCCAGAGAACACATGTACTCATCAGAATAGGGGGAAGGGAGAAAACACCCCCATATATACATGGGGCATGGTCATGCTGCAATCTCTTCTCCGCTACTTCTCTATCCTGTTAGGATTTTGGACACATGTGAATATGGATCTAGTTGTTTTTCAGGGCACTGAACCTGGGACTCAAACCTCTTGGTTGGCTCTATGGGACCTGACTGCCTTAAGCAGTAGGCCACATGGCTGGCCCCAATATTTTCAATTCAAATAAAATTGGAATAGAATTACTGTTTTTCTGATGATCGGTGTGCTTTCTGTTGAAAGTTTTTTCAATATAGTATTTCCTAATGTAGAACAATTTCTATTTTATTTCATTGAACTTTTGTTTGATAGTATTTTGGCACTTTTTATGTTCATTTATTTGTTTAATATGATCAATCTGAAGCTCAGTTTGTGCTGGTTTCAGAAGATTTGAAGGTATAACATTTAAAACAAGTGTCTCTAAGTGGTATGCTTTCTAAATTACTTTGGTTTTCACCTGAGAAATTTCACAAAAAGGTGTATCTGAAACTGAATTTTTTACATGTGTAGGGTTCCTTTTCTTTCTTTTTTTTTTTTTAAGAGAGAGTTTTTGTTATATAGTGCTTGTGCTCACCAGAGAAACAGACAAAAAGCGAGAAATCACCCCTGCTCCAGGAGGGATGACCATGCTGCAGTTCCTTCTCCATTCTCCTCTTGGGATTTTGGGCACGCACACACGTATCTGGCGTGAGGTCTAAGCTGCCAGGTCTGGGGACTTGCATCACATGGGAGTCCAACTACATAACCTTTATGCCATCTGCTGGTCCCAGGAATTCACCTTTAAAGGAACTCTGTCAATCCCTTTATATTTACCTAAATGTTTGTATGTCACATTTTTCTTAAAACAAGGTATAGTTACTTGTACTTAGAAAAATGTTCATCTAATTTTAACACTATAATAATTGTGAGCTTTACATTGGGTTTTAGCCTCTAAAATTCTCTGAACCAAGAGGCTTGTCAGTCTTTAGAATAGATTGATTGATTGCATATTTTGGCTATTGTAAATAGTGCTGAAATAGACATTGGAGTGAATATATCTCTATGATATACTGATTTCCTTTCCTTTCCGTTTATGTGTAGTCGTGGGATTGCTGGATCACAAGGCAGCTCTATTTCAGTTTTTTGAGAAATCTTTTTTTATTATTTTCAAAAATGATTACATTGGGAACCAGCAGTTAGCGTAATGGCTATGTCGCTGGACTCCCACGTAGTCGACCGCGGTTCGTGTCCCGGACCCGGTGGCTTAAAACTCACGCCGGGCGCGTGTGCGTGCGTGCCCAAGATCCCGAGAGGAGAATGGAGGAGAAGGGATTGCGGTGTGACCATCCCCCCTGGGAGGTGATTTCTCGCTTTCTGTCTCTATGTCTCTCTCTGTCTGTCTGGCGAGCGCACGCGCCCTACAGTGAAAATCTCTCCAAAAAAAAAAGATTACATTTATTACATTCTCCCCAACAGTATAAAACAGTTCCCTGTTCTCCACATCTTTGTCAGCACTTATTGTCTTTTAACAATAGTCATTTTAACTGGGATCAGATTATATCTCCTTTTGTTTTAGATTCACATCCCCCTGATGATCAGTGATGTTAAACATTTACTCATACTTATTGGCCATTTGTATGACTTTCTTTGAGAGACATCTATTCAGATCATTTGCCCATTTTCTTATCAGATCTTTTTGTTGTTGCTGCATAGTTGTTTGAGTTCATATTTTTTGGTTATAAATACCAGGTTTTTTGAGTTATAGTTTTGGTGTAAATTTTAGACTTTATTCCAATTTGGAAAGTAATTTTAGAAAGTCCTGATTGTCGGGACCAGCACTTGGCATAATGACTGTGTCGCTGGACTCCCATGTAGTCGACTACAGTTCAAATCCCGGACCCAGTGGCTTAAACTCATGCCGGGGGCGTGTGTGTGCATGCCCAAGATCCCAAGAGGAGAATGGAGGAGAAGGGATTGTGTTGTGGCCATACCCCCTGGGGGTGATTTCTCGCTTTCTGTCTGTCTCTCTGTCTTTCTGGTGAGCACATGTGCCCTATAGCAAAAACCTCTCGAAAAAAAAAAGTCCTGATTGTCTTGTAACTAAAGATGCCATTCTAAAAACACCTAAGGAACTATAAGTATGCTTACACTTTTAAAAAATAGGTTTGTGGTGAGAACATAGCATTTTGAAGGTATATGTTTTACAATGAAAGAAATGTAAAAGGTTATAGTAAGTCCATCACTTCTGAGCTGTACCTTGTTATTTACAATAAATTTTGAGTAAAGTTGAAACACATAAGTGTGTTGATATAAAAGCAATCAGAGCTCGCTCTCTCTCTTTTCTTCCTTTCTCAATTTATTCCTGAAGACATTAAATGAGGCAGAGCAACGTCGGCATTTATGAAGAGTGGTGGTCTGCTGCCACTTCAGCGCAGAACAAGATGTTAGAACTTGAGCAGGATGACAAGGACATCCATGTATGGGGTAGAGGGAATGTTGGTAACCTGGCATGAGGAGTCAAAGGCCAAGATATGTGTGCAAAGTTTCCGCATGTGGGAGCAGTTCATCAAGGGTGAAGAGCCCTAACAGATGAGGAGGGGTGATCCTGAGCAGGGAAGCCCAGCCTGGGCCCACAGGATGTAGAAGTATGTCCTGGTGTGTGGATAGGTCCACGAGAGAGAATCAGAGCCCAAGTAAAGTGACATCCTTGTAGGCAAGGGGGTGGCAGCAGAGATGGGGTATTTGTTATATACAGGGAACTGTTTAACGAAATATATCAGATAAGATCGTTTCCTATTGTCAGAGAAGGAATTTAAAAATATAGAAAGAGAAAAGACTAGAATTAACCTGGTAGTGTTGCACTGAAATTCGGGTTTGGATGTGAAATTAGTGTTTTCACTATGTGTTCATCAGATATAGAAATAAGTGCAGATTTGTGTGGCTTACGTGTGTGTACACTGATAGCTGTTCTCTAGCTCTGCCAACTGAGAGGGCTGGGAGCTGCAGTAAACCACGGTAAAGATTTTGGCTTATAAATATAATTTTCCACTATAACTCTATGAAGAAGTTGTTGATTCCAGAACTGAGGTTAGAGAGAGAAAGTACAAAATGAGTCTGGAACGTTTTGTTGTGTCAGAAAGCAAGGGAACTCAAAATGCAATGGAATGTGTCAAAATGACCAAGAAGTCAACTTGAAAAGGCTCCTGATGTTGACAATAGGAGCAACAAAATCAATAATGAAAATAACAGGTTATCTCTGAATGAAATAGGAAGCAGTGAGTCTGTACAAACATAATAAATGAAATAAAATTAAGTTTTACAGGATATTTACACAGTTTGAAAGTATCACCCCACAAAATACCACTTAATTAACTTTATAATGGACATTTCTGATGAATACCCAATTAGCTAATTACAGAGAACATCATCAGTAATGAGACATACTAAGATAAAACAGTATACTACCCAGTGGGATTCAGTACAGTGAACACACTTTTGCAGAATTCTCAGTGATATTCTTGAAACAGGATCTAAGAGTTGGTTGCATATGTATCACATAGTAATAATATACCAGTGTTAATTTGCTCTCAAATTGTTCAGGAAGAAGAAAGCTCTTCCTGAAAACTTTTCTCTAATGTCCTAAATTATTTAGTGAGGGAATGCTGACTTTCACATAGAGAGCAGTCACAGGGCAGACTTAAAGGTGACAAGAGGTTCCAGGCTATGGCTAGGGACTCTGGAATAATGACCATCATAAAGGATACATTTCTGCTGTTTGAGTTTGACTCCTCTGGCTATGTCATTAAAAACATCAGGGTGCTCTCCAGCTCTTACTACCAGGTGACTTTTTAAAACTTTAGTAGAGGTTCTAGGGTGTTTATTAAACTGTAGCTATGTATAGTATTTTTCTCCTTGAAGGAGAGTAAAGAGAGAGGGAACTGTTCCTCTTTTTAAGCTAAATCAGTGCCTGGGGTTTGGGGGGGGAGACCTTCCTCTCCTGTCTTAGGAGGTCAGGGCAAGTCTCATTACTCGTTTCATGTTTTGTCCACTACTTAGTCGTAGTTGCAGTCGTAGTTGCAGCCGTAGTTGCATGAAATGTACAGTGGAACAGACTAAAATTAAAGTGTTCTGGCTCGAGCACCAAGAAGGGGAAGCCACAGGAGAGGGAAAGTGCCAGCAAGATTGCAGAAAGGAACGAGCTCAGGAAAGCAACCCCATAAAGTTGTTTATGAATTCCTGGCTCACCCCTGAACTGCACACGCACGATGAATCTGATCCTAAATCACATTGCAGAGACTGAGATGAACCAACTCCCAGTTCACAGATTGGCCAGTGGGTGGCGGAACAGATCCCTGTAGCACTGTTGAAGGTTTGAAAATACAATCAGTGAGGCTATCAGGCTAATCCCCTACTAAAACGAAAGGTATCAGCCTTCTCCTAGGATTTAAATAGAACCTTGAGTCTTGTAAACTAATACTCAGACTGTTCCATGTATATTTATGTGTGAATTTGAGAACCTATCCTGTGTTTTATCATTCTTTGTTATATTCATGGAATAAGGACAATTTGAGAATGAGTGTCTGGATTCCAAACCGTATTTTTAAAATAATGGTGTATTAGTCATTGTGTTTTGAAAAGAAAACCTACTTTTTTATAATAAAAAAACAGTTCTGAATTCTTGGGTCTTAGGTAATACTTTGGAGTGAGAGTAAGTGTTATTTGTTGAGACCAATGTTATCACTTCTATATCAAAGTGTACCTAGTAAAAGAAGGGACCATAAATTAGTTCTTCTGGACAGTCTTAGACTTTGGATACTAGGAGGAGGTCAAAGCTACTACAAGCAGGAACTTTGAAATTTTATGTTTTATCTTAACACTTGAGGCAAATATATAATAATGGTGTTTATTTTAATATAAAAGTGATTTTTTTCAAAACCTTATAATATCCTTCAAAAAAGGAGACAGAGAACTGTTACTTTAGGCTCAGCCAGACGGTGTATTTAATCAGCAAAGTTTCATAGGCCAGCACCTAGTGTAACCATACAGCTGGTTTCCCAGAACAGTCCCATTTCTTATACCAGCTGTTCTCATGTAATTGCTACCACAACAGCATGCTGTTACCATTTTGAAAGTATTCCTGTCTTAGAATTGTATGATTACCCTGTTTATATCCTTTTCTTTCTGAATTTGTGTCTAAATGGTAAATCGCAACATTATAGACAGTTTGGAAGATAGAATGGAGAGGCTTCCATAATCCAACCCTCTAATGCTAATTTAATTGTTCAAGAACTGTATTTTGTTTTGTCACATTTGTATATGCCTTAAATCTTAGTGTACTTCTCAATACTGACTGCAATTTGTAATAACCACAATTATGGGAGTCTTTTTTAAAATCTCTTTTTCTCTATGTAGCAGGAACTCCGGAGGATAAAATGAGGCTGTTTCTTATCTATTACATAAGCACACAGCAAGCACCTTCTGAGGTATGTCCTCCATTCATTTATTGGGAGTAAGAGAGAAAACTTGACTGCAGTTTAAATTTCAAAAATAGAAGTAAATAGCACCGTGACCAAATATTTACTTCATTCCTTTCTTTAAAAGAAAAACAATTTGTTAAGGCTGTTTCGATTTATTGCTGAGCTTTATAGCAGTATTTGTTGTCCCTAGGGAAAACTACCCAATCATGAGCTGTCTGACCACTTTTAAGTTGTTGAAATATGAACTGAATTCAAATGACCAGAATTTTTATTTCTGAAATATAACTATTCTAAACTATTAACCAGGTTTGCCATGCTTTTTAAAAGGTTAGTTTTATTATTTTAAAACTGATGTCTAATATAGAAAATATTATTTGTTGGCTGTTCTGTAATGAAAAAGAAATTTGGGGGTCAGATTTTTCTGAGTTAGAGATTAGACTCTTTGCCATAGGGCGGGCGACACCACATCCCGAGAGTAGACTCTTTTTTAATGTTTATTTAGCATTGTTTTACTGGATGAGCAGTAAGTATAGGAACCTCAGAGATGACATCTAGACTGATACAGGTATTGGAAACTCTTCCTTTTTTTTTTTTTATAAATACCTGGTAAATTGTGAGACTTTTTGTTGGTCAAAACTCTGGCATATGGGACCAGCAGTTAGCGTAATGGCTATGTCACTGGACTCCCATGTAGTTGACCGTGGTTCCCGTCCCAGACCCGGTGGCTTAAAACTCACGCCGGGCTCGTGTGCGTGCATGCCCAAGATCCCGAGAGGAGAATGGAGAAGGGATTGCAGCGTGGCCATCCCCGCTGGGGGGTGATTTTTCGCTTTCTGTCTGTCTCTCTCTGTCTGGCGAGCGCACGCACCCTATAGTAAGAAAAAAAAACAAACCTCTCCCCCCCAAAAAAATTTCTGGCATAGTAAAACAGCAGACTGACCCCAATGTGTACCATTCTGCTTTATTTTGAAAATACATCTCTTCACTTTTATTTTAATTCAGTAAGAAAATAAGGTTTTATTTTAAAAATTATTAATGACAATTTAATTATCTCTTTGAGTATTCTTTTTTTGTTAAAAGAAGTATTTATTTTACTTATCATTGTTATATTTTAATTTGACCAGAGCAGAGGAGGGAGGGAGGATGTGAACACAAGAAAATAAGAAAGTAAGCCAGTGGGTCCAGGACTTGAACCATGGTCAGCCATGTGAGTGGGGGTTCAGTGCTTCCAACCACCATGCCACCTGCCAACCACGTATCTTTGAGGATTCTAATAGTCTAATTATAATATTTTCCTAAGAATTTGTGATTTTTTTCTGGACCAGCAGCTGGCATAATGATTATGTTGCTGGACTTCCACGTAGGCGACCGCAATTCAAGTCCTGGACCCAGTGGCTTGAAACTCACACTGGGCACAATGCACATGCTTGCGAGCCCAAAATCCCGAGAAGAGAAGGGAAGAGAGAGATTGCAGCATGGCCATCCCCCTTCGGGGTGATTTCTCTCTTTCTGTCTCTCTGGCAAGCACATGTGCCCTACAGCAAAAAATAATTCCCACAAGAAAAAAGCGATTTCTTTAAAGTCAGTATTCCCTTAATTTGACTACATTATTTTATTTTGGTTTGCTTTTGGTAAGGAGTATGCCTTTTCATAAATTTAGGTCATCATTAGAAGGCTTGAAGCAAATTATGAATACTAATGTCAAGTTAATACCCCCCAAAAATGCATAGTAGTAAAAATATTTGGTTGATAATGAGCTTATACATTTCTGCCTTGTAAAATTTGTATAGTGGAGTCACTATAATGAGAGGCTCTGGAATTAAAAAGGGTAAGGAAGAGAAAAAAAATTTTTTAAGTATAAGTTATCTCTTGTTCAGTACCTGAATCTGGACCTCTAGGGGGTGAGTATGAAACAGGACACCTGAATATGCAGTTCCCTTCAGTCAATGTCATTCCCCTTGTGTTTCTGGTTTTAATATATGCTTGTTCACCAGTTCATTTAGTGTTGGTCCCAAGGAAAGGCAGTCTATTTTCACAGTAGATGGAAACTAACTTTGTTGGGCTTACTGAGAGATGACACAAAATACTGTCCCCTATAGGAGACTTGGGAACCTGTCTGGTAATTTTCATCATACGTGATTTGTTCTCAGTTGCTCACTTGGGGGTGGGTATTCATTTAAAATATAATTCCACTTTTTTTGGGGTGCTAAGAATTTAAACTCAAGCCTTTCGTCTAACCTTTTGATTAATCACATAACAATCTTACAGGAAAGTAAAATATGTTGTCATATAGTTTTCTTCTTATTTCAGGCTGACTTGGAGCAGTATAAAAAAGCTTTAACTGATGCTGGATGCAACCTTACTCCCTTACAATATATCAAACAATGGAAGTAAGTTTTATTTTCTTTAATTCTTCTCACTTTAAGAGGGCACAGTTGATATTTCATTTCCAAGAAAATTCTAGTAAGAAAATTTAACAGTGCCTTGGTGATTGCTTTATATCCATTGCAATTAATATTTTCTTATCTGTGCCACTTTATCCACATCTTGAATATACATCAAATAGTAATAACTTTCTTTTTTTTTTTTTGGGGGGGGGATTAAATTACCATAAATATTAATAACTTTTTTTTTTTTTTTTTGGGGGGGGGAGGTTTTTGCTGTAGGGCATATGCGCTCGCCAGACAGAGAGAGACAGAAAGCGAGAAATCACCCCTCATGAGGGATGGCCACACCGCAATCCCTTCTCCTCCATTCTCCTCTTGGGATCTTGGGCACACACGCACACGCGCCTGGCATGAGTTTTAAGCCACTGGGTCCGGGACGTGAACTGCTGTCGACTACATGGGAGTCCAGTGACATAGCCATTATGCCAACTGCTAGTCCCAGTAATAGCTTTCTTTTTCAAACAGACTTTATACTTTTCCACAGATAAGGCAAGAAAGTCAAAGCCTGAAATGTTTTGGGTCAAATATCCCAAAAGCGTTGCAAAGAAATTTTTTTTTTTGGAGAGGTTTTTGCTACAGGATGCGTGTGTTCTCCAGAGAGACAGAGAGAGAGAGAGACAGAAAGCGAGAAATCACCCCCCATGGGGGATGACCATGCCACAATCCCTTCTCCTCTCAGGATCTTGGGCATGCATGGACACACGCCTGGTGTGAGTTTAAACCACTGGGTCCAGGACTTGAACTCCGGTCGACTACATGGGAGTTCAGCGACATAGCCATTATGTTAACTGCTGGTCCCCACAAAGAAATTTTAATTTCACTAATAATCAGAGAAATGCAGATAAATATAATATAGAAATTTAGGTACTGTTGTGCCACAGAGACAGGAAAATTAATTCGTACATTCATACACTGCTACTAAGAGTATAAATTATTATGTTGTTCTGAATGGCATAAAACAGGGCCATTCCCCCAACCTTGGGCTACAGACCAGTGTCAGTCCACGGCCTGTTGGAGGCCGGACCAGGCCTGTTGGGGCTGTTGAACTTCCTGACCTCATCTTCCTTTCCTGACCACCCAACAGGCGGTGGGAGAACAAGGAGGCTTCTTCTGTGTTTGCAGCCACTCCCCATCTTTGGCGTTGCCTGGGATCTGCCTCCTGTTGAATCAGTAGCAGTACTGGATTCTCATAGGAGCCAAATGATTTTTATGTGATTGTCTCACTGCATATTGCTTGCAGTGTAGTTAGTGGAAAGGGGTGTTTGGTGGATGTAGTGTGCTTGGGTCATCCCAAGACTAACCCCACCCCCAACCTCTTCTGGCTGTAGAGGGATTGTCTTCCATGACTGGGGAAGGTTGGAGACTGCTGGTACAAACAAAAATTTTAAATAGATTTGGGGCCAGCTGGTGGCATGGTGGTTAAGGCAGCTAAATTTCACATGGCTTACTGTACCATTTAAGTCTTGAACCTAAGAGCTTGAAAAACAAGCCAGGTGTGTGGAGGCGCCCGAAGTCCTAAGAGGAGAATGGAGGAAAAGGGATTGCAACACGGCCATCCTCCTCCAGGCAGAGATTTCTCACTTTCCTTCTCTCTCTTTCTCCAGTGAACACACATGCCCTATAGCAAATTAAAAAAAAAAAATCATTTATTAAAAAAATATAGCTTTGATCTGTGTGTCTACTCATAAAGATTTATCTCAAAGAATTAATTGGAATTATAAATCTTAAAATTAATTGTAATAATGATATTTTGAACACCAACGAAATGTCCAGTAATAGGAGGTAAATGAATTGTAACATTTCCAAGGGACTCATTAAAAATCATGTTGTAGAAAACTTACTTAAAGACATTGGAAAATGTTCATGTTATAGTGTAAAGTGAAAAACTAGCTTATAACACTATTGGTTGACTTGATAAGCACTTTCCTAAGACTGAACATAAGCAAGCCCCTACTGTCATCAAGTTTGTGTCACAGTAACAGTCACCAAAGAAGCAAATACTGTTTGCTCGTTATATTAGGTGTCATCAAAGAGTTTATGGAAATTTTGTATTATTGAAAAAAGTATCTATGAAGTTCGAACATTTTTGGCTCCAGAATAAACTTGTAATTTAATTCCATTTTCCACAGACTTTTTGAAGTTTTCTCAGAATATTAAAATGATGTTACCCGATTTAAGGATATTAAACTGAGTGATAAGATCTTAACTTGTTGAGGGACCAGCAGGTGGCATGGTGGTTAAAGCCCTGGACACTCCCATATGGCCAATCCCGGACCTGG
>NW_006159844.1:9976871-9997165 GCF_000334495.1 Tupaia belangeri chinensis | reverse complement strand
CCCCCCCCCCCCCCCCCCGGCCTCTCTGGGCAAATGAAAATAAGTGAATGAATAAATAAAATTAAATAATTTTTTAAAATCTTGTTGAGAGTGATAGGTAAATTTGTTTAAGCAATCAGGGAAAATCACCATTGGGTAATTTACATCTGACCCAAAATTTAGATGGCATTTTCTATAGTGTGATCCTCTATTACCCATCCATGTGTATGTGTGAATATCAGTACACACATGTATGCAGTTGATTGCATAGCTGGAACAACATGCACCTAAATGTTGGTGACTCCAGGTGGTAGAATTTTTTCCTTTTAGGTATTTTTCTTTTTTTTTTTAACAGTGGTTATCTCTGAGGAGTGCTCCAGTTTAAGAGTACCTTTTTACTATCTGTGCTTTTGGTTATTCAGATTTTCTTTCATTCATTTGACCATGTTATTATAATAGGGAAAAAACAAACCTTTGTGTAGAGACAGCCCTCTAGTGCAACAGTTAAGTGCTCTGCACACACAGCTAAATTACATGGCCAACCGCAGTCTGATCTTAACCTCAGTGGCTGGAAAATATACCATGCACATCCTGACAGGTTAGAGAAATGGAGGGAAAAGAATTATAGCTGACTACCCCACTAGCGGAGTCCCTCTCTCCCTCCCACTCTCCTCTTCTCCATCCCCCTCTTCCTCCTCCCTCTTCTCTCTCCCCTTCCTCCTCCTTCCCCCATCTCCCCCTCTCCCTGAGGAATACATTGAATGCACATATCCTAAACTGAAAACTGTCTTCTCCAATTTTTATAATACATTCACTTACAGATTTGGCTAGATAGCATATTTCATTCTTTCTATATTATCATTTATGTGAACCTCTTTAATATTTGGACTTTTAAGGAAAAAGTCTTGGGCATTGTTTTATGTAGTTAAAACATATAATCTCTAACTTGTAGCATTTATTTTTCTTTCCAATTCTAAGAGTCCTATCACTTTATTGAAGAAAATTTATGAAAACTCAAAAGGTACTAAGAAAATAAAAATTTACCTGTAACCTCACCATCCAGAGAGTACAGATAAATGCTAGTACACACCCATCCTTTTTGTATACAAATTTTAAGGGGGCATTCATTAGCACAGTTTTGTATTCTAATTTCTGAAAATGTTTATGTTAGGGGTTTTTTTGTTGTTGTTGTCTTTAAATAGTCTCCCATGGTAGAATTTACTATTTGAGTGATATTCAGCCATACAAATGTACTATTATTTATTTAATCCATTTTTGTTGTCCAGAGCACTAGCAGATGGCATAATGGTTATGTTGCTGGACTCACATGTTGTCAACCACTGTTCAAGTCCTGAACCTAGCTACTTAAAACTCATGCTGGGGGCATGTGTGTGTGTGTGTGTGTGTGTGTGTGCCCAAAATCCCAAGAGAGGAGGGACTGCGACATGACCATCCCCTCCCCCTCCATTCCTGGGGGGTGTCGATTTCTTGCTTTCGTTGTCTCTGGCAAATTTTTATTAAGGCAGTAATTCCAATCTACTGCTTAAACAGTTGATTCATGTCCTCCTTTCTTAACATGATTGCAGTTTTTATGTTTGAGCTTTCTCTGCCTAACTTCTAACAATCTTACAGTTTTGTCTTTTGTTTTTTTTAGAGGGAGGTTTGTTATAAGGCACTTGAGCTCACCGGAGAGACAAAGAGAGAAAAAGTGAGAAATCACTCCCTTAGAGGGGAATGGCCACTCGTGCACCCAGGGTGAGTTTTGAGCCACTGGGCCCAGCACTCGGACTGTGGCTGACCACAACGGAATCTAGCAACATAACCATTTGCTGGGCCATCTGCTATTTCCCCAATCTTAAAGTTTTGATAGCACCTAGACATTTAGAAAGCTTGAAAATAAACGACTATCTAATTAAGTATAAAGATTTTAATACATAATATAACCAAAGGGGAAAAATCACTGGATAGCAGAATTCATGAAATGGTTTTGAACTGAGTCTTAAAGGGATATGTGCAGTTTCTATGGAGGAAGGTAGTGAGATTATACTCCCCACAGAACATAATGAACACAGACATGTATCTGGAAATAAGGGAATATAGAATATGTGGAACAGTGAAGAAACTAAATATAATTGTTACCATTTCAGTCAGCAGTTTCTTTAATGATTAGCAACGTATTTTTTTCTTTAATGATTAGATATAAATAAAGGAAGATAAATTGTATAGTAGGGGAAACCAATGTGCTTTTTTTGGAGGGGGGCGAGGGGGTTTGCTATAGGGCCTGTGCACTTGCTAGAAAGACAGAGACAGAGAGCGAGAAATGACCCCCCAGGGGATGGCCACAATCCCTTCTCCTCTATTCTCCTCTCGGGATCTTTGCACGCATGCACACACACCCGGTGTGAGTTTAAGCCACCAGGTCCAGGACTCAAACTGCAGTTGACTACACAGGAGTCCAGCGACATAGCCATTGTGCCAACTGCTGGTTCCGTGTTTGTGTTTTTTTAAAGAATCTCAATATTTCAGTATTAATAGCAATATGGTCATTAGCTGAAAACATACTTCTCTTTTTAGAAAATGTCTGCATATTAGAGTTAGTCAATAGGTACTTTAACACCCTGATACTAAATGTTAGCACTAATAATCAGCTTTTAAGTATAACATCCTTATTTCATAGGGCTTTTGCCAAGATGGCCTCAGCTCCTGCCAGCTATGGCAACACTACCACTAAGCCAATGGGGTAAGTATTTTCAGTAATTTTGGTTGAATCTTTGTCCCCTAAACCTTAATTAGATGTACAGACCTTAAAAATGCAGTATCTGAAACTTTGAATGCATAATGTTTTGTTACAATACAGGATAGAATATGCCTTTCACTTCTTTTAGATGGTTAAAATTCTTCCTTTAAAATGTAGGCTTATATATTTTACATCATATGAACTATTGGCTTTGTGTGCTTCTTTGTTCTTAAAACATTACATTTATCCTTTTCATAATGTTAAAACTATTTTTTAAAAAACTATTTTATTTAACTTTATCTATTTATGTATTTATTTTTATTTGACCGGGTTGTGGGGGAGAGAAGGTGAGATCCAGGACTTGAACCCCAGTTGACCATGTGGGAGTCCAGTGCCCTTAACCACCATGCCACCTGCCAGCCCCTGTTAAAACTATTTTTATACTAGACCTGGCTCCAAGATAGATCCAGGAATAGTGTTAACTGATAAATAGGAAGTTCACAGGGCTAGAGTCCTATAGAGTACCTGTGTGTGACTTAAAAAGCGGTTTAAAGTCGTTCTGACTGTCCTTACCCATACTATATGAGTGTCAGACTCCCAGCTTAATATTTAGAATTGGAACAAAAGCATGAAGCCCAGGGGAAAACATTTATTTTATCTCCACACTAAGCTACAGGTTGTGTGTTGTGTTTTGTTTTTTAGATTTTGCCACAGGGCTCATGCACTCAACCAAAAGGAGGGAAAGTGAGAAATCATTCCCAGGGGTGATGGCCACTCCACAGTTCCATCTCCTCCATTCTCGGGATCTTGGGCATACATGCACATGCCCTCAGCCTGATGTTCAAACGGCTAGGTCCAGGGCTCAAACCGTGATCAGCCGTGTGGGAGTCCAGCACCTTAACCACCACACCACCTGCAGGCCCCTAAGCTACTGGTTTTAATGAAACAAGTTCCAAAAACAAAAGCACTTGACCTAAAGCAGAACCTTATAAGCAGTTTAGAAAATGAATCCAGCTGCTGGTACCCTCAGATAGTGTTGAGCAGGGTAGCACAGAGGTCAGAGTTGTCAGGTGCCAAGAATTGCCTCAGAGCCATTGATCCCAGCAAAGATCGCTTTCTCTTGTTTCTTTCAATGAAAGGATTTCCACCTTGTCCATCTCTTCATTTCAGAGAGGAGTTAAGACAAGGCAGGGAAAAAGAAAATATTTTTAGAAAATTACTCTCATGTATTTAATAAAACAGATTTCCCAGTTTTATGTCTTAAAACCATATTGAATATTAAAAACTTATTAACAACTGGTACAGTGGAGTGTGCCTTTAGTTCCAGCAACTTGGGAAGCTGAAGAATTAGGATCACAAGTTCCAGGCCACTGTGAGCAACAAAGGAAGATCCTGTCCCCCCCCCTTTTTTTTTTTTTTTTTTTTTTTTTGGAGAGGTTTTTGCTATAGGGCGCGGTTTTTGCTGTAGACATAGAGACAGAAAGCGAGAAATCACTCCCCCAGGGGGGATGGTCATGCCGCAATCCCTTCTCCATTCTGCTCCCGGGATCTTGGGCACGCACACACACGCGCCCAGCGTGAGTTTTAAGCCACCGGGTCCGGGACGTGAACCACGGTCGACTGTGGGAGTCCAGCGACATAGCCATTATGCTAACTGCTGGTTCCCAATCCTGTCCCCTTTTATCCCCCAGAAAACCTATCGCATCTCTTACTGATTTTTTAGTTGGAAATTTAATAAAATGTACTATAAGAATATTGTACATGGTCTAGCCTCAGTGGTGTAAATGTTAGAGTGCCAGTCTTTAATGCCACAGCCACATGGGATGCCTGAGTTCAGATCCTGGACCAACCTGAACGTGATAGGTGTGGAGGTGCACCATTATAATCCTAGCCAACTGGAAGGTGGAGCAGAGGATCATAACAGACTCTAAGGGAGGGAAAAAAAAAAGAATGGTACCAATCTCTTTCTCTCACCGTGCCTTTCCCTCCTATATACATGCATCCTCTGTCATTGGGCGAAAAAAAAGAAGGTAAACAGAAATCTCAGATGATAGAAGGCCATCCCTAACTTTCTAATACTATAATACAGGATAGCTCTTCTGTCCTGGAAAGCATCTTTTGATCACATCCCCTAAGAGAAACTATTGACATTTAAACAATATAAACTCAGTATGGCAACTTATTTTTGTTGTTTTAAGTTTTGTTGTTAGAAATTCAGGCAATAAACATTCTTCAGAATTCATACAAAATTCATGAAGTATATTGCCCTTCATGTTTTTATATGATACATTTTATGTATATAGGAGGGAGGCCGTATATACTACACAATGCAGGGTTGGGTCCAGGTTCTGTGATACAAGAAACACAGAGGCATTTGACCTACTCATGGACCTACTCATGATATTTACAGCATGCATTTCTAGTATGTTAGTGTGTTTTGAACTAAAGCGAGTTGTCTGAATTCTATTTTTAATTTTATTGTTTTAGCATTAAGGCAATAAGAAGTCAAGGAATTCTCAAATCTGCCAAAAAATTATAGCTAAGGCTATCCAATTAAAATGTTGATTTTTTTGAGGACAACTCTATTTTTTAATAATGATAGACTAACCCAAGTATTTTATTACCATTTTATTGTTAACTAAAATGGCAGTATTGAAGAAAACCAGATGCCGAGGAATGGAAACAGCACTCAGAGAGATAGGAGAACTATTTTATTACGTCGGCGGGCACTGAGGAGTTAACACTCTGACTCTCCAGCCCCAGCTGAGAGTTGGACATAGTCTTTTATGAGTGAATTGGGGAGGGGCAGTTTCAGCACACTTGAGGTGTCCTATCAGGGAAGGGATCAGTGTCTGCCCTAGTACAGAGCTGGCAGAGAAGCAGGGAATCCAATGTGCTCAAGGCCTCCGGTGCTCAACAGTTCAGGGGAGAAGCAGCTAGCTCACGGGATAACAGAAAGCCCAGGCAGCTATCAGCTCTGGGTTGCTTCAAGGTTGCTCACAAGTTTCTCCATATCAGAACAGAAGGTTCAGGCAGTTATCAGCCTTGGGTTGCTCCACATCAGCAGCAGTGATATCCATGGCAGCAGAATATCTTAAGGCCCTGTGCAAACCAAGGTGGTGGGTACAGTGAACATGAGCATGTGGTGTGTAATCAAGTAAATATCTTAACTGTAAAAGATTTGAGAGACAATCTGTATTTAGAGCGATCCTTCTTCTCTTTTGCCCCATGTAGTCTCTTATCACGAGTCATGAACACAGGATCACAGTTTGTGATGGAAGGAGTGAAGAACCTGGTTTTAAAACAGCAAGTAAGTATACATGTTAGAAAATACAGGGCATTGGTAACTCATAACTGTTGACAGGTTGACCATTTAGTTAGTACACTTTGAATTTACTCAAGTAATAAATATTAGAAACAAAAAGATTTTTAAATTATATTTAAGAATATGAGGTTATCTTTATATGTCTAATTCAGGACTCTGTTTTTATGCCTTTGTTTTCATTTGGGCTTTATGTCATTTTGATTTTTTTTTATGTTGCTTCAAGGTTGCTCACAAGTTTCTCCATATCAGAACAGAAGGTTCAGGCAGTTATCAGCCTTGGGTTGCTCCACATCAGCAGCAGTGATATCCATGGCAGCAGAATATCTTAAGGCCCTGTGCAAACCAAGGTGGTGGGTACAGTGAACATGAGCATGTGGTGTGTAATCAAGTAAATATCTTAACTGTAAAAGATTTGAGAGACAATCTGTATTTAGAGCGATCCTTCTTCTCTTTTGCCCCATGTAGTCTCTTATCACGAGTCATGAACACAGGATCACAGTTTGTGATGGAAGGAGTGAAGAACCTGGTTTTAAAACAGCAAGTAAGTATACATGTTAGAAAATACAGGGCATTGGTAACTCATAACTGTTGACAGGTTGACCATTTAGTTAGTACACTTTGAATTTACTCAAGTAATAAATATTAGAAACAAAAAGATTTTTAAATTATATTTAAGAATATGAGGTTATCTTTATATGTCTAATTCAGGACTCTGTTTTTATGCCTTTGTTTTCATTTGGGCTTTATGTCATTTTGATTTTTTTTTATTACCCTCAAGTTTGTAAAAGTACATTAATTGAAAAAATGAACTTAATCTATTTAGAATAATGGAACTGCTGCATAATGAATTATTTAGCATATACTCAGAAAATTAATAAGATAGTGAAAGTCTAAAGTCTTTGTAAATTGGAATAAATAAAGTACTTTAAGTAGAATTCATATTTTGTGGTAATGAAATTATAGGTTGACTTTCCATTTCATTTTTTTAGTCTTTGGCTTTACATTAAGACACTTTTAAGTGATTTTTATGTTTGTGCTTTTTCTATTGTAATGTATAGATAGTCTGCGTCAGAGTCACCGTTTATTGATTTGGTTTCTTCTCAAAAATACTTTTTTTTTTCTTTTTGTTATAGAGATTTGCAAATATACCTTAGTATATAACAAACTCTCTTAAACCCTTCAGTACCAAGTAGCATCCTGTGGCTGGCAGGAGGTATGGCAGTTAAGGGCACTGGATTCCCACATGGTTAACTGTGATTTGAGTCCTGGACGTGGCGACTTGCTTTCTCACTTTCTCTCTCTCTCTTTCTCACTCACTCACTCACTCACTCACTCTGTCCCTCTCTGGTCAAATAAATAAGTAAAGTTAAATTAAATAATTACTTCAAAAAAATAGCATCCCTTACTTGTTTTATCTACCTTGTATGTGTTTATTTTTTATTTTTTTTAATTATTTTATTTCTTTATTTTCACATGAGTTTTGCCAGAGAAAGAGAGCGCGCGTGCAAGCTGCCTGGTTCAGGACTTGAACCGTGGTCGGCCATGTGGGAATTCCAGCACCTTAACCATCATGCCACTTGCTGGCCCCTAGTTTTAATTTTTATTGGAACATTTTAAGGTAAGTCTGAGACATATTTTACATAAATATTCATTTTATAATGAGAAAGATTTGTAAAGGCCAAATTTAGAAAATAAGTGGAGTTAGTTATTCAGAGCTGAACATTAAATGTTGACATATTTTCAGGAAAAAAAAGATTTGGGGGGGCCAGCCGTTGGTGTCGCAGTTACATCACTGGACTCCCACATGGCCAACCACAGTTCAAGTCACAGACTCGGTGACTTAAAAATCACACCAAGTGCGTGTGCTTAGGGGCCCAATATCCCAGGAGGAGAATGGAGGAGAAGGGATTGGATGTGGCCATGGGGGGATTGATTGGAGGAACGAGTTGATTTCTCCCTTTTTCTCTCCCCCCAACTTGGCAAGGCAAGCACTCACACACCCTATGGCAAAAGCCTTTTTAAAAAAAATGAGGGGGTGGCAGTCGGTGGCATGGAGATTAAGAGTGCTGGACTCCCACATGGCCAACTGCAGTTCAAGTCCCAGATCTGGCGGCTTGCTTTCTCACTTTCCCTCCCTCCCTCCCTCCTTCCCTTTTTCTCTCTCTCTCAGTCACTTGCTCACTCTGTCCCTCTCTGGTCAAAATTAAAAATAAAGTTAAATTTTAAAAATTCTTTAAAGTTTTTTTTTTCTTTTCCTGAACTTCCTCTATACTTTTATCATCCTTATAATGTTCACTTACAGTATTTTATGTGGACGTTATTTATTCGTGTTTTATTTCTTGATAAGTTGGTTGAGTATGAGGAATTTTTTCCCTCTCTTTGGATATATTACAACACTTTGCATAATGTAGGTTTCTTTATTTAAATTATGTCTATTTAGATTCTTTATTTGAATAAGAAAATAACATCATATTATTATTATTAATGTAATATTAATAAAGAACAATTTAGGGACCAGCAGATGGCATAATGGCCATGTCACTGGGCTCCCATGTAGTCGACTGCAGTTCAAGACCCAGATCACCATGGTGGCTTAAACTTACACAGGGCGCATATGCATACATGCCCAAGATCCCAAGAGGAGAATGAAGGAGAAGGGATTACGGCATGGCCATGCCCCCTGGGGGGTGATTTCTCACTTTCTGTCTCTCTCTGTCTTTCTGGTGAGCACACGTGGCCTATAGCAAAAACCTCTCCAAAAATAAATAAAGAAAGAAAAATAAAGAACAATTGAAAAATCTTAATTTGTGGGCCAGCCCAGTGGCATAGTGGTTAAGGCAACTGGATCCTATGTGGCTGGCTATACAGTTCAAATACCATACCCTGCAGCTTGGAAAAAAAAACACTGGGAACATGAGAGGAGAATGGAGGAGAAGGGATTGCAATGTAGTCATCCCCATCTACCACCCTGGGGGGGAGCAATTCTTCACTTTGCCTCTGTTTCTCTGTCTCTTCCATCAGTACATATACCATTTAAAAAAAAAAAAAAAAAACTTAATTTGCTTTATTTAATTAAAACTCTTAACATACTTTCCCTTTAGAAGCATTCTAGATTGCATTATTTTATTTCCTAAGTGCTGGGGAACAAACAACTCAGCTTTATTATCATCAATCCCTTTCCTTCTTCCTGTTTCTTGGTGTGGAGTTACTCTAAATACTTCCTCTGACTTTGTACTGGTCGACAGTACTGCTTACCTTCAGAAGTGAAAGGTGCAACTGTAGGAAGTTTGGGCACAGTAGGATCAATGTGCTGTACCTCACAGTGTAGCTTAGCACACCACTCTTACTGATCATCAGTTGGGGACAAAAAAATTTTTTTGTGTGAGACAATTTATAAGGTAATGTCTGCTTTTGCTAGTTAAATTGGCTAGTCCATAACCAAGAATCACACACTTTTTAACATATCACTATTCCCAATTGTAAGATTTTCCTAAGTAAAGTATTTCTTATATAACGTAGCTTTAGAAATGATAGACTTTAGGACCAGCAGGTGGCGTGGTGTTTAAGGGTGCTGAACTCCCACGTGGCCAACTGTGGTTGGGGTCCCAAACCTGGTGGCTTACTTTCTCACTTTCCCTCTTCCTTTCACTCTGGTCAAATTAAAATAAATAAATAAAGATAAAATAGTTCTTTAAACAAACAAAAAAAAAGAAGTTATAGGCTTTAACTTTTTGAATGATCATGTGTATTTTTCAAATTTATTACCTTAGAATCACATATGGTCCCCTAATGATACCTGTAAAAGATGTCTAAAGGGATTAACTGTTAAATATTTTATTATGCTAGAATAAAAGTTTATTTGAAGTTCATAAAATATGAAAAGAAATGACCCTTTATAAGCTAAGGTCCTTTGTTTTTCATTACTTCTTAAATAACATTTCACATTGACATAGGCACTTTCTCAGTTATAAGTGTGAAATTCGAAATGATGAGTGATGACCCCTATCGGTTTAACATGTCTGCTACCAACACCAGTAGAGCCATGTCATTTAAAAATCAAAACCTCAGGATTAGTAGAAATTTCCATGAACCATGGGTAGGGATGATTCACTTTATATGGTGAAATAAAAATAAAAATGGTATTACAAAATAGTAAGTCCAATGTGATCTTGTTTGTTGCTGTTTTAAAAGAAACTATAGAGGTTTCTGAAGGATATGCACCCAGGATTTTAAGTATTTATTTTTCCTGGGTAGGTATTCATCTCTGATTACTTCTACACATGTAAATTCCTAGAATTGAATTATGTAATTAAAGAGTGGGCATAATCTAGTTCTTAATATTAATAAATTACTTCAGTAAAAAGTCTCTTGTAGAAATACTTTTATAACATTGTCCTAATAGTCTGAGATTTAGAGGCACTACAATAAGAGATGGGGGCAGTGTGGCAACTAAGAGTTTACTTTGTAAGAGGTATCAAAGAAGAGAATGCTAGAGTTCAGTTCCATTTCATATTTGAAATAGTATGAGTAATTTATGCCTCTTATATCTCTAAACATTGTTTTGAATTTTTATCTAAACAAACAATTTAAGCCATGAATTAATTAGGCACAAAAATAGAGTTAGCTATGTCCAGTTTTCTAGGTCACTTATGAGAGCTTTTTATACTTTGTTTTCTGAGCAGCATAAGTTTTATGCATCACAAGTATTAACTGTCAAATAAAACCAGTTGAATGTTATTCACAGATTTGGAATATTTTTGTGTGAGGATAATTGTACAAGAATGTGATGATGAATAATGTAGCACAAAGTTGCATAATTTAAAAGTCCTATTTTACTGTCATTGGCTTGCTTGCTAAAATAATTATTTTTTAAAGAGAGATTTTTGCTATAGGGCATGTGCACTCACCGGAGAGACAGAAAGCGAGAAATAACCCCCCCCGGGGTGAGGGGGATGGCCACACTGCAATCACTTCTCTTACATTCTCCTCTCAAGACTTTGGGCACACGTGGACATGCGCCCAGCATGAGTTTCCAGCCTCCTGGTCTGGGACTCAAACTGCAGTCAGCCATAATTTCTTTTAAAAGGGAATTAACAGTCTGGGGCTGGCAAGTGGCATGGTGGTTAAAGGCACTGGACTCCCATCTGGCCGACTGTGATTTGAGTCCTAGACCTGTTGGCTTGTTCCCCCCACACACACTCGCTGTGGAAATAAGTATTCTTAAAATGAATTAACAATAAACTTTGGGTCATCAAAAAAGCGATGATGCATTATTGCATAGGAAAAAATGTAATGACTATTCCGACAACCCAATTAATTGCAAGCAGTGGGAATCCATAGATTTAAAAAAGACATATCTAATTTCAATCTGATCTGTGACATTTAAGATTATGATTTGACTTGAGATTGGCAGTGTGGTGTTCAAGAGCACTGGACTCCCACTACAGTTGGGAGTCCTCGACCAACCACAGTTTGAGTCCTCGACCTGGTGGCTTGCTTTCTCACTTTCTCTCTCATCAAATTTAAATAAATAAAATTAAATAATTCTTTTGAAAACAGATTATGATTTGACCAAGAAAACTAAAAAAAGTGTTTTCCTATTAAAAAAAAAAACAGGATATTTTAATATTGATATTGAGCTGTATAGTAATCACTTCACAATGTGTATGTATATCAAAACATCATGTCATACACCATAAAAAAAAATGTACAGTTTTCACATATCAATCATATCTCAGAGAGAAGGTGGAAATTAAATTATTGTTAATTATTTTAGGTGTAATAATAGTGTTAGGGTTTGTTTTTTTTTTTTTTTTTGGAGAGATTTTCACTGTAGGGCGCATGCGCTCACCAGACAGACAGAGAGAGACACAGAGACAGAAAGCGAGAAATCACCCCCCAGGGGGGATGGTCACGCCTCAATCCCTTCTCCTCCATTCTCCTCTCGGGATCGTGGGCACGCACGCACACGCGCCCGGCGTGAGTTTTAAGCCACCGGGCCCGGGACACAAACCGCGGTCGACTACGTGGGAGTCCAGCGACATAGCCATTACGCAAACTGCTGGTTCCCAGGGTTTTTTTTTTTTAAGAGTTCTTATATTTTAGAGATATGTACTCAATTATTTATGACTAAAATGATTTTATATCAGTACTTGTTATAAAACAATTGAAGGGAATGGAGAATGTATAGAAATAAGATTTGTAGGGACCAGCAGTTAGCGTAATTGCTACGTTGCTGGACTCCCATGTATTCAACCGCGGTTTGAATCCCAGACCCGGTGGCTTAAATTCACACCGCATGTGCATGTATGCCCAAGATCCAGAAAGAAGAATGGAGGAAAAGGAATTGCGGTGTGGCTGTCCCCCCAGGGAGCGACTTCTCGCTTTCTATCTCTTTGTCTCTGTCTTTCTGGTGAGCGCACGTAGCCTATAGCAAAAACCTCTCCAAAAAAAAAAAAAAGATTTACCCTGGGTTAGTAGTTGTTGAAGCTGGGTGATAGAGGGATGGGTGTGTTTTATTGGCTCCATGTAATTCTGTTTTCTTTTTTTTATTGCCATTGACATACCATGGTTTTGAAAAATATCACTTTATATATTGTATGATTTCCTCATCTGTAAGATACAGGGGTCGGAACCAGCAGTTAGCATAATGGCTATGTCGTTGGACTCCCATGTAGTCCACTGCAGTTTGAGTCCCGGACCTGGTGGCTTAAATTCACGCTGGGCACATGTGTGTACATGCCGAAGATCCTGAGAGGAGAATGGAGGAGAAAGGATTGCTGTGTGGCCATCTCCCTGGGGGGTGATTTCTCGCTTTCTGTCTGTCTGTCTCTTTCTGATGAGCAAACGTGCCCTATAGCAAAAACTTCTCCCCCCCCCCCAAAAAAAAGCATTTACATCTGTGACATCATCTTTACAAACATTCTCCAAATATATGTAATTTTTTATTAAATTGAAACATTCATAACTGTAGGATAATTCTGTTATTTTGTTAATAGAGATGAACTTCGGTGTGTTGTTCTAATACTTAAGCAAATGCTTACTAATCTTTTTCACAGAATCTACCAGTAACTCGTATTTTAGACAATCTCATGGAGATGAAGTCGAACCCTGTGAGTAGCATATAACATTATACCTGTAAATTCTTGACTGTATCAAGCCGACTAGTATGAAAGGTTATAATTAAGTCAGATTGGTTTGTTTGTGAGCTTAATCACAACAGTGGACATGAAAGAAAAAAGTCAAATTCTAAAAAGAGCTTTTTAAAGCTATACCACAGATATTAAGAATTATTTTCTACTATAGCCATTCCAGCCAGCTCTCATCCAAATTAAATATAGATTATATCCTATATGTATAGTTAAGTGTGAAATATATCCTAAGGAGCAACTTTCTCTAAGGGGAAAGGAACCAGTGAGCATCCTTTGGCATAGTATAAAGAGTACCTAGACCAATTTAATTTTATGAAAATTAAATTAGAGGATTGAAATTTTTAAGTGCATATGCTTAGATGGCACTAAATTCCTTTGAAGCTGAAAAGTAAATTGTTGAGAGAGATTGTGTGAAAAGACAAATGAGTAAATGTTGTTAGCTTTTACTTAAAGGGTGTATTTCCAAACTATCTGGTTACAATTCAAGAAATGAATATAAAAATCATCACAGTCTGTTTCACAAAATTTCTTATCCTGTTGTTGTGGCAACCAAAAGGTGGTTGTCATGACAAGAGTCTGGAAAGGTAGCCTAATCTTACCCACATTAAAACAGGTTGAGTTGATCTGAATCACTGTAGACTTGGCAGTGAGGTGTAGGATTTCAGGCCTAAGGAAGAGTATAAGAATAGACTCTTCAGAGTAGTGTGACATTTCTCTGTAATTGTTAATATATGATTGTAATAACATTAAAGGAAGTAACACAAATTTTAAAATTCACTTATGTGAAAACAAAGATATAGTGTAACAAAACATACTAAAAAAGGGCAATTATGAAGAATGGGAGAATTGTCAATAATTTTAAGCTAAAAATGATTGGATTCTTTTATCTGGGAGTCAATACAGGTAAAGTGGTATACAAGGTAGTAATAGACTGTCTCACTACCTGCTGGAATTTATGAAGAAGAGGTTCTTCTTGAAAAGACTGAGGTTTACATGTATGATTGTTTTAGTGAATATTGTGTCATAATAGGCAGTAAACCTGGAAAATATTCTAAATACTAATAAATAGTAACACAAATAAATTCAAGAATTTAGTTGTCAAATATATAGGGGAACAGAGGTTAAGGAAGTTTAGGGTATTTCGTTACTCTCTAATCTTCAAGGGGAGATATATCGAGTATTATGAACCATGCAAAACATTTTCACTTGTTATCTCATTTTAATCCATATTAGAATCTTCTGAGAAAAGTACTATTATGCTCGTTTTATAGGTGAGGAGACTAGTACAACAAGGTCAATTTACTTGCCCAAAAGACACAAGGCTAATAAATGGCAGAATTGGGATTCTAACCACAGGCCAAATGTTTAACCATTAGGCTGCATTGATTAGGGTATTGATTCCTTCATAGAATCACAGAAATGCAGCATTTTAAAAAACATTAGAAGTCATTTTAACAAGGAAAGGTAACACAGATGTTAGGTTACTACTTACTTCTAGTAGCAGAATTGGGACTAAAACCTACTTTTAGTAGGATGGATTCTTATCACTTAGAGTGTTCTTTGATTTATCTTAATTGAATAAGTTGAAATTATGACAGGGTATCAGATTTTATCTTGGCTGTACTGGTTTTTTGGAGCAAAGTGTTGAAAGATTCTGACACTAAGTTAAGTTTTCTTATAGAAATGTAGCCTCTCTAGAATCCAGTTTGCCCATCAGAAAAATGAGGATAACAGTAACTACCTGATAGACTATTGTGGGGAGTGAGTGATATTATATAAAGCACTTACAAAGGTTAGCACATAGTGTGTGCTCACCGAGTATTGGGTTTCTGTATAATCTACAAAATTGAGAGATTATTTAAAGTATGATTTTCTAAGCCAAATTATGACTGTCTAAAGAGAAATTCCATATTCATGGTAAAGTTCTTTTGTTTTGATAGGAAACTGATGACTATAGATACTTTGATCCCAAAATGCTGCGGGGCAATGACAGGTAGGTAACTTTTGTCTTATGTTATCTTTTATGGATTTTTTTTTCCCTCTCAAAAGTGAAAATAATTGATTTTTCACTATAAAGCAATACTGCTTATTATTAAAAATCCAAACCATAAAGAAGACCAGTAAGAAAACAGTATGTTCAATCTCATTACCCAGAGATAATCAATAGTAATTTTATTTAGCATTTTGGTGTGGTGTTTTTTTCTTCTAAATACATACACACACACACACATATATACACATGGACACACATACAAATACATTTAGAGTCCTTTTTATGAAATAATAGAGATATAACACACCAATGTGGGGGACAGATTTGGATAACTTGTATGTGTGGGGTGGTTTTTTCGTTTTTGTATTTTTTTAATGTGTTAAATTAAAAAATGCCTTAGGGCATGTGCGCTCACCAAAGAGAGACAGAAAGGGAAAGTGAGAAATCACCTACCCAGGGGGATGACCACACCACAGTCCCTTCTCCATTCTCCCTCTGAGCTCTTGGGCATGCACACATACACACCCAGTGTGATTTTAAAGCCACCGGTCCAGGACTCAAACTGGAGTCGGCCATTTGGGAGTCCAGCATCGTAACCACTACACCATCTGCTAGTCCAAACATGCGTTTTTAAAACAATATTTTTATTAGACCAAATGAAAAGATAGGAGTTCTATGTTGGATTCCAGTTGATTTTTTTAATTTAATGTATAAAATCCAAGTTCCTGGGAACCATTGCTCTAAATAACACTTCATGGCAATGAGACATTCTATAAATAATTTCTGTATTTTATAACAGACATGGCATGGTAAAGCATTTTTTATTTATGAAAAATACTGCTTTTCAAGGTGTATTTCATGGCAATATATATAAAAAAAAAAAATAGCCTACAATATACCAAAAAAGAATGAGTAGAATTAGGAGGGGAAAATAACCACTTGGAATAATTGTCTGTAGTTCTAAAAGTTATATAAAGCTAACTTCTTTCCTGAGTCTTATGTTTGGAATCTTCAGAACTTCGTATTTGCTCTGTCCCAAGCTTTCACATTTTTGTCAGTATTTGGGATAGATAAACTAATCGCTAGAGTATTGAATTATTTGGTAACTTAAAATGTTTTTCTCTCTTAACTTACAACAACTACTGCCAGAGAGTGTAAGAAGCTGCTAATAATGACTGCAATTGGCAAGAATTTGACAAGGGATAAATTATGGGAAGGAGAAATGAGAACTGACTGCTAATGGATAAATGGCTTCTTTTCGGGTGATAACAATTTTCTGAAAGTAGGCAGTGATAGTTGTACAGCTCTGTGTATGTCCTAAAAACCACTGAGTGCATATACTTTGAAAATCGTAGACTTGCGAGTCTTTTTCTACACTGGTAATTCTCCAGTGTACGTTTTTTTCTCTTGCTTACATTTAATTAACAAGTAGGTTTATTTTGCTTTTTCAAAATTTACTGAGTAATTTTTAGTCGTAATTGTAGTTTATGCATGATAATGAGGAGGAATATTAGCATTGATGAAACAGGTCAGCTTCAAGCTTTCTTTCCTTCTTTATGAGAGAGAGGGGAAAAGGAGAGAAAGAGAAGAGTTTTTGTTTCTGTTTTTTTCTAGACCAAGTATAATTGGGTCCAGATCTGTCTGGCCTTACCTCCCAAGTAGCTAGGATGAGAGATGCATACAACTGTGCCAGCATGTTTGGATTGGCCAGGGAGCTGAACCTGGGCCTCCTCTCATGGAACTTCCAGCTTCCCAAGCCATGGCATTACCTGTTCACCACCACAGCTGAGCCCCAAGTTTCTTTTCTTTTCTTTTTTTTTTTTGGAGCACCACCACAGCTGAGCCCCAAGTTTCTTTTCTTTTCTTTTTTTTTTTTTGGAGAGGTTTTTGCTATAGGGCGCGTGCGATCGCCAGACAGAGAGAGACATAGAGACAGAAAGCGAGAAATCACCCCCCAGGGGGGATGGTCACGCCACAATCCCTTCTCCTCCATTCTCCTCTCAGGATCTTGGGCACGCACGTACATGCGCCCGGTGTCAGTTTTAAGCCACCAGGCCTGGGACGCGAACCGCGGTCGACCATGTGGGAGTCCAGCAACATAGCCATTACGCTAACTGCTGGTTCCCTTTTTTTAAGGAAATTTTTGGTATAGGGCACATGCACTCACTGGAGAGATTGAGAGACACAGAAAGCAAGAAATCACCCCCTCAGGAAGGATTGCCATGCTGCCATCCCTTCTTCATTCTCCTCTCAGGATCTTGGGCACGCACACACACCCACCTGGTTGAGTTTCAATCCACCAGGTTCAGGACTTGAACTGCGGTCGACTCAGTGGAAGTCCTGTGATGTAACCATTACACTGTCTGCTGGTCCCCCAAGTTTCATTTTTAACAGCCTTCTAAACTATCTCATCAAAATTAAATCTTGTTTTGTATTAGCTAATAATTCTGTGCTAATCAAATCTTACTTCTCCTCAGCCCATATCTACTCTTAGAGGAACTTACAATACTACAGGAAAAGTTAAACCTTGATGAGGCATTTCTATCAAGTGGATGTTTAGTTTTCTGTTGCATGGAATATTCAGACAGGCGATAGAAATGAGGGAAAGATGATAGGCCCATGTGATCAGCCTCTGATCAGTTAAAAGAGGTTATGATAGCTTTCTCTTCTTAATTAAGATTTTCAGAAATTACCCTTAAGGAATATCTTAAGTTATCATTTTAATTCACATCAGACAAGCTATTTTAGCGCTCAAAACAAAGATAAATCTGACTCATAAAAGCTTTGAAAACTCTTTATTAAAGAGCTTTTGAATACTAAGAAAATCTTTTTTGAGTATGTAATAAAGACAAAACCAAGGTAGATCAAAATGTAGCTCCTTTCTTTCATTCCCTCTTTCCTTCTTGAGTTGTTATTCTTCCCATACATGTGTTTGTAAAGGTTTTCCACGGCACAAATGCACATCACAAACTATAGAATATTGTTTTGAGTGTGACAAAGTATATTTTATCAACTCACTTTATACCCGATCTTCACTCTTGGGAACTGCTGCTCAATCTTTGGAGTTTTGTTTTTGCCTTTTGTTTTGTTTTGTTTTGATAGGATACATGTGCTTGCTGGAAAGAGACAGAGAAAATGAGAGAGTACTCCCTGGGGGATGACCACACCACTGTCTTTTTCTCCTCATTCCTCTCCTGGGATTTTTGGGCACACATGCACATACTCTCAGCATGTTTTTAAAGCCACTGGGTCTAGGACTCTGAACCATGCAGTCAGCTATTTGGGGTCTAGCTGCTTTAACTACCATTCCACCTGGCTCACCCTCTTGGATTTTGCTTTGAAGTCACTAGGTTGTCCATTCACTTTTTTTTTTTTTTCCTTTTTTTGGAGACTTTGCTATAGGATGCATGCGCTCACCAGAAAGACAGAGACAGAGAGACAGAAAGCAAGAAATCACCCCCCAGGGAGGGATGGCCACGCCACAGTCCCTTCTCTTCCATCCTCCTCTCAGGATCTTGGGCACGCACGCACACACACCCGATGTGAGTTTAAGCTCCCCTGGGTCCGGGACTCAAACCGCAGTCGACTACATGGGAGTCGAGCAACATTGCCATTACACTAACTCCTGGTCCCCTCCATTCACTTTTAAAGATGGTGATACTTACCTCTTCTATATAGCTTCTCCCTCTGCATCCCAGTTTACCACCTAACTCTGCAAAACTAAAGCACTCACCATCTTAAGGAGGTGAAGGAGGTAGAATTGTAAACATCTATTTGTTAATACATGAGCATGTGTGTGTTCCCATGCCTGCTTTATCCATGCTAAAAGCCATATGTGAAATTTTCAGTTAATTTTTTTTTTAATTACAGCTCAGTTCCCAGGAACAAAAACCCATTCCAAGAGGTAAGCTCCATATGAAAATTCTTTGCTCCTAGAAAGAAAAAATGAAAAGATAATCAAGTAGTCTTAATATCTGTAGCCTACACATGGCTTTATTAATAGTAGTATATGATAATCTTGATAAATCCAATTCTGAATATCCAAAAGTCTTCAAAAAATACTTAGCAATTTTATTTTCCTGATTTATAAAGTTGCTTATACTTATAATAGTTTAAGCTTTAAAATAACTGACAAAATTAAATAATTCAGAAAAAGTCATTCAAATTACATTGAGCATTTTATATGTTTGAAACTTTAAAAATTGGATTTGAAACATTTGTGTGCCTATATTGTGACTTGTTTTCATTTGAAATACAGAGAAGTTCCTCAGTAAAAACAAATACAATAAATATATTGGAAATTATATAAGTCCTAGGTTTTCTAATTTTCCTGCCTATAATAAATAATCTCAGACTAAAAAAAATAGCCTTTGGAGAAAGCCCTTTAGATTTATTTGCTATTATTTCATTGAAAAATAGTTGTTCCTCTCTAAATTGTTATGGGAAAAGCTCTATTCCCCCCCCCTTTTTTTGTGAGAGAGAGATTTTTGCTATAGGGCACGTATGCTCACCAGAGAGACAGAAAGCGAGAAATCACCCCTGCGGGGATGGCCACGCTGCAGTCCCGTCTCCTCCATTCTTCTCTCAGAATCTTGGGCACGCACGCTCACATATCCAGTGTGAGTTTTAAGTCATCAGTCAGGGACTCAAACCACAGCTGACTAAGTGGGAGTCCAGTGACATAACCATGACATCATGTGCTGGACCTTATGTTTCACTTTTACCACTCCTTAAAAATGTATAAATTTTACAGACTTTTTTAAAACAAATGTTTTAATATAGTAATTGTTTAGAATTTGACTTTTCACTAGCTATTTTTTTTGTTTCAATTATAGAATAGATCACAACCTAAAAACCATGTTGCTTAAATAATTTAAACACTTTTAACTATTTCTTTCATCCTACCTAATTTTTTTCGTTTGCATTTAGGCAATTGTTTTTGTGGTGGGAGGAGGCAACTACATTGAATATCAAAATCTTGTTGACTACATAAAGGTACATTTTGTCCTTTTTTTCTGTCATTTAATGGTTTCACAGGTCTATATCTTCAGAATACTAGCATTCTCTGGTGGCTATCCTGATCCTTATATAACTCTTTTTTGTAAGAGC
>NW_006159844.1:9970593-9976840 GCF_000334495.1 Tupaia belangeri chinensis | reverse complement strand
GTTTGAAAATATTGCCTGTAGCAAAAAATGTCCATATGTTCATTGTTTTTCTATTCCTGTTAAATTTATTTCTGTCCTAAAATGGTACTTAACTGGAAAATAGTGTCTCTTCTTGGTTTAATGTACTTTGCAGCTATCTTAATATAACTTTAAATGTGTATAGACTGCAAGTAAGGTCCTCTTCCAAAAAAGTCTTTGTTGGTAAAATGATTTACAGAATTCATTTTTCTGAATAATGTGTACATTACCTTCATCCTGTTAAGTCAGCAACATACATACATCTAACAAAGTTGGATGTCTGGTTTTTATTGAGCAGACAGCTTTAGCAACAGAAAACAAGAAGTGTAATGCTACTCAAAGCTGACAGAAGCAGGGAGTGACAGGCAGCCAAGCAAAAACATGTGAAGAAAGAAGCATCAATTGAATAGCAAAACACATTTCAACTGTAGGTGCAACAATTAGCTATTGGTAGAATTGACACTTTATAATCTTTATTTATTCACTTAATAATTGTCATCATTCTTTATGGCCTTAAATCATGTAAGGCTTTTAATAAAAGTAGAGATTATGATACAACAGGAGAAAAAGAAAACATTGACCCATATCTTAGAGCTCTAAAATTAGCAGGTACAACTCTCAGGATCCGATCGCAGTTGCACAGAACATGCTTCATCTTTGGATCTTGAACCACTAATTAATTATACGTCAGACACCATGGTGTCAGAGGAGCCCTTGTCTTGTACAGGAAGGGATCTTTTTTTGTTTTTGTTTTTGTTTTTTTTTAAGAATTATTTTATTTGAGGCCAGTGGGTGGCATCGTGGTTAAAGTTGCTGGACTCCCACATAGCCGACTGTGGTTCGAGTCCTAGACCTGGTGGCTTGCTCTTTCTCACACTCTCTCTGTCTCTCTCTGGTCAAATTGAAAAATAATGGTAATAATTTTTTAAATTATTTTTTATTACTATTATTTATTTACTTTTTATTTTGACCAAACAAAGATGAGAAAGAGGGAAAAGGAGAGCGTAAACTGCCAGGTGTGGTACTCACTGCAGCTGGCCATGTGGGAGTCCAGAACCTTAACTACCGTACCACTTGCTGGCCACAGGGAGGAAATTTTTTACTCCTCTGTTGTTACAGCCAAATTTAGGCCACAGGACCAGGCTCAGAAGCAGAAACCAAGAGAACATAACAAAAATCAGGTGCACACCTTCTCTATAAAAAAAAAATTGCTGACCAGCAGATGGCATAATGGATACATATAGCTAGACTCGCATGTTGTCGACCATGGTTCAAGTCATGGACCCGGTGGCTTCAAACTCATGCCAGGCACACATGCATGTGTTTGCATGCCCAGAATCCTGAGAGAAGAATGGAAGTGATGGGATTATGGCATGGCCATCCCTCCGGGGAGGAGAAGTAGGAAGTGATTTCTCACTTTCTATCTCTCCATCTCTCTGACAAGCGCACGCACCCTATAGCAAAAATCTCTCTTAAAAAAAAAAAATGCTGACAATCTAGTGCAAGTTGCCCTCTGCTCTGTCTTGAATGTACTGTAGGAGTATGTCCATCACTGGTTAGTACATTTTACTCAGGGTTGACAGCCTGACTGGTTCTAGATGTTTCCAGCAATAAACACAAGTGTTGCAATATACACTGTACATTCCACACACTTGCACCTTGGTTATTTTAATCATTTATCATTCCTCTTTGGCATCTTTTACAGCATTTATAGAACAGAAAAACAAAAAAACACCAAAATGCTAATCATTTGTGTAGTGTCTCACATGTAAGTGTAACTTTTAAAGAAACATTGTGGTTTACCAAATAATCCAGTGAAAACTTGTTCCTAAGTATGCACAATATTGACAGTTCTTACTGCATTCCCCCATAGAAAGTAGAATTTTGTGAAACATTATATTGATTTAGTGTAACAATTAAATCAAGTTTTTTCTCTGACCAGTTCATTGAAAATATAATTTGTAGGAAATTTAATTCCATTTCCTAATGCATTTGCTCATTTATATCCATATTGTTATAGGATTTATTCAGATTATTTTTTACCAATGGTAACAATATTGAAATAGCATTATGCTATGATTTAGATTAATATTAAATAGATTTGTAGAGCATTTTTTTCTTTTCAACAAAATCAGCTCTTAAATATATATACTGTAAAGACGTGATTAAATGCAAATAAATTTTTTTTCTTTTTTTTTGGGGGGGGAGGTTTTCACTATAGGGCGCGTGCGCTCGCCAGACAGACAGAGAGACAGAAAGTGAGAAATCATCCACCAGGGGGAATGATCACGCCACAATCCCTTTTCCTCCATTCTCCTCTCGGGATCTTGGACACGCACACACACGCACCTGGCCTGAGTTCTAAGCCACCGGGTCTGGGACACAAACCGGCGTCGACTATGTGGGAGTCCAGTGACATAGCCATTACACTAACTGCTGGTTCCCAAATGTAAAGAAATTTTTAAAAAAGAAAAAAAATCAGTTCTTGTTCATATACTAAGATATTATGAGAAAACCACATTCTCATTTATAAATTTCCTTACATAGGGAACCATGAATCCCCCATGAATTCATTCTTTGTACTCACTCTGCCAAGATTCCAGACCAATTTTGCTTAAGTTACTTTGGCTTTTAACTGAGGAGCATTCTTAGTAATTCTCCTTGAGTCAGTGTACGTGTGTCTTTCTGTCTTTGTCACCTAGAATTCTTTGTAAATATTGAGTTTGTTTTAATTCTTTTTTCCAGGCTGCTTGCATCATTTTCCTTTCTCCTGAAACAAAATACTTTCTAAAGAATCGGGACCAGCAGTTAGCGTAATGGCTATGTCACTGTACTCCCATGTAGTCGACCGCGGTTTGCGTCCCGGACCCGGTGTCTTAAAACTCACGCCGGGCGCGTGTGCGTGCATGCCCAAGATCCCGAGAGGAGAACAGAGGAGAAAGAATTGCAGCATGGCCATCCCCCCTGGGGGGTGATTTCTCACTTTCTGTCTCTCTGTCTCTCTGTCTCTGTCTGTCTGGTGAGCACACGCACCCTATATCAAAAAAAAAAGAGAGAGAGGGAGATACAACCTCTTTGGAAAGTAGGTGTTTCAAACAATTGCTCCAGTTTTTAGTCAGTCTACTGTTTTTGTGTCTGGCAAGGTAGATAATAAGTCAGTCTATCGTATATGATGCCTCTTAGCAAGTTGAACTACACCTGCATTAAAATGGATTTCTTCAGCAAATGATATATTAGGTCATCAGGGAAGTTGTGATATTTTTCTATACAAAAATGTCTCATGACTTTTCCGACAATCCAATAGAGGTAGGTAGGGGGTCCAAATTTAAAGTTTCTGCTTTGGCCTTTAATAATGTTATAGGTGTTCTGTGCAGCTACCAGGTGTGCAAAGCCAAATCCAAAACTAATGTCTATCTTGGAAAGACCTATTGCGTCTATCTGGAAGCATAGGTAATGGCCAGTTCTCTGTGGCCATTTTCATTTATTTGAGGAGTGAAGTTGTTCAGTCATATAGTAACTTTATGTAAGAATTTGAGGAACACAGACTGTTTTCCATAGCAGCTGCACCATCTTATATTCCCATCATCAGGGTTCTGATTTCTCCAGATACTTGCCAACACTTGTTATCTGACTTTCTTATTCCATCCACCCTGGTAGCTGTGACAGTCCTATCTCATCATGGTTTTGATTTGCACTTGCCCAGTGACTTAAAAGTATTGAGCATCTTTGTTGTACATATTTTTACATCCCCTTTGGAGAAAGATCTATTGAGATCCTTTGTCCATTTTTACATGGACTATTTAGCTTTTTATTACTGAGTTATAAGAGTTTGTTATTGGCCAGTTCCATAACATAGTGCTTAAGGGAACTGATCCCACAGAGCCAACCACAGTTCAAGTCCGAGCCCTGCTGACTTGAGAAACATGACGGGTGTTTGTGTGTGCTTGCTCAAGCACCAGATGGAATAGAAAGGTAAAGGAGAAGAGATTGCAACATTACCGTTCTCCATTGGGGGCACTTTCTCTCTGGTAAATGCAAGTGCCTCTGGCATTTAAAAAAAAAATAAAGGCCTTGGGCCAGCAAGTTGTGTGGCGGTTAAGGCAACTCAATACCACATGGCCGAGTCCACAGTTTGAGTCCCAGATCCCACTGGGCACATTGTGTGAGTACCCAAAATCCCAGAAGGAGAATGGAGAAGGGGGCATTGCATCCTGGCCATTCTGCATGGAGCCAAGGGTGATTTCTCACTTTCTCCCTCATTCTGTCTCTGTCTCTCCAGTGAGTACACGCAGCCTGTGGCAAAAATATGTGTAATCTAAATGTAAGTGTATGGTCTACAAATATTTTTATCATTCTCTAAGTTGTCTTTTTATTTTTTAAAAAAATTATTATTATTATTTTTAATTTGCTGTAGGGCACATGCACTTACTAGGGAGAGAGAAAGTAAGAGAGCAAGTCAACCAGATCCAGGCCTTGAACTATGGTCAGCCATGTGGGAATCCAGTGCTCCCACCAACACACGACCTGCTGGCTCCAGTCTTTTTATTTTTGACAGTGTTATTTAAGGCACAAAAGTTTATTGTGGTGAAGTTCAAGTTCGGTCTATTTTTTTTTCCTCGTTACTCTTGCTTTTGGTGTATAAAAATCCTTCAACAAACCCAAGTCATAAAAAGTTACCCCTATTGTTCTCATCTAAGAATTTTATAGCTTTTGCTTTGATATTTTGATCTTAATCTATTTTGAGTTAATGTTTGTATATAGTATGAAGTAAGGTCAAACTGCATCCTTTTGCAAATATCTGTAGCTACTTAGTTATTCATTCCTTCCCCCATTGAATAGTCTTGACAACTTTATTGAAAATCAGAGGTGTATGAGATTTTTTTCTGAACTCTGAATTTTACTCCATTAATCTATAGGTCTGTTCATGGACCAGTACTATATTATGTTGATTATGATTACTTTATAGTAAGTTTTGCAATCAGAATGTTTGAGCCCTCATAATTATTCTTTTTCAAGGTCATGTGGACTTTTCTGGGTCCATTGCAATTCCAAATGAATTTTTAAAAGCAGTTTGTCAGTTTTCAGAAGGATATAAATAGATATTCTGGATATTACATTGAATCTGTAGAAGAGTTTCAGAAATGTTTCATCTTAACAATAATAAGTCTGATTCATGACTATGAGCTGTTTTGGGGGGGTTTGTTTGTGTTTGTTTTTTAGAATTATTTTATTTAACTTTATTATTTTTTTTTTAATTTGACCAGAGAGGGACACGCACACACAGAGAGAGAGAGACACGGATGGAGGGAGGGAGGGAGTGGGAGGGAGAGGGAGGGAAGGAAGGAGGGAGGGAGGGAGGGATGGAAAGCAAGAAAGGAAGCCACCAGGTCTGGGACTTGAAGCATGGTCAGCCATGTGGGAGTTCAGTGCCCTTAACCACCATGCCACCTGCTGCCCTCCCCCCCTTTTTTTCCATGGGGCCTGTGCACTCACTGGAGAGAGACAGAGATGGAGAGAGGAAAAGTGAGAAATCACTTTCCAGTGGGGATTAGGTATGCTGCAGTCCCTTCTCTTCCATTCTCCTCTTGGGATTTTGGACATGCATACACATGCACCTGGCATGATTTTCAAGCAGTCAGCACTGGGATTCTACCTATGTTTTTTTGGTTTGTTTTTTTTTTCAATTTATTTATTTGCATTCATTCACTGTACATCATTACAGCATACAAAATGAGATTTTCCATCCAGAGTACACTGTATATTGTCTCAATCAAGCACATCAACAAACATGTTATTGTCAGCAGATGATCTGCCATTTCTTGCTTTCTGTATGTTTTGCCTTTTTTTTTCCCCCCCTTGATTCCTCCTTGATTCCCTATCTCTTTTTTTCCTCCTTGATTCCCTCTTACCCTCTGCCATCTCCCACTCTCCTCCCACACTGTTTCCGGTATCTACGTTTGCTTTCTATACTGTTTTCCCCCCACATTTTATTGAATCACCAAAGACCCTAATCAATCCAAATACCCTCATAGCAAACACAGGTGACATACACATTTCCATGAACACAAGTCTAACTTTACGCATCCTATAAAGTAGCACCTAGCTGGGGCTACATATCCTACTGCAGTCATTAAATAGATATATTTTATTCCTGAAACTTTTTTTTTTGTAACTCAATTTACATTCCTTCCATAAGAATCATCACAGCACACAAAATGCAATCTCCCAT
>NW_006159844.1:9952694-9969522 GCF_000334495.1 Tupaia belangeri chinensis | reverse complement strand
TGTTAGCTTCGACATTATGAATGCTCTAAATTCCTTATCAGACATTTCCATGATTTTCACCGAACTGCTTGTGGATGAAGAGTTATTCTTTTCCCTTGGAGGAGAGGTATTTTCTCATTTTCCCATATTTCTCGTGATCTGGCGGTGTTTTCTTGTTATCTGATGGATGGTGTGTTTCTTTCAAATTCTTGAAGTTCAGCCGCTAGCTCGTTTGTTGGAAGCTGAATTATCAATAGAAAGTCTTCATTCCCTGAAAAATCTATTTCACTGGAGCCATGTGGAACCTTCTTCCGGGATTCTGCCTATGGTCAACTATGTGGGAATCCAGGGCCTTAACTACCATGCCACCTGCTGGCCACCCTAGATTACTTTTATTTTTTTAATTTTTTATTTATTTTTTTTTTAATTTTTTTATACATTCAATCACATTATTTAGCTTACAAAGTTAACGTTTCAATATGTGAACATTTCTCCCCAGTCCAGTTGATCAAAATATCTTCAACAGATAACACCACACCTCCCCATCTTGTCAATGCTCTGCCTCTGTATCCCTCCTCCAAATGTCCTTCCCCAGACCCCACTCCTACACACACACCCCATCTGGCATTCACACCTATCTCTTGTGTTTGTACATCCTTTAGTCAATCAGTTTCAGTCATAAAGTGCAGAAACTCAGTATATATTAAGTGAGGACATAAAGTGTCTCTCCTTTATAGCCTGGCTTCCTTCATTCAGCAATAAATCTTCCATAGTCTTCCACTTTCTGTCAAAAGGCAGGGTTTTGTTGGGTTTTATGGCTGAATAGTATTCCATAGAGTATATATGCCACAGTTTTTCCATCCATTCATCTGTACGGGGGGCATTTGGGTTGGTTCCATGTCTTAGCAATCATGAATAGTGCCACAATAAACATCAATGTGCAAGCACTTTTCCAAAGAAGAATTCTTCTGTCCTTTGGGTAGCTACCAAGGAGTGGGATTGCTGGATCATATGGTAGATCTATCATATGGTAGATCTATTTGTAGATTTTTGAGGAATCCCCAAATTGTTCTTCACAGTGGCTGGACCAATTTCATTCCCACCAGCAGAGTAAGAGTTCTCCTTTCACCACATCCCCGCCAACACTTATCATTTTTTTGTTTTTTAATCTTAGACATTCTGACTGGGGTTAGGTGGTATCTCATTGTTTGTTGTTTCGATCTGCATTTCCCTTACGATGAGGGACGTTGAGCATTTTTTCATATGCCTTTTGACTATTCCTATGTCATCATTAGAGAGAGTTTTTTTCCAACTCCTCCCATCTTTTAATAGGGCTGATCATCTTTTTTCCAAACAGCTGCTTGAGTTCCTTGTGTATTCTGGTTATCAGTCCCTTATCTGATGTATAATTTACAAAAATATTTTCCCATTCTGAGGGCTGTCGATTCACACTAATTACTGTGTCTTTTGCGATGCAGAAACTTCTTAGTCTGATGTAATCCCACTTGTCTATTTTGAGGATTATTGATTGTGCTTTGGGGATCTTATTTAAGAAGTCTTTCTCTACCCCAATGTCTCCCAGAGTTTCCCTAGTGTTTTCTAGGAGTAGTTTTATAGTATGAGGTCTTAGATTTAGATCTTTGATCCACCTTGACTTGATTTTTGTTAAAAGTGAGAGGTAGGGGTTCAGATCCATCTTTCTGCAGGTGGAAATTCAGGTTTTCTAGCACCATTTGCTGAAGGGGTTTTCCTTTTCCCACTGGATTGGCTGGTACCCCTTGTCAAAAATCAGTTGATTGTATTTTGGGGAATTTCTGGAGACTCTATTCTGTTCCATCGGTCCACTTGTTTGTTTCCGTGCCAGTACCATGCTATTTTGATTACCACAGCTCTCTAGTATATTTTTGGGTCAGGGAGTGAGATGCCACCCACTCCACTCTTCTTGTATAGAGTTGCTTTGGCAATACAGGGTCTTTTATGATTCCAGATTAATTTTATGATAGTCTTTTCTAGATATGTGAAGAATGTGTCTGGTACTTTGATTGGCATTGCATTAAATATGTAGATTAATTTGTATAGAATTGTCATTTTGATTACATTAATTTTTCCAATCCAGGAACATGGTATGTCCTTCCACTTTTTTGTGTAATTTTCAATTTCTTTTTAGCTTCTCATAGTTTTCCTTGTGGAGGTCTTTAACTTCTTTGGTTAGATTTATTCTTAATTATCTTACACCTTTTGTGGCTATGGTAAATGGAATAACTTTTTTCAGTTCTATCTCAGCCTGCCTGTTGTTCGTATATAGAAATGCTATAGATTTCTGTATATCGATTTTGTGTCCTACAACTTTACTGTATTTGTGCATTACTTCCAGAAATTTTTTCATGGAAACCATTGGGTCTTCTATGTATACAGTCATGTCATCTGTGAATAGAGAGAGTTTCATCTCTTCTTTTCCTATTTGAATGCTTTTTATTTTTTTCTCTTTTCTGATTGCATTGGTGAGGACTTCCATTACTATATTGAAAAGGAGTGGAGAAAGTGGGTATCCTTGTCTTGGACCCGTTTTTAGTGGGAAAGCTTTCAGCTTTTCTCCATTCCGGTTGATGTTCGCTATGGGTTTTTCATAGATAACTTTTAATGTGTTGAGAAATGACCCTTCTATGCCGATTTTGCTAAGAGTCTTTATCATGAAAGGATGTTTTATCTTATCAAATGCTTTTTCTGCATCAATCGATATGACCATATGGTTTTTATCTTTATTCCTGTTAATATGGTGTATTACATTTATGGTTTTGCGTATGTCGAACCAACCTTGCATTCCTGGAATAATGCCTACCTGATCGTGATGTATAATCTTTTTTATAAGTTGTTGGATACGATTTGCTAGTGTCTTGTTGAGAATCTTTGCATCTATATTCATCAGGGATATTGGTCTATAGTTTTCTTTCCTTGTCCTGCCCTTACCTGTTTTAAGGTTAAGGGTGATAGAGGCTTCATAGAATGAATTAGGAAGAGATTTCACCCCTTTGGATCTTTAGAAATAACTTGAGAAAAATGGGGCTTAACTCTTCTTTGGAAGTTTTATAGAATTCAGAGATGAAGCCATCAGGGCCAGGGCTTTTCTTTGTTGGTAGGTTATTTATTACTGATTCAATCTCCCGGCTTGTTATGGGCCTATTCAGACTTTCTATATCCTCCTGGCTCAATCTTGGTAGATTATATGTGTCCAGGAATTTGTCCATCTCATCCATATTGTCTTGTTTCTTGGCATATCGTTGTTCATAGTATCCTCTAATGATGTTTTGAATTTCTACTTAGTCTGTTGTTATATTGCCTGCTTCATTGCAGATTTGATTCACTGGTTTCTTTCTCTCCTCCTTAATAAGTCTCCCTAGTGGTGTATCGATTTTGTTTATCTTTTCAAAGAACCAGCTTTTACTTTTATTTATTTTCTGTATAGTTTGCTTATTTTTTATTTCATTTATTTCTGCTCGTATCTTTATTATTTTTCTCCTGGAGTTTTTTGGATTTTTTTGCTGTTGATTTTCCAATTCTCTAAGCATGATGTTAGGTGATCCTTTTGCCTTCTTTCCGTCTTCCTCTTATGTGCTCTAATTGCTATGAACTTCCCTCTTATGATCGTTTTTAGCAGTGTCCCAAAGATTATGGAAACTTGTGTCCTCATTGTCATTGGCTTCCATGAGTCTTTTGATTTCAGTCTTTATTTCATCAGTAGTTGTGGAGTCATTCAGGAGTAGATTATTTAGTTTCCATGTATTTGAGTATTTTTGAGGATTTCTCTTGAAATTAAACTCAAGTTTAATTCCATCTTGGTTAGAGAAGATGCTGGATATAGTTTCTATGCCTTTGAATCTGTAGAGGCTTGCGTTGTGCCCTATGATATGGTCAGTCTTTGAAAAGGTTCCATGTGGGGGTGAGAAAAAAAGTATATCCCGTGGTTTTTGGATGGAAAGTTCTATAGATGTCTGTTAAGTCCATTTGATTTATGGTATGGTTTAGATCCTTTATCTCTTTATCTATTTTTTGTCTAGATGATCTGTCCCGAGGGGATAGTGCAGTGTTGAGGTCTCCAACAACTAGTGTATTGCAGTCTATCTCCCCTTTTAGATCTAACAGTCTTTCCTTCATATATTTAGGTGCTCCTGTGTTAGGCGCATAGATATTTATAAGCTTTCTATCTTCTTGATCTGTTGATCCTTTTACTACAATATAGTGCCCTTCTTTGTCTCTTCGAACAGTTTTTGTTTTAAAGCCTGTTTTGTCAGAAATTACTATTGCAACTCCAGCTCTTTTTTGGTTCCCATTAGCATGGTAAACCTTTTTTCAACCCTTCACTTTCAGCCTGTGTATGTCTTTATCCATGAGGTGGGTTTCCTGTAGGCAACAGATAGAGGGTTTTTGTTTTTTATTCAGCCAGTCTGTCTCTCTTGATTGGAGAATTTAATCCATTAACATTCAGTGTTATTCTCAATGTTACTGGATCTGTCCTGACATTTAATTTGGCCATTGTCTTAGTTGCCTTTTATTCCTTTGTTTCTGTCAGTTAATTCTTTAGTTTTCCTAGAACAGTACTTTCTTCAGGGTTTATTGAAGAGCTGGTCTAGTGTTGGCAAATTCTTCTAGGTTTTGTTAGTCTGAGAAGATGTTTAATCTTTTTTTCCCATATGAAGGATAATCTTGCAGGATATAATCTTGGTTGAAATTGTTTCTCTCTTAACACTTTCAATACATCTTCCCATTCTTTCCTTGCTTGCATTGTTTCCGTTGAGAGGTCCAGTGTTAGCCTGATAAGACGACCTTTGTAAGTCACTTCTCGTTTCTCTCTTGCCAGTTTTAGTATCATGTCTTTATCTGTGGTCTTGGACAGTCTGGCTAAGATGTGCCTTGGGGAAGATCTTCTGGGGTTGATTCTATTTGGGGTCCTTTGTATTTGTTGGGTCTGCATGCTTGAGTGCCTCTCTAGACTTGGGAAATTTTCTTCCAGAATTTCATGGAATAGATTTTCCATTCCATTATTAGTTTCTTCACCTTTTGGGATAACAGTTATTCTGATGTTTGGGCATCTTATGGAGTCTAGTATTTCTCATATATTATCCTCGTGGGGTTTCGTGTGTGTGTTATTTTCTCTATCTTTTTGGTGTTTTTTTCTAGGTCAGAGGTTTCATCTTCTACATAGGAGATTCAGTCTTCAGCATGGTCCAACCAACTTTTAATACTTTCAAGAGAGTTTTTGATTTCCTCTATTACAGACTTCATTTATAATAGTCATCTGGTTCTTTCTCAGAGTGTCCATTTCTTCTTTCATATTGTGAAAGGACCTCCTAATCTCCTGTAGTTCATTGTCTCTTTTCTGTTCCAACTCATAGAATTTGGGTCACCATGGATGTTCGAAATTCTTTCTCTGACATTTTGGTAATGTCCTCCATTTTCATGAAAGGTGGGGGGGAGAGTTACTTTGTTCCTTTTGTTGGAGACATATTTCCTTGTTTATTCAGACCTGAGGCTCTACTTCTAGCCATTGGAAGATGTAATCACTTTTGAATACATCTTAGGAGAATGTTTCACTGACTAGGAGTATGTTTCCCTTTTGCTGGGAATTAATGTGTGCTGAAGTCTCTGTTCTGTTGTTTTTAGTAATGTGGTCTCAAGAAAGATAATCTATTCAGGTTTCTGAAGAGCAGTATCTCCTTTTTCACAGCTGGTTCAGTACAAGGGAGGATCCCAGAGAACCTTATCTTACTAGAAAATTTCAGATCTCTGACTCTAGACCTAGCTAGTCCCTCCGGCAAGGTGGAAGATGAGGAAAAGAAGATAATATAAGAGAAAAGAAAAGAGTACAGAGGGGAGTAAAGAAAAATAAAGAAAAAGTCACGGGTGCGATTTAGCCAGTGGCCTGGACATGGACCTGGGGGCTGCGGCAGCAAAAAGGAAGGTCTGGGGGGAAAGGAAGAGAGGGTATTAACAAAAGAATGGAGGAAAACAAACAAAAGATAAAAACTGCCTACTTGCCTAGGGGTCTGGGTGGGTCTTGAGCTGAGGAGCCTGGAAGTGAGGCGGTGGGGCAGTGGTGCCCCTGCCTCAGTGTCCCTTACTGCCCAGAGGCCTGAGGATGGACCTGGCGGCAGCTGTAGCAAAAAGGACAGTCTGTCCCCACGAGCTGTTTTTACGTTTATTTATATCTTTTATTTTTTTCTACAGTCTTTTATAGTTTTAAGAGTATTAGTTTTACATATTTCATTAAATCCCTGTATTATTTTATGCCATTGTCAAAGGAATTATTTTTTAATTTTATATTTTCATAAATGCCCTTTATATTCATTGAATTTTGAGTAACTACTTCAATTTGTCCTGAAAGGTGTTTGTTTGTTTGTTTGTTTGTTTGTTTTTTAAATCCCTGTTAGTTTGTTTTCTTTGTTACAAGTTATCTTCATCTTTTTTCCTGTCATTTACCCCTATTCAGGAGGAACTAAACTAATAGGTCACTGGCAGCTTCCCATCAATAGTTACCCATATCAGTACAGCCTGTGAGTATGAAGCAAAACATATTATTAGAAACAGATTTGCAGTGGACTATTTGGTCAACTAAAGTGTTTCTTTAAAATTATAACTGTACCTCATTGGATGACACCATAGATTAGGGTTTTAGATTTTAGACATCTTGTTTTCTGGTTTTGTTTTTCTTGTTTAAATGTTGTAAAATATACCAAAAGAATTATCAGTGATTTGATTAAGCAAGCCTGGGTGAGGGTAAGGGCAGAAAGAGTGAGGACTGTACAAGATTAATCTCAGCTGGTCTGTCACAGTCTGAGCTTATTGCTAGGAATTCCGGGAACTTTAGCACTAACATTTGGCCAAACCCGAATAAAGTCTACTACCTAATAATGAAAATAGTCCTGTGGTAGAGTCCCCTGTAAACTAGGGGACAACTTGCAGAAGCTTGCTATTATGGTTTGGGTAACAGTTTTCCAGAGATTCATATTTTTTTAATTTAGTCTCCAGTGTGATGGAGTTTGAGAGGTGAGGCCTAGTGAGCAGTGATTGGGCTATGGAGACAACTTTCAAGAATAAAGTAATGTCTCTCAATAAACTGATTTCTCTCAAGAGAGTTGTTACAAAAACAGTGCTGCCTGCAGCTCACTCACAGTCCACGTGTACTCACTATCTCTTTTTGCTTCTGTTGGCAATGTTGCAGCCACAGAATCAGAGTCAGTAAACCTCTTTTTTTGGTTTAATAAGTTACCCAGTCTCAGGTATTTGTATTAGCAACACAGAAATAAACTAATAGAAAATGTAGGTTGAAGGCAGGCCCATGTCCTGGTGGTTAAGGGAATCAGGTCCTACATGGTCAACCACATGGTTCACATCTCAACCCCAGCAGCTGGAATAAAAAACACTGGGCACGTGTGCATACTTGTCTCTAAAATCCTAACAGGATGGACAAATAGAGAAGTAATTGCAGCATGACCATGTCCCATGGGGGAGCAGGGAAGTTCTTTCTCCTTCTCACTGTCTCTGGTGAGGACCCACACCCTCTAGTAAAATTAAAAAGAGAAAAGGAAGCAAGCAAGCTAGCTCTCTAGTGTTTATTAGGTTTTCATTCTTCTTCTATTACCATTACTTATATCACAGCCTCATGTGGAGTACATCCTGTACAGCCTCAAGAATCCCGATTATACGTCCTTATATGCCATCTCATTTTGAAAATAAAAGAAGTGTGACTCTCATTTTATTCTCAAAAATTACTAGTTAGGATATTTACTGTCTTAGATTTCAAAACTGTTGTTCCCTTTTTTTTTTTTTTTTAATAGAGACCTTTGCGTGCACTCGCTGGAAAGACAGAGAAAATGAGAACTCACCCTCCAGGGGGCAGGACCACACTGTAGTCCCTTCTCCATTCTCCTCTCAGGATTTCTCACATGAACATACATGCACCCAGTATGAGTTTAAGCCACCAGGCCAGGGACTCAAACTGTAGTCGACTACATGGGAGACCAGTGACATAACCATTATGCCATCTACTGGCCCCAAAACTGTTGTTTTTAACAGGGTCTTTGTTATAGAAAACACTTTTTGTATTATGAAAGAAATCTCATGAATTTACCTTCAAGTTCACTATACCTATAAGAACTTAACAAAATTCTGAGGTTAAGTTTTGGCTGGGATCAGCAATTGGCGTAGTAGCTAAGTCACTGGACTCCCATGTAGTCAACCACGGTTTGAGTCCCGGACCCAGTGGCTTAAACTCACATTGGGCACATGTGGATGCGTGCCCAGGATCCCGAGAGGAGAATACAGGAGAAGGGATTGCGACTTGGCCATCCCCCAGGTGATTTCTCGCTTTCTGTCTCTCTGTCTCTGTCTTTATGGCGCGAGCACACGCGCTCTGTAGCAAAAACCTTTTCAAAGGTTGGCTCTGATGATTAGGTGCCAGTATTTTGCCAAAATCAGAAGCAAAATTTATAGTTACAAAGTAAAATGGGTCAACTGAGTAATCCTCATAAAACTCATGGAAAATGTGTATTATGAAAACATTGTATGTATTTCAATTTTTTTGCACCAAAATAAGCTCATGCTTTAGTTTCATTTTTCCACAAACTTTTTGAAGTCCCCTCATATTAACATATACTGTGTTACATGAGACTGAATTGACAACCCATGCTACCTGCACTGTGTCCTATTTTCTGCATGACAAAACATGAAGAATGGTTTCTTCAAGTAGTATAGAACCAACATTAAAAGAATGTTGGGCTATGATTTTATAGATAATTGGCCTAGCCTCAGTGGCACGTTACTGAATTGCAGTGCTACAAGCAGGAGTGGGTTCAGAACCTCACCTTGTCTACCTGAAACATGCTGGGTATGCACATGCATGTTCATGATCTTATGAGCTGGAGGAAGTTGATCATGGTGTGACAAAAATATGTCAAGGATGCTTCTTTCTCTGATGTGCAGGTGTACAGTATTCATGAATAAGATAAATTTGTAAAATGTATCAGTCATTAGATTCTTTCTGTTTTTATTGGGTATTTAGGAAAGTCATGATCCATTTGGCAAATAAAAACAGAAAAATATATCATTACTTTCTGAACGACTTAACAGTATAATAGGAAATGACAACAATAGTGTGCCACAGTGTCTGTATTTTTGAAAAATAAAAACATTTTGTGCCCATTTTTTTTCAGTTTAGTTGTCTTTATTTCATGCAATTTTGGGATAGATATGTACACTAAAACCCAATACCACCACCCACAAAAGAGAAAAAAATAAAGGATATTTAAGAGTAAATATAAGTGTCTTATCAGGGTAATCTCTTTTCTTGAAAATAACAAAAATAATTGTTTCTTACTCACATCTAAATTGTATTTGTGATCTTTTTTTTTTTTTACACAGGCAAAACAAGGCAAACACATTCTGTATGGCTGCAGTGAGCTTTTTAATGCTACACAGTTCATGAAACAGGTAAAGTATATACCTTTTTAGATCTTTCTGTTAACATACCCCAGTTGCTGTTGATACTTTTCAAAAGAGAAAAAGAGCTGTTATTCATCTGAACCAACTGAAACAAAAAACTATAAGAACATAAAGTTTTGCCACATAAAATTCTAAAGAAAACAATGTTAAGTAACTGTATTTCTATTCAAATTCTTTTATGAAAAGGTGATTCAGAATATGAAATTAGAATACTAAATTAGACAAATTTAGATCAACATTTCCTCATATACTGTCCACATTTCTTTGACAAGCATATCACATACTGGTGTGGGAGAATTCAGTTACATTCTTTGGGGATAGGTATGTGCTCAGTTTTTAGAGTGGAATAATGTTCACCTTGAACATTAATGACAGCAGTAGATAAGGTGTACAAATTTGTCTATACTAAAAAGTCTTTTAGTGTTCCCACTAAGTAAGTATTTTAGCTTTAAGTTCTAACCAGTTGGAATGCTCATTGGGCCCGTAATGTCTACCTACCTTTGCCTTGTCTGCCATGAAAATAGTAACTGCATTCTGTACTCATTTTTAGCAGCTGTTCCTACTTGTTTCCAGCACTACTTCCTTACTGTTAGGTACTTTTAACCTTAATCTAGGGTCCCAGTGCTCATAAAAATTTTTTCCCCTCCCCTCCCTTCCATATTGAACTTTTTTTTTTTCACATTTTATTGATTCACAAAACATCTTAAAGTATGGACAAAGCTAGAATCTAGGGACAAGTGCACTGTAATTTTTTTTAAACAATTTTACTCTCTTTCTATTCCCCCTTTTACTAAAGAGAGGTATAAACTAACTTATTTCCCAAAAAAAAAAAAAAAAGTTAATCCTCAATTTGGCCTGTTATTTGCACAAAGCCCCATAAGAATTCAGTGTCTGATATAAGGCAACAGATACTATTGTATTATTGAACTTACACAATAATTGCCACAGAATAAGAATGCTCACAAATATTTTCCAATTGCAAAAGGGTCAGGAAGGGAGAAAAGAGTTTTTCAATTAAAAAAATTCTTTAACAAAATGCTGAACCCCATCGCTCAAAAGAACACAAAAATCCTTAAATCTGGAAGACAAAGCATAGAAGAAAATCAGTAATGTTTTAGGAAAAAAGTCATAGAATTTATTTCACTAGTTTAGTCTTGTGTGATCTTTTGTTGAATTTGCAGTGTTACTGTGGTCTGACCTTTCCATTAACACTCAGCATTATTATTGATATTTCAGAACTTGTCCCTACCATTAAGTTGGTCTTTCTCTTGGTCATTTTTTGTTCTCTTAGTTGTCTGTCTTTAGTTTTCCTTGTATAGTACTCCCTTCAGAACTTTTCAAAGAGCTGGTCTGGTGTTGATAAATTCTTTCAGGTGTTGTTTATGTGAGAATGTTTTTTCCTTTTCTTCCCATGTGAAGGATAATCTTGCCGGATACAGTATTTTTTGTTGAAATTGTTTTTCACTTAACACTTTTATTTTCCCATTCTTTCCTTGCTTGCATTGGTTCCAACAAGAGGTCCAATGTTAGCCTGATGGGATATCCTTTTAAAGTAATTTGACGTTTTTCTCTTGCCAATTTTAGTATCTTATCTCTGTCTATGGTTTTAGTCAATCTGACTATGATGTGTCTTGCAGATCATCTTGGGTTGATTCTATGTGGGGTCCTTTATATATCTTGAGTCTGGATATTTGAATGCCTCTAGGTTCGGAAAGTTTTCTTCCATGATTTCATGGAATAGATTATCAATGCACTGATTAGTTTCTTCACCTTCTGGGAATGATCCAGATGTTTGGGCATCTAATGGTATCTAGTATTACTTGTATATTCTCATTTTTTAAATTTTCTCAGTCTTTTGGTGAATTTATCTCCTATAGTACAGCCTTCATCTCTAACAGTTCCATCTAATTCCTTTTCCTCTTTCAGATTGTGGAATAACTTCCTCACCTCCTGGATCTCGTTGTCTCTTTTCTCCTGCATCTCTGTTAGCTTTGTCACTATGAATACCCTAAAATATTTATGTGACATTTCTAGGAGTTCCACTCTACTCTCTGTGGATGATGAAGGGTTGTTCTTTCCCCTTGGGAGTGAGAGATTTTTCTCGTTAAAGGGGCAGGAAAAGCCCACCTCAGATGCACATGGATTATGGCTTTTCGCTGGTTGTTGGGCTGGAAGGAGGGGTCTGTTATAAAATTGTTAAACATACAGAAAAGTTAGAGAGTCCTTTTTTCTTGATTAGATTAATGACATTTTTATTTTGATAATCATTCTTTTTAATAAAGCAGATACTGTCTTATGTTACTTTTCTTAGTTTATGTCCCATTGATTTCTTTTTCCAGCTTTTTCTGTTGTATTAAGAGGTTTTATAATTTACTTTGATTTATTCTTAGGTCTGTTGTTTTCAAATATTCAGGGGTTTTCTAGATATTTCTATTGGTTTCTAATTTATTTCCTTTTTGTTGTAAAACATATTCTGCGTAATTTCACTGTCTTAAAAATGTATTGAAATTAGTGGCCCAAAATATGGGCTGTAATGCTAAATATCTCACATGCACTTCAAAAAGAATGTGCTTCTGGGACCAGCAGTTGGCGGAATGGCTATGTCGCTGGACTCCCATGTAGTCGATTGTGGTTCCAGGGCCGGGCCCGGTGGCTTAAACTCATGCCTAGCATGCCTGTCCATCTCCCCTGGGAGGTGATTTCTTGCTTTCTGTCTCTGGCAACCACACACACCCTGTAGCAAAAACCTCATAAAGAACATGCTTCTACAGAAATGAAGTGTAGGGTTCTAGAAATATCAATTTGATCATTGCTCAGGTCTTCTACAACTTTAGTCAAATACAAAATATTTTAAGTGTTTTCTGCTGTCTTTCTTATAACCTGCTCAGTCCTTTTCTGTTTTCACAACTCCACTCGAAAGTGTGTTCTAGAGAATCATTCGAGTACATAAATTATAGTGTGAGAGCACTTTGTTTTAGAGTTCTTAATATAACAAACACATTAGGTAATAAAACACTTTGAAGTTCTTTACTCTTTATTTACTATAGTAGACGGACAAAATGCTTTAAAGCCAAATTCTAAACATATAGTTCACTTTAGAGTCACTAATAGTAATGGAATTACTAATAGTAATAGAATTTAGATGTACAGAAATAACAGTAATTTTGCAGTTTTTAAAATCCGATAATTGTTTACAAATTATACTGTGATGTTTCCGGAAATCCAAATAGATAATGGATTCCCACGGCCCCTGAAGTGTTAAGTTATGCTGACATCTAGTGGTGAAATTTGGATTCTTCACTATGTTACCAAGTCTTGACACTACTCACTTCTCCTCACAAATTTCCTGCCCTTTTTGATAGGATGATTTACTTGGTGAAGACTTCAGAAAAACCTTTAAATATTCCCTACAAGAAAAAAATTTTTGAATATTTTCTCACTCTTAAGGTAATAAGATGACAGTAATTTATAAATTACTGTCTATATATACTGAATATTCTCAGACTAACTTTCCTCATTCATCAACTTTTATGTGTTGGGTCATCAGAAAAGCCATGATGTATTTTTCTATGCATCACCCACCTTTGTCGTAAAACATGTCATGGATGAAGTGACTTAGATTCATGCATAAGCTTGGTTCTTCATGCCTCAGTGGATTACAAATTAGCAAATATTTAATTTTGTAGGAAAGAACCAAACCCAGATTTTGAGTTAAACTATTTGATGTGCTTTAATTTTCTTTTCCCATTTAGTGAATATAGCACAGGCTCTTCAAAACAAAATGAAATAATCTTGCAAGTTAAAAGAATTTGGTTTACTTGGGATCAGTAGAACTGAAAGGGTATGATCATTTTTGGATACCAACTTTATTAGGCCCTCCATCTGTCTCTGATAAAACCACTGTTTTGTACTCTTTTATCCTGTCTAACCCAGAAAATTTGGTGGCCAAGCAATAATCTCTCCTTTTTTAAAAAATATATTTGATGGATGGTATTCTTCTTTAGATATTTATGTGTAGTCTATGAAACTCAGCAAATTTTCATGTACATCTCAGACCTTCTTGAATTACTTTTGAAAATCAAATTTACCTAGTTATAACTAGAGCAGATCTGACTCAGTTCAGGCATGTGCTTGTCACTGGTATTATCCATTACAATGTTTATTTCCATGGATATCACCATTTCTGATATATACAGTAGTACAGTTACTCTAGGGTAGTTCCATTTTAGACCTCCTATGCTGAAAGAAAAATGAACCCCTAAAGTAAAAATTAAGTAAATCTAGTTCATGGCTCTCTCTAATAATGGACCAAGAGAATTTCAGTGCCACTTCATAACACGGTAACTGCATGAAACGTAGGCCCCCGGAAGGCCTAAGACAAAGTCATGCATCACTTCATGATAAGGATAGGTTCTAAGAAATGCATCGTTGCGCAAACTCATTGCCATGTGAACATCACAAAAGGTACTTACATAAATGTAGGCGGCACAGCCTAGGATACATGGCATATTTACAGAAGCACCATCCTCATTAAGTAGTGCATGGCTGACCATACCATCTTTTTCTCTACCGTTAGTGATCATGAAGATTGTACTTGAGATAAGTCTCATTACTTTAGGGAGATAGCCTAGTAATTTTGTAGCATGTTCTTTCAGGAGTTTGAGCCTTTCTTCTTCAATAATTGCATTGATACATCCTTGTTGTCTTTGCAGTGAATGCCATTCATCTAGTTCATGTTGCTGGAAACATAAATTTCATTAATTTGAAAATCACAAAATATGTTAACCTTTTAAGTTTTCAAATAAACTATGACACTAAGTTCAAAAGATACCAGTGTGTACATAGATAACCTCTTCCATCATTATTCCTTTACATGAGTTTAAAACTGGGATTTTAGAGGCAAATACATATTTTCAGGAAAATGTCTTCATTATCAAGGGGAAAATTTCAAAGGAGTGATTTTCTAATGAATTAACTTAAATACTTATTGAATTTTACCATATGCCTGGTGATGACAGTTTAAGACAAAAAAGGTAGTGACTAACACAATATAGATGTCTGCAGGATAATTTCTTAAAACCTTACATGAAGTGCAAGAAAGAGTTCCAGCAGAAACTGTTTCTCAAAGCTGTGAATGGTCTTAGGTAATCACATCAGAATTCTGTGCCATATGATATATTGGGTCGTTGGAAAAGTCTTTGCATAGAAAACTGTGTCATGACTTTTCCCACAACTCAATAGATGACTTTAGTTTGAAGTTTTAAGACTTAACACTTGTGGGAATGTGCCCAAATAAACGTATTGAATTGGAAAGATCATTGAAATAGTGAATTTCTGCCAAAACTTACTTTAGGTATAGCATCAGTAATGCTAACTAACTTGTTTTCTATGAGTTCTTTTTCTGACTTGTGATTTGTAGTGTTCTTTCCATTCTTGCTGGGGAGTTACTCTGTTCCTTTGAGGGAGAGATACTGCCTGGTTTCCTCCTACATCTGAGGACTCTGGTCTGATTTGACTTTTAGATATTTGGTGAAGTGCTCACTTCATCCTAATGGGGGGAGGGGGTGTAGGTTTCTGCAGCTATATACTTGTGTGCTCCTTACTCTTTTGTGCGTTTGAGTGCTGGAATTCATAGTGGAAGGTTGAGGGTTCCAAATTTCAGAGAGTTCTCTCCTTTTCTCCACTCAGAAGAGGGTGGGGGAGAATTCCCCCACAACTATCTGAAGGCAGACATGAGTAGTAGCACAGGTTGCATGGTGACAGCCTTCTACCTTGCTTTAGCTAGTCAGACCAGGCATCCTTGAATGTTGTCTTGGAAACTCAATTTCATTTCTCTCAAGAGTGTTGATTTGGGGACTTATTAGACAATTACCTTAGTTGGACTCAAACTTGAGTCTCTCCCATTCTTGAGTGCTTCAGGGTTTCATTGTAGAGCTCTCTCCATTTGAGGATTTCTTCCTCACACTCTTCTGTTTCTGCAGGCAAAAGGACATCAAGTTTGATATAACAGTTCTACCTTCTCGGTACATAAGAGTCTTTAGAAAGTTTATGTAAAATGTATAGTATGAAAAAAAAAATCAGTGTATCTTTGTTTTCTTTATATTTTGTACTAAAATAGACCCATACTTTAATTCCTTTTTCCATATACTTTCTTTCTAGGAATAATTTATTCATTCAAATTTGACCAGAAATAGATGAGAGGGGGGGCGGGGGGGGTGAAAAAGCCACCCACCCAGGTCCAGGACTCAAACCATGGTCAGCCATGTGGGCCTGTCTAGTGCCTTAACCACATCACCTGCTGGCCGTATACTTTTTTTTTTTTAATCATCATAATCTTCTTTATATTACATTGGATTACATATAACTTTACATTGACTTCCATTGCTTTTTCAAAAGGGAATGCCATGCATGTCAGTCAATACAGAGACATCAATCTCCCCGCTTTATCATTCAATGTCTTTTCCATGCATTTCCCAATAATTATTATTATTATTATAATTTTTTAAAACAGTCAATCACTATTTCTCATTTTGCTTGTTAAAAGACTTCACCCATCATGAAATACTTCCCAGACCAGTCCAGTTGAGAATACTATAACGTCATCATCAACAGATAATAAAACATATCTGTTTCTCACTAACATCCTCTCTATTGTTCACTTGCTATCTTTCTATCCTCTTCTTTATTTTTTATTATAATTTTTTTTTCCCATCGCAACACACAAATGAATTTTCCATCCAATATATACTGTGCGTTGGCTCAATCAAGCACGTCAACATATATGTTCTCAACAAATAATTTCCCAATTCTTGTGTCCTGCATACCTTGCCTTTTGTTTTACCATCCTAGATTCCCCATCCCCCTCCCTCTGTTATGACCCATCCTCCTCCCACATTGTCCCTGTCATCCCCGATTGCCCTCCGTGCCTCACCCCTCCCCAAATGATCTGTCAGTGATCTTAATTAGTCTAAGTCTCTCCAATAGTTATCACAGCTGACACATGCCTCTACATGAACTCAAGTCTGACTTTAGGCCTAAACCCCATTGGGTAAAAAGAGCATACTATAAAGTAGAACCCAACTGGGCCCATACCGCTCACTGCAGCCATCAAATATCCAATTTTTTTTTTTAAATGGTACGAATAGTTTAACCGTTTTTTTTTGTTTGTTTTTTGTTTTCGTTCTTTTTTTTTTTCCCTAACATTCATTCCCTGAGCATCATCACAATGTACTAAATGTAATTTCCCATCTAGAATAAACTGCACAGTGACCCAATCAAGCATGTTATCATCAATAATATTCCACTTCTACTTTCTTGCTTATGCACATATATATGTTTTTTTTCCTCTTCCTCT
>NW_006159844.1:9942632-9952372 GCF_000334495.1 Tupaia belangeri chinensis | reverse complement strand
GCTATCATCTTCTCAAGTTGCAAGTTCTTCAACCTTGTTTTCGGCCTCCGGGACATCCAGCGCCGGAGAGGCCAGGGAGGGGGGCCGGCCGTTCGGGGCGCGAGCCCCCGCTGGCCATATACTTTTGAAGTCCCTTCATATAGTACTAATTATGTCCTGTCTTCAAGGCTAAGAACCAAAACACCAAGGAACTCACCCAGTGCTAGCACTTCTTAATCTGCTTCCTTTATTGCTCCTCCCAGACTTTGACTAGTGGTTTTTACATATTGAACATTTTAATCTTTGGGAAAGATGAGCCAATATGAAGATACATGGAAATTGTCATCAATTAAATCATTCATGACATTTCTGTTTTCATACTTCATGTATTGATTTATTTATTCCCAGGGTTTTTTGTCCTCATGTTCTCAATGAGTTTATTTTGCACCTGTTATAAGTTATTCCGTGCCATTACTATTCAATTTTTACATATGTTGAGTTAGTGATGAGCATTCGGTTAAAATTTAGGCTGTTCACTGTATTCCTAGAATTCTAGGTTTTACTGTGATAAAAATAGGAATTTAATGCATAAGCTGCTTTTCTGATTAAACAGTTACAGATGTGATTTTGTGTTTTGTCTTCTAGCTGTCACAACTTGGGCAAAAATAACAGATGAACCTTCGTAAAAAGTCAATATCCTAACAGTGAAACTCTACTTGGTAATTTGTTAAAGAAATTGAATACTTAATATGTACTGATTAAAAGAATAAAGTATTTCAAACATAACATTAGTCTCTCTCCTGTAGTACCTGTCCAACGAGAAAGTATTCTGGAAGGACAGAAAGCTGGTTAAACTTTTAAGTTTGCTAAGGTAACTTAATTGGTTCATGAATCCCCCTACTTACATTTAGTTGTAAACACACCTTCCCATAGTGCCTAGAAGATTTTAGGTGGCTATGGCTCTTCTCCATTTGGCACACCTATTACATGTCTTTTTTATATAATGACAGGACACCACCACCATGATTTGGAATGGACAATTACAAATACTTATCTTCTAAAGTGTTAAACACAATTTCAAGCTTCCTGGGCATATATCAGTAACAAGGAATGTTGATCCATCATAGAATTCAAGGCCTCTATAAGGTAAAAACATGCCAGTTCTTTAAGAGTAAAGATGAGAAACCTCTTCATATCATAATGGTCTCCTACTGAGGCTCATCAGAAAGAGCCCACAATGTTACACAAACATTCTTTCAGCATCCTCAGCTCCCCAGCACAGGGCAAGGAAAATAATTCTAGATGATTAGTGGTCTACTCTGGAATAAATTTCAACTATGTAAAAAGTACATTCTGGAATAGAAGGACTAGATCAACATCAAGCAGTTCTTAGTAAGGAACGTTAATGACTTTTATCCTATTCAGATAGCCAGTTCCAAGAAAGCTGTATGCCTAAAAAGAGCACAACTCTGAAACAGAAAACCTCCCTACCTTATTTGAATATGAGCTGAAGGAGGGTTAGGTTTCAGATTTCATTTTAATATAATCAGGGTACTGAAGTATGATAGCACCAATAATTATAACCTAGAATAATTTTTTATATCGGACCTAATCAAACACCCACCTCAAGAGTTAGAAAAGACACTCTGAAGTGTGTTCTGAACAAATATAATATTGCCATTGCTTCTCTTAGGGCCAGCAATATGTATCACACAGTCTTAACCCATTTCCTGCTGCTGTGACTATTTATGCCTGATACTGGGTGATTTCTAAAGAACAGAAACTAATTCAGCCCATTGTCTTAGCGGTAGGGAAGTCATAAGCATGGTGCTAGCAACTGATAAGGGTCATTTGATGGCAGAAAGACCAAGCTCCCAAAGAGAAGAAGTAGGGACAAACTTTTACAGTAATAGCACTAATCCATTCACAAGGGAAGAGCTCTCATAATCTAATCATCTCATAAATGCCCCACCTATTAATACCGTTACAATGACAAGTATCAACATGAGTTTTGGTAGAAGCATTTCAAACCACAGTACACGTATTCACTTTATTTCATTGGCCGTCAAACTTTCAGTACTACACTGCTCCAGACTTTCTACCTCCACCAATAGTATCTAAAATATGTTAGGTTTTTTCTGCACATTATTTTGTTTCAATTTAAAATTTTATTTAGGAAACAAATTTTCCACACACAAACACCAGCCCAGAAATTTCAAGAAATAAGTTAGGAAAGTGGGGTATTAAAGGTAAAGACCCGTTCTACAAAGAAAGCATTACCTGGAGAAAGATTCTGTGGATGTATACAGATATAAAAGTCAAAGAACAGCTAAAGAGAATAGGAAAATATAAAAGCATATTTGAAAAAGAAAACCTAGAAATTATACTATCTAAAATTGAACTTAGTAGATGTGACTGAGGAAAAACCTGAGCCAAGAAATGGATCAAAATAATTTATCTAGAATGCAACACAGAGATAAAGGATTGGGGAATAAAGTGCATGAACCAAAGAATGAGCAAGTCTGACAGTCATTTAACTGGAATTCCCAAAGGAAAAAAAAAAAGCAAATGTGTCAGTGATAACACGTGGGCTAATACCTAGTGATATTTCAGAACAGCTGAAAGATACCCTGTTATATATCCAGCTAATACCTAGCAGTATAAATAATAAAGAATTCACCTCTTGATATGTATAGAGAAACTGCAGAACATCAAAAACCAAGAAATAATAAACTTACCTGAATAATAGAACTCCCTGCCCCAAAACAGCAGAATATACCTTCTTTTCGAGTGCACTGAGAACATTCACTAAATTATGCCATATTCTGAACCTCTAAAAAGGTTTCAGTACATTTTAAATTGTTGGGTTTTTTTTTTTTATTTTGTTTTCTAAGTTTTGCGGTGCATACCCTCGCTGAGGAGATGGGTGCAAAGCGATAAATAAATCAAAATCATTCCATCAAGGGTAGAGGGAACACTGCGATCCCTTCCCCAGTCTCCTCTTCCCCAGACTCTGAATGCACACATACACACATACCCAGCATGTTTTCCAAGCAGCCTGGTCTATGAATCGAACCATGCAATCAGCTATGTGGGATCCACCACACCACCCACTGTCCCAAATTTACTAAACTTGTAAAATAACTACTCAGGGGACCAGCAGTTGGCATAATGGCTATGTCGCTGGACTCCCATGTAGTCAACTGCGGTTTGAGTCCCGGACCCAGTGGCTTAAACTCACACTGGACACGTGTGCATGCATGCCCAAGATCCCGAGAATGGAGGAGAAGGGATTGCGGCGTGGCTATCCCCCCTGGGGGGGGGGGGATGATTTCTCGCTTTCTGTCTCTCTGTCTCTCTCTCTCTGGTGATCACACACGCCTTATAGCAAAAACATCTCAAAAAATAATAATAAAGAAAGAGAAAATAACTACTCAGTAATAGAAATCCAGAACATAATTATCAGGTTGGTTCCCCTAGAAAGTAGGCTTAGACAGACATTAGCGCACAGGAAGCTGTCAGGATCCATGCCTCTGGGAGAAGGGATATAAGCAGAGTTAGAGGTCAAAGCTGGGCCATCATTCTGTCACAGAGACTAGGACAGCCTTCCTGAGTTATCCTGAATAGGAGAAACGGGTTGGTTCTTTACACCCCCTGCCAAGGAGTCACTGAGTAGTTTGTCCTGGGAAGCAGATGTGACTTTGGACCAGAAGGCTGTGTCTGGCTCAGTATGATCCCTGCGAAGGGGGCACTCGGCCTGTGTGGTAAAGCAAACCTTAACCAAACAGGGACAGGAAGGGGCGTCAAGAAGAGGAGAGAAGGGCAAGGGTACAGCTCCCTTCACCTTTGTTAACAAAGCAAGAGCACATCTCCACCAAAGTGATCAAAGCAGTGTACACCCAGGGCTTCTGAAGTGTGGCAACAAGGACACTGATGAAGATGTTAGGCTACAGAGGAGATGAAGTAATGGCCCCCTCTGTCCTCTGTAATAAGAAGTCACAGCTCCACATTTTGTTGAAAAAACTCATTAGTTAAAAACTGAAAGTAAACAGTTTGTCTTATAAAGGTCACTGCCCTGTCTGTCCTGTCACAGGCTACCCAGCATGGCTGTCCACAGTATTTCGGGGTCCCAGTAGGCGTATCTCAGGGTGTGCAACTCCAGCTCCACATTTTGTTGAAAAAACTCATTAGTTAAAAACTGAAAGTAAACAGTTTGTCTTATAAAGGTCACTGCCCTGTCTGTCCTGTCACAGGCTACCCAGCATGGCTGTCCACAGTATTTCGGGGTCCCAGTAGCCGTATCTCAGGCTGTGCAGCTCAGCAAAGTTTGTCTGTCTCCCCAGAGGTGACTCTCCTCAGAGGAATTGAGTTTTGTATTGGGAAAGCTTAGAGCTCAGAAAGAGGTTAGAAGGAATGGGAATTGCTCTGCCAGCAATCATCTACAGGAGTTCTATCATTTGGGCCACCAGGTGGCGTGGTGATTAAAGAAACAAGATCAAAGAGGCTAAGCATTTTGCTCAAGGTCACAGCTGGTAGGTGGTAGAGCCAGAGAGCGCACACACATCTGTCTGCTCCAAAGGCATCCTCTTTCCACTGCTCAAAATTCCCAGGCTAGAAAAAGCAGGAGTCTGGGAGTCTCACCAGGGCACTGCACACCAATCAACCCAAGTCAGTCTTTTTACCTATTTTCTCCTGAGTAATGACAGCTGACAGAGTAGGGGGATGTAACTTGTGTCCTTGAGGTCACTCAGCTAACCTGAACCAGCTCAGAATGATCAATAACACAAATGCCTTACCCAACAAGTTTGCATACCAATTGGCAGTAACACCTGTGTGTAAAATGTGATTACTGTGGCATAAATACGGGAAGGGTCAATTCACTTGACATAGATGGTGTTCTACCATAAAACAGATGAATAAGAACTAAGAGAAAATTCAAGTCAAAACAAGTTTGTTCTCCTACAGAGGTTTCTACTTTATCAATCATGTAATTTTGCGTTGTAAACTGCAAGTCAGACTTACCCTGGTATATTTCAAAATTGTGAATTTTCTACTCCTGCCCCTAAAATTTACAGTTTTTTTTAGAGAGGTTTTTGGTATAGGGCACGTGCACTCTCCAGAAAGACAGAGACAGAGAGAAAGCAAGAAATCACCCTCCCAGGGGGGATGGCCACCCCACAATCCCTTCTCCATTCTCCTCTTGGGATCTTGGGCACATACACACACATGCCCAGTGTGAGTTTAAGCCACCGGGTCGAGGACTCAAAACGCAGTCGACTACATGGGAGTCCAGTGACATAGCCATTACGCTAACTGCTGGTCCCAAAATTTACAATTTTTAAGTATTATCCAAAAGAAGTTACAAAAGGCCAAGCTAGAATTCAGTGAGCAGAGTACCAGAAAAAAGCGAGTTATATGCGAAGAGGGTTACGAGATTTACAGAACATCCCCTGAGTACTGAACAGAGTATTTGTGTAAGGAAACTACCCAAGGCCATAGAAAGAACTGCCTAAAAGGAACAATTCTAGAAGTGCACAATTCTCTGTGCTCATGTGAGGCCGGAAATAGGGTCTGTTCCCATCAACCAGATGGGAAATCCTTTTAATTCACGGGATATTAGGCTGGACACTCAAAAGGGTTTTGCCTCAGTAATGGGGAAAATTAGTCCTAAACGAAATACTGTTCTGGTGCCACCTAACAAACCTTAAAAACGAGACCCACAAGCAGAAAACTATCGGGTTGTTGGAAAAGCCATGACACATTTTTGCATACAAAAACAGAAAAGTACATCATGATTTTTCCGATGACCCAATATTTCCATATAATTTAACCACATCCCAGAAAGCTCAAGAACAGAAGAATACAAAAGCATCTAACGTACAAAAAAGTCACAAGATCTGGAATCAAAACCTACCAAGACAGACACAAGATAATAAAACCCATAATTAAGAGAAAAAATTTCAATAGATTCAGACCCTGAAATGTCACAGATGACAGAACTAACAGATAAAAACATTAAGACAACTATACCTATATTCCATATATTCAAAAAGTAGATGATATTTGAGCAATTTTTATTCAGTCGAGATATAATCAAGGACACAAACGAAAAATACATGACAAGTCAACAATTAACCTGAAATGATTTAGATGAATAGAAATGTCATCATGCATACTTTAATACTATCAAATATATATAATTACATTTGTGAAATAATCTGTTATATAACAGGATTTAGTTACTTCTATAGTGCACATGCTCTGTTTTTTTTTTTTCTTTTCATTTTCAGTCTGTTCCCTCCCCTTGTACTGACACAGATAGAGATACACAGACCCATGGAACAGAATAGAGAATCCAGAAATAAACCCCAAGTCATACAATCAACTGATCTTTGATAAAGGGTAGCTAACTTCAGTACTTCTCAAACTATTTCTAAAGATTCAAAAGGAAAGAGTCTTCCCAAACTCATTTTTTTTAAAGAGGTTTTTACCTAATGGTGTGTGTGCTTACCGGAGAGACAGACACGGTGAGAGGGAAAGTGAGAAATCACCCTTCAAGGGGGATGGCCACACAGCAATGTCTTCTCCTGGGTATACACACCAGGACTTCAGTCACGGTCAGTCACGGTCAGCCATGTGGGATTCCAATGATGTAGCCACTACACCATCTTCTGGCCTCCCAGACTCATTTTATGAAGCCTCTATAATCTCGATAACCAAAACCAGATAAGGATATGATAAAAAAAGAAAACTACAGACCCTGAATACTGATACAAAAATTTCCAACAAGATACTACCAAACAAATCTAACAACATTTCAAGAAGGTTATACAGCGTGACCAGGTAGGCTTTATTCTGGGGATGCAAGGATGGTTCAACATACGTAAATAACAAATGAAAACTTGACCATTTTATAGGAGTTGTAAGAAAAACCCAAACAAAATTTCTAGAACTTAAAAAATTCAGTGTCTGCGGAGCCAGCAGATGGTGTGGAGGGTTAGGCAGCTGGACCCCACATGGCCAACAACACAGTTTCAAGTCCCAGACTGGCAGCTTGGAAAACACTCCAGGCACATGTATACACATGCCCCAAATCTCCACAGCATGACCATTCCCCCAAAGGGTTAAGCAACCCTTTCTTATTTCGCCCCCAACTCTGTCTTTGTCTCCAGTGTGCACATGGGCCCTATCTAGCAAAAGTTCTGTTTTTTTTGTAAATTGTCTGAGATGAAAATTTTTCTATGTATATTAGTGGAATAACAATGTAAATTTAAGGCTTAAAAGAACTGTTTTTTTTTTTTCCTCCCAGTTTCACTTTACTGTACTAGAGGTAAATTTTTTTTCTTTCTTCTTTCAAGTTTTGCTATAGGGCGTGTGTACTCACTGGAGACAGACAGACAGGGAAAGTAGGAAATCATCCCTCCCGCCCACCCCCATCTGGGGGGTGGCGCAGGGCATGGCCACACCACAATTGCTTCTCCATTCCATTCTCCTCTCAGGAGATGGGAGCGCATGCACATGTGCGTGGTTTTCAAGCCTCCAGGTCCTGAACTCAAACCTCACAGCCAGCCATGTGAGATCCAACCACCTAAACTACCACGCCACCAGCTGCTGCCCCCAAAAGTCAACTTTTTAAACAAAATAGCGGGACCAGCAGTTAGCATAATGGTTATGTTGCTGGACTCCCACGTAGTCAACTGCGGTTCAAGTCCCGGACCTGGCGGCTTAAACTCACGCCGGGAACGTGTGTATGCGTGCCTAAGATACCGAGAGGAGAACGGACGAAAAAGGGATTGCGGCGTGGCCATCCCCCTGGGGGGTGATTTCTCCCTTTCTATCTCTCTGTCTCTCTCTTTCTGGCGAGCACCCGTGCCCTATAGCAAAACACCCCAAAAAAAAAAAAAAAAAAAAAAACCACAGTTGCCAAATTTCTAATAATGTAGCAGTCTAATTGACTCTGAGAAAACACATCCACTTTTACAGAACTAAAACTGATGCTGACAGCCATTAGTAACGTAGATTTGAAATGGAGATGCAACCACAGAATAAAAGCCATAATTCAGGAATTCTCTAGTCTATGAGATAATATAATTCTCACTTTTTTTTCTAATATATTTGACCAATTTTTTAAAGAGATTTTTGCTATAGATCACATGTACTCAGGGGAGAGACAGAGACAGACAAAAAGCAAGAACTCACCCCACCCCCACCCCCAGGGAGAATGCCATGCCATAATCTCTTCTCTTGGATTTTGGACACACATACACACACACACACACACACACACACACACGCACACATCGTGTGTTTCAAGCTACTAGATCTGGGACTAGAATTGTGGTTGGCCATATAGGAGTCCAATATCTTAACCACTCTGTCACCTGCTAGCCCCATATTTGACCAATTAATTATATAGACCATTAACTTTTCTGAACATAAAACTGATTAAACTGTTCTTGGACTACTTTTGTGTTGTGCTGCTCCGGTTAGTCTTTTTTAATTTTTGCTATAGGATGCATGCGCTCACTGGAGAGAGAGAAACAGAGAGACAAGAAAAGTGAGACAGTACCACCTACCCAGAATAACCATGCAGCAATCCCTTCTCGATTCTTCTCTTGGGAAGTAATTTTCTAAATCATGCATTTTGTACACAAATGAATTTCTGATCCTGTTTCTCCTACTTAACAACAACCAAAAAAACCTTGGATTAGACAATCCTTGAGAGCTCTAGCACCACTAATATTCTAAGAGTCCAGCCAAACGCACAGAAAACAGACTGACTTATAAACCCATATTCCAACTTAATTATAAATTAACATACACAAAGAATCAGCAATGATCAATTCTGTGGGTCATACCTTACCAGAGGCAGAAGAACAAAGATAAGGAAATTAATTTTGTACTTCTGGTGTCTGTCAAGAACTTTGGCAAAAATAATCGGTCAAATACAATTTTTTAAAAAATGAGAATTCGGGTATCTGACAGATTAGCGACTTCCCGAATTGTGACTTTTATTCCATGTGTGCATCTCAGTTCCAAATCTGCATTACTAATGGCTGTCAGCATCAGTTTTAGCAGTTCTAGTACATGACTTACATGTTAGCATATTTAATCTGAATATTAGCATATCTAATCTGAATAAAAACCCTAAATAAGAAAATCAGTAACATTCTCCCTGCTGTACACATGAGGAAATACACGTCCAGAATTCTGCCACTATCAGTGGTCACGTAGTTAATAAGTGGAGGAATTTGACACGGTCAGATCTGAGTTTAGAATCTTTTCCACTTGAAATGAGGAATTAAAGGATAGAAACCTGGGAAACTAAGAGGTACTCCTGTCATGTTATTCACCTAATAACTCGTTTAGGTATGTTTCTGTTTAATAATCAGGATTGATTAGCCGAGGCTAGTACTTAAAGCAAATGTTTGGTGGCAGATCAGATGACAAAGGCAAATTCTAGTCACAAAGCCTCATTTGTTGACTGGACTTCACGGATTCTATGTGACCGTGTGCCCTTATTCATTCACTCAAGCACACAAATATTTACTAATTGTCCCTTATGTCCAAGGTACTCCGGGGATGCTCGTACAAAGATGACACGATAGATTTATAATCTTCATTTCACAGAAGATTGGAGCCAGTATCAGCTTCTAGCTGGTGTGTCAGAAGATGTACTGTCTTCAGAACTGGAATTTCTAAATCACAATGGAGGCTTGCAGGCTGTAAGAAAATGTCTAAGCAGTAATCTGATTCCTGCT
>NW_006159844.1:9939292-9942403 GCF_000334495.1 Tupaia belangeri chinensis | reverse complement strand
CCTGCTGAGTTCAATTACACCTAATCCCATAGTCCTCATCACATGAACTGCCGAGCCCTGCCCATTTGCTCCAGAGAGCTACCTTGCCAAACCCCCAGGAAGTGAGTAGAGCAACTTCCAGCATCTTTCCTCAACGCCGGTGTTTTAGTGTTCATCAAAGCAGACCTTCATTCAATACATGACAACACGTCCATACCATGGAACCCTGTGCGTCGCCATGGGATTTGTCAGATAATACGAGGCATAGAAACAGCTAGTTTCACTAAATCTTGCCACTAGTGAACATTAAGACTTTCTGTTCAAAGTTGTTAACTAATGTCAATATTAAAACCTAATGTACAGATGAGCATCTGGAGCCAGACTGCCTGAATTCGATCCCAACCTCACCTCTTATTAGCTCCAAAGCTGTGAGCAGGCTGCTTCATCTCTGTAAACTTCAATCTGTCTCTAAAATGAGGAAAACAATTACCCACCCTCATGAGGTTGCTGTGCAGATTCAAATCTGTGCGCGTGCTGGATACGACATTGAGCGTGCAACGTGCGTTAGCCATTACTGTGTGCCATGGGAAGGCTCTGCGGTCCGTGGTGGGCTACTGTTCCCAGCAGGGGCCTCTACTGCCCCAAGGTGTTGTGTGTCTCCTTGGAGGGGTTCGTAGAGACTAAAACCCAGGAGCCAATCCCTTGGCACTGCAACTGTGGGCCCTATGTGCTAACATCAGAGACATGCCTGAGACCTAATGTCCCCGAGCCTGCTGTCACACTGTGGTTCCACAGGCTTTATAGAGTAGGTGCCAGATTGCGCACATAGCAGAGCAAGGTGCTGGCCCCGATCTGCCCTGAGCCCACAATCATACCCCTCCAGCTGGAAAGGCAAATCTCACCAGCCTCCACATGGGCGGCGGCTCAAACATCCCCTCAGTGATACCGCAGAATGTTCCCAGTTGTTCCCAAGCTGAAGTAACAGGAAGGGAGGAAATAAGTCAACTGCTTTTCCCAGTCCTCGGGAGTCGTCTGATTTGCCTGGCCTCCCTCCTGGCACAGCGTCTGTGTGATCACCCCCGTGTGGTCTGCATGTAGGGAATGCGTGTCAGCTGTCACCTTTCTCTTGGCTGCTCCTGTGGCCGGATCCACCAGTGTCTGCTCCCGTACATCTGCCTTGGCACAGCTCTGCACCCTGACGTGACAGGAGGAGGCTGCTCGTGTCTCATCAAAGACCTGGATTCAGCCTTAGGAGCCCTGGCACCCACGGTCCCCAAGTTCAGAGAACATTTGGTGGCTAAACGAGCCTGATGCTGACATCAGGGTGGATTCAGCCCCGAGGACAATCCTTTGGCTGCAGAGGGCTTGATGCTCAGGTTACCAATAAACTGCCGTGTTTGGAGGGAAAGCAATCCAAAGACGAGAAGGAAGGAGACGACTTTGAATCTGGAGCTGGTAAAAATAAAGATGCTATTTTTCAAAAAGTAAAAATAAGCTCCCACATCAAAGGGACCTTTGTCCTTTGTCCTCTTTAAGCAATCGCCCTTCTCAGTGAATGTTTTCTTGCCCTCTTTCACCTTCTCACATGCTCCACCTTTCAAATCAACAGAGAACCCCACAGGTTGACAGATTGTCCCCAGATACATCCAGAAAATGAACGTCCAGGGAGAAACAAAACTGCAGGAGCTTTTCCCAACTCCATTTAAATACTCCAGTTTAACTTACCCTCCAGCCCCGGAGTCCCTGTGCGTGCTTACTAGGGAGCTTTAACAACCCATCATTAGACCCAAAGGCTCTGTCCTCAGCTCTGCCTATAGGGACTGTATGTCTTACTTCTTTTAAGTTACGAAATTTTGTTTTGAAAGAAAAGAAACAGAGGGCTGGCCCCACGCCTAGTAGTTAGAGGAGCCAGATCCCACACAGTCAACAACAGTTGAGATTCCAGCCCCAGAGGTTTGAAAAACATGTGTGTGTCTGTGCCCAAAATCTCAACAGGGTGGAGAAATGGAAGAAAAGAGATTTCAGCATGACCACACCCTATCAGAGGGTGCTTTTTCCCTCTAGTAAATTAAAAAGAGGGAAGGGAAGGGGAGAGAAGGGAGTAGAAAGGGAAAGGAAGGGGAGGATGGTAATAAGTGGATAGAAAATACCAGGGGGAGCGTTAAACCCAGTTGGGAGCACTGCCTTAATGTTCTCTTAGCAGCTTCAGAAACTACAGGATTAGAGAAGCTCAGGAACAGAGGACCCAAAATGACCCAGCCTAACTGCTCAGATTCCCTCTGTCTATCACCCCTCCACCTCTGGCCCCAGGCCAGTCCTTCAGCATCAGGGTTGAACTTTCTTCTCAGGACAGCCAGAGAGCTGGGCTAGACCACAAGGAAGCTCCGGAGTTCTGCCTTCGCAGGCACTCAGCAGGTCTCGCTCTGACACCAGGCTTCTTCCCATCCCCTCACTAGGAAGGTAACAATTTGGGCTGGAGGAAGTGCGTGTCAATTGGCCATCAGAGAGCAGGTGATACGCCTATGCCTGACAGAAGTCCTCTCAGAGAAAGCATTCATTCTCCAAAGCCTTCATTTTCTTTTTTTTTATGTTTAATTTACGGCACATGCACTCACCAGAGAGACAGAGAGAGAGAAAGTGAGAAAGCAAGCGGCCAGGTCGAGAGCTCAAACTGCAGTTGGCCAGGTGGAGTCCAGAGTCTCACGCCCCACAGCGCTTGCTGGCCCCAGAGCCTTCATCTCCACCGAGCCACTGTGAATCCAGTTCAAGGTGTATGAAGTCCTCACTGAAAAGCAACTCCCGTGTAAAGCAATGTAGGGCTCCCTGAGAACAGAGTCCACAACATACTCACACCAGGAATTAATTAATTTATTTATTATATATGTGTGTGTGTGTCTATGTCTATTTATATATAAAATCAACACTTAAAAAGTTTGGCAGTAGGGGCCTGGAGGTGGCGTGGTGGTTAAGGGCACTGGACTCCCACATGGCCGACCGCAGTTCAAGTCCAGGACCTGGCGGCTTGCTCGCTCATTCTCTCTCTCTTTCCTTCCCTCCTTCCCTCTCTCCTTCCCTCCCTCCCTCCCTCCCTCAGGTCAAGGGAAAAATAAAATAATTCTTTAAAAAAAAAAA
>NW_006159844.1:9938343-9939020 GCF_000334495.1 Tupaia belangeri chinensis | reverse complement strand
CCCAAAAAAAAAGAAAAAAAAAACAGTGTAATCAGCCAGCAGCAGCAGGGCAATCATTTCGGTGTGTATTCTGGACATGCAGATAATAGAGCACGCAGCAGTTTCAAAGCAGGCCTGCGCAGCAAGAACTAAGGGTGGTTAGGACCTTTGTTGAGCATTTCCCATGTGCCTGGGAGCTGGCCAAGCATTTTACACGTGCCCTGAGGAGGAGGGAGGCTTTAACTGTGGCTGTGGAGTTAAAACCAGGCCCTCCAGGAGCTCCCCCAGGCACAGACAGCCAAGGCCCCTGCCTGTGACCCGCATCAACTCAGACTTCCCTGAGCTATGTGAGTGCGAATCGAGTCATCGACTCCCTGCCCATAACACTTTTTGTTCAGACATGCGTAATGGACGAAGGTAGGAACCAGAGAAGCTGCTTGAGGAAGAAAACCACCACTAAGCGAGGTAGATATAAGAAAAACCAGTGTTCAGAGGGCATCCCTGGGGTCCTGGAAAGGAAAGGTTCTGGGGTAAAAATAAACTGCCACGGAAGCCCAAGCTATTCTGCAGGAAGCACCATGTTCGAAGAGGTTAAGCAGTTCAAATGAAATCCAAGCCGCCACTATGGGCTCTGCCCACCTTCCAGTCAGAACTGGAGACAGTGCGGGCACCAGGGATGTTTTTTCTCCTGGTCGGAG
>NW_006159844.1:9913968-9938327 GCF_000334495.1 Tupaia belangeri chinensis | reverse complement strand
GGCCGGGGGAGCTGGGGGGAAAAAAAAGACACCAAAATAACTAGAATGTCAAAAGAATTACTGAGTTACAGGAAGTGTCCTTAACAGGGTGGATGACAACCTGGGGCTCTGCCGGGAGACTTCAAAATGGCCACGAGAACAGCAAGGATTGAGGGCCTGCCCAGGTGACACGGGAGGCTTGCACAGCAGGCCTGCTGGTGAAGCCTGGAAAGTCGAGTTAAATACGCTCCCTCCTCTGGCCTTCACAGGAGATCCCTGAGTAGGTTCGCATATGCCCATTTACAATGGGGAGGGAAACAGGCACTGCCAGGGTTGTTGTTTCCAATATCACTGGTCTAGAAAAGCAAGCGGTGGCCTTGGGATTGGGAGCCAAGACTGATCGCAAAGACGGCTCTTGGCTGCGCTGCTTACTTAGCTGCAGGTGAGTTACTGGACAGAAGAGCAGAAATGTGCGGGAGGCAGGTGATGTGCTGGTGCAGGCCTGCGAACCATGGACAGGAGGATGGAGTCTGCCATCGCAGCTGTCCTTGATCCTTGATATGTGATACACTGCGCCCCGCCCTAGGCATGAAACCCCGGCTAACTGCCTTCTGGCTAAAATGGAAGTACTTCGGCAAGAACTCTGCGTACCTACCTCTTGTTTGGCCCTGTCTGAGGGAGCCTGCCATATTCACCTGGCCCGCTACCCTGAGCTTGTCCTGGAGAACGTGGCCAGCCACCCTGGCCACTGACAATTAGACCCAAATGGCATCTCGACCTGTAAGCTGCATAAGCAATCTGGCCTGCAAGGCAAATCCCACAGTGGGTGCTGGCTGAGCCCACAAATCTCTGCTAGGAGGCTGAGGACACGTGTGCAGAAGGAAGGGCCAGTTAGGAGCAGGCATAAAACAGGCCAGTGTTCTGAGGCAGCCAGAACAGAGCAGAGTGGCTGAGTCTGGTGGGTGGTGGAAAATTCATTACTTAGTGAAGTTTTGATTCAGAGAGGAGGAGAGTCTCTGCTGCTGGAGTCACAGCATCCTGATCAAACTTTGAGAACTGAGCTATTGCCCGGACTCATGTGTCCTGGCTACAGGACTGTCCCTGGTCCCCACTGGCTGGTAACGTGATGGCAGTCTGAGCCTGTGTGGATCCTTGCAGTGAACCATCCAGTTTTTTAGTGAGTGTGAGTGGGTCTTCCTCATGAACTGGAAACCATCTAAAGATGTGCACTGATAAACCAACAGCCAAGCAGGGTCAGCTTCTGTTTGGGTGAAAATATTTTGGGAATGGTCACTTCCAATACAACCTTGAGACTGAACAGTGCCAAAGCAAGAAGTAAATAAATAAAGTTCCAGACAATGTGGTGTGGTGTGTGGGGAATACCTCTGACTTGGCTTTTCCATGCGTTTCTGCCTTGTTAGAATTCTTAGTTCTCATCCCAAATCTCACAAGCATGTGTCCTTGCCCTCTTTAATTCCATCAATTTGTCCATACTCACAACCCTGTTTTCACCTGGCAATGAGATTCTAGTACTCTTGGGAGTTGGGCAACAATAAACAGTGATTTAAAAAAACAAAACTATTGGGACCAGGAGTTGGCGTAATGGCTGTCGCTAGACTCCCATGTAGTCAACCACAGCTCAAGTCCCAGACCTGATGGCTTAAATTCACGCCGGGCACATGTGTGTGTGTGCCCAAGATCCCAAGAGGAGAATGGAGGAGAAGGGCATGGCCATCCCCCCCCCAGGAGTTGATTTCTCGCTTTCTGTCTCTCTGTCTCTTTCTCTGTCTTTCCAGCGAGCACATGCACTCTATAGCAAAAACCTCTCAAAAAAAAAAAAAAAAAAAAAAAAAAAAAAACTATTGTAGGGCCGGCCCTGTGGCTCAGCAATTAAGGAGCTGGATCCCACGTGGCTGACTATGGTTCAAATCTTAGCCCCAGAACTTTAAAAAATATGCTGGGCAGAGGCATCCATGCCCAAAATGCTGACAGGAAGGAGAAATAAGGAAGTGAGTTCCAGAGTGGCCATGCCCCATTGCTTCCTCCCCACTACTTCCCGCCTCTGATAAGCACACATGTCCTCTGACAATTAAAACAAAAACACTATTACAGGCCCAGCTATGGTGTTGGCAATGACAGCAAAACACTCTGCAATGCTAGAAGCCATATGAAAAGTTGGGGTTCGGTTCCTGGGTTGACCTGTACTTGCCAGGTTCATGCACGTGTGCCTGTGATCTCGGCGGCAAGGCTGAGTGGAGTGGTTTCACAGAAAGAGACCCTCTTGAAAGTGCTTCTCTCTCTCTCTCTTACTGTTGTGAAAGAAACGATAAGAAAAAAAGAACATCTATTACATTAACTGGAACCTTCTATACACTCTCTTTCTCAAGAACATTGTGATGCCTTTTTTGGCTTTTGTCTACTTCTCTGGGCCAGCCCAGAATCAGACAAAAGTGACCATGGTCTGGCCTCCTTTCCAGGCACAGAAGACATCCCTTACTACTCGAGGTTCACCATCCGCATTTTCGCTCTTTTCTAGACTTTAACAAACAGGACTGTGCTCTCCCACCTCCAAGGCACACTGCTGACCTAAACTAATAATCCTGTACTTTTCTCACGCCTGGACTTAGGGTGACTCTGCCACTAGGAGACTCCTAAGCCTGGACTATGATTTGCTGCAATTTTTAGGAAGGCCTAAGTGTTTAAAACTTTATTTTGAAGAAAATGATGTTTCTTTAGTATGGGACTATTAATACTTATCCCTAAGAGCCTCTCACCACCATATCAGATCTTGACAGTGCCTGCTACAGGATCTAGGTGCTAAAGGTCTGTAATCTACAGGACAGAGTCTAAGTGTGACCCACCTCAGTCTCATTACCTCTCAAGATGCCTCCCACAGGAACAAAACTAAAAGGTGAAAAGGTGACAGAATGATAGAGAAAAAGGTAAGAGGGTGGAGGGCTGAATGAATGAACGAGCCACAGGTCCATGGAAACCATGAACTGCATATTCTAAAATCTCAACACATCCATCCCAGGGCAAAAGGAGCTGCAATCTGCTTATCTTAGTCCTGGCGTTCCTGACCATCATAGTTTTCTTTCTGGTCAAATTATCCATTGGAAGTATAAATCCTGTGATATTTAAAAAAGAAAAAAAAAAGGCCTAAAATCATCAAAGTCCCTAGCCTCCACAAGGACAAGAACTGACCTGTTTGGGCCTGTAACAATGTGGTTATTCTTTTCACGTTTTAAGGATATGTTTGGAGATGCCACTGGACGGTGTGGTCTGACTGAGTGTCCTTGTAAATGTTCCCCACTGGAAATTATTCTAGAACAGAACTACCCTGGCTGTCATAAGCACAGGAATTATTTTTTAACTAAAATTAAAATGCTAAATTATGTAGCTGAAATAAATGTCTTTATAAAAAGTGACTTTTACTAACCAAACAGGCTCTATTTTCAGAATTGGCAACATCATTATCTGGTATTTCCAATGTGGTTGAAAAATCATACACACTGCACTTTCAACTGTTTCCCTGAAGTTCAAAACAACATTAACATACAAAATAAAAACTAATTTTTACTGAGATTCCCAAAGACATCGAATGCCTTTGAACTAGATAACCAATAGAAATGATCTTGATCATGTGACCAATGAGACCTTTATTCCTGATAGTAAAAGCTAAGTATGACTGATAGTTACAGCTATTAACTGAGAGAGAGCTATAGCATTGCTTATTAACTATCAGCTGGCATTATGTAGGTTAAGACTATCTCTAACATGTCAGAAAGCCAACATAATTTACACTGAAAAAGATATGAATTCTTCACAATACAGGACAAGCAGAACACCCTCAAGGACTCTGCATTCTAGAGACAGGAGATAGACAATAAACAATAAAGTTGACAAGCTAGATATTATGTGTATAGATTGTAAAATCTACTGGAAAAGGCTCTGGATGTCAGGGTTGGGACATGTGTTAGGAAGAGTGATATTAAGTAGTCCAGGTCAGGTTCCATTAAAGAGGTCGTAGTTACACAAACACTTGAAGGAGATAAACTGAAGAAATGCCATGAGATTGCTTCATATCTTTGATCTTGCCTCCTTGACCTCAGCACATGGAATGAACTAATCCTCGGGATTCCAAGGAGTCACTGAGGCTGATGACAAGAGGAAAGGTGAAAGCCCTAGCGTTTTTCCGCTCTCCATCAAGGTAAGAGGCTGGCTCTTGTTCTGCATCCATCATTTTTCACTGTTACCAGGGAGTTGGATGCGAGGCCGTCATCTAATGACAAAGTCCTTTCTCTTCCCCCTGCCCTAGGCTGCCTCTCTAGTATGTTTAGGTCACCAGCATCACACTCCATGATTTATTGTAAAGGAGGCTTTATGCCAGGTTCACCTTATTAAATAAATTTGTATAACTATGTTTAAGATACAATGATGATGATAAAAACTGTATCAGTACATATCTCTACATTCACAAAACTGAACTTTGATCTGAGAATTTTATCACTTAATAGACTTACATCATACACACAATTGGCAATGATTAATAGAACAAGTGATCACCTAATACTATAAAAATCATTTTTTAATTATTTATTTTAATTTTATGTATTTTTAAAAATTTGACCAGAGAGAGAAAGAGGGAGAGAGAGAGATAGAGGGAAAGTGAGAAAATAAGCCTCCATGTCCAGGACTCAAACAGTGGTTGGCCATGTGGGAGTCCAGTGCCTTAACCACCATACCACCTGTTGGCCCCTATAAAAATAATTTTAATAAAATTGTAAACATAGATTGAGAACAAGTCTACAAATGGGTATATACTTTGAATTTCACTACATTACCCACTACTTGGACATTACTTCCACTTTTAAGTTTGCTTGCTTGTTTGTTTAAATCCTTATAATGTTCTTTCTTCTCATTGGCTCTCCCCTCAGGGCTGCCAGAGATCTGGTTAACCTTGAGTCAGTTCCCACAGCCATAGCCTCAGATAGTCAAAATCCGTCTAATTCTCTCTATGCACTTTCCCATTCCCTCTCCCTCACTGATTCCACATTCTCTTGCCTGCCCTGGCTGCCTTCTCTAACCCATGTGCGTTTGGAACTGGACCCCTACATGATTTTATTTACTTACTAATTTTGGTCAGTGGCATGTGCACTTGCCAGAGAGAGACAGAGAGAGGGAGATGGAGAAAACACTCTCCTACAAGTGTGTGGTCATGTCACAATCCCTTCTCCTTCATTTCTCTGCCCTATCAGGATTTGGACCATGTGTACATACATGTCCTATGTTTGTTTTTATTCACCCCCCCCCACAGATTTTTACACGTGCCAGATACAGAGAGACAGAAAGTGAGAAATCACACCCCAGGGGGAATGGTCATGCTGCAATCCCTTCTCCTCCATTTCTGTCTTGGGACTTTGGGCATGCACGCACATGTGCCTTGCCTGAGTTTTAAGTCACCAGGTCCAGGACTTGAACTATAGTTGACTACATGGGAGTCCAGTGACATAACCATTATGCCATCTGCTGGTCCCATGTCCTGTGTATTTTTGAAGCCACCAGGGCTGGGATTTGAACCATGTAGTCAGCTATGTGGAATCTGACCACCTCAACCACTAAGCCACAGAGCCAGCCCCCCTACATAATATTTTTTTTATTGGGGTAAAATACACAACATAAGATTTACCATTTTAATCATTTTAAAGTGTAACATTCAATGACATTAAATATATTCACAACGTCATGCAACCATCACTGCCACCTAACTCCAGAGCTGCTTAATCACCGCAGACACCCATGCCCATTGAGCTATCACTGAGCATTAACCACTAGCAACCACTAATGTGCCTCTGTCTCTGTGGATTCGCCTACTGTGGGTATTCCATATGTATGGAATGATATATGTGACCTTTTGGGTATGATTTCTTTCACTTAGCAGACTGTTTTCCAGGTTCCTTTCAATGTCTGAATAATACTCTTTTTGAAGAATTATTTTTACTTCATTTTATTTACTATTATTATTTTTTAATTTGACCAGAGAGAGACAGAGAGGGAAAGTAAGAAAGCAAGCCACCAGGTCCAGGACTCGTACCATGGTTGGCCACGTGGGAGCCCACAATCTTAACTACCAGGCCACTTGCAGGCTCCTGAATAATATTCTATTGCATAGATATATCCTATTTATTTGTCCATTTGCCCAAGATGGACATTTGAGTTGTTTCTATCTTTTGGCTATGGTAAATACTGCTGTTGTGGACATTAATGTACAAGTTTTTTAACGCCTATTTTGTTTTGTTTTCTGAGAGATTTTCGCTATAGGACCTGTGTGCTCGCCATAGAGGGAAAAAGTGAGAAATCACCTCCAGGGGGTTTGGCTATGCCACAATCCCTTCTCTTCTATTCTCCTCTCAGAATTTTGGGCATGCACACACACACCCAGTGTGAGTTTTAAGCCATGAGGCCCAAGACTTGAACCATGATCAACCATGTGTGAGCCCAGCGCCATAACCACTATGCCACCTGCTGGCCCCTGACTACCTGTTTTCAATTCTTTCTATTTTTTTTTCAAGCCTATCCCCTTAACCACGATATGACTGGTTACGTTACTGATAATGTGGGAGATCGAGAAAGAGAATCAAGAGGAGTCAAATTACACAGTGAACCGCCTTCCACAGTCTCTGGCTCCAGATCCGTGGTTGCCTACAGGAGCCACAGACAAATCTTCCACCTTTCACTCAGATTTGTTCTCTTCCCAACAAGGTCCCTTGAGATCCTATTTTTGACTCTGAGAAGGTTTATCAAGGAAGTTCTTCTAAACAAAAACAGTCCTCTGGCTGGAAGAAATTCTGCTGAATATAATTTTTTTTCATCTTGTTACATAAGGACCTTTGCATAACTGGCATGGGCTATAAACTGGTAACCCCAAAAAGTCAGAAAGCACACACCAACATGGGCTCCCCGTTGTAAGGAAGAGACAGTCTCTGGCAGCACAGGCTACCAAGCTCTGCCCCTCATTACTTACCGCGCACTAACCATCAGTACAGTTGGGACTCAACTCAAGAAACTCATCTCTGGGATGTCTGATGTAAACCAATGCAAGAGAGTAGAAAGCTCCCACTCAGATCAAAGCAGCTTTCTGACTGAGGTATAAGTCTACAACACATTCGAACAAGAGCACCAGAAAAATCTAGAACCTAGCTAGAATCAGAACGAAGAAGATACTAAGCTTGACACAGCTCCTGGGAAGGAAATGTCTCCGTAAGTGTGTGTTCAGCTGGAAACCACTTGAACAGTAGCTATACTCGTAAGAAAGAACAGAGCAGTTTCCTATTAGGTTTAATCCAGTGACCTCATTGAATCTTCCTCTATGTCGGCCCCTGTGTGAAACACAATGAATACACTAACGAGAATCCGACTTGACCCATCTCTCAGAGGATTCACACTTAGCGGGGAGAAAAAGACAGCCAAACAATTATAAGGCTGTGTGCAACTAGACTGAATATAGGTTAATGGAGAAGGTAGATAAGTACCAAGAAAATGGAAGGGCAAACACATGACGACACGTGTGGGGACGGCTGACTATATAAGCCTTTTTAAGTCCTTCTCTTCTACATTCTTTATTAAGCATATTTCAAGCCCTTATGAGTCTCATTAGACCTCGTGAATTTATTTCCTAGCTGGCCTATCAGCTTCTAGCCTTTCTTCCCTGCAAAGTATCCTCTGATCTATCACTAGGCTTATTCACATAAAATTCAAATATTGCTATACCCCACAAAGATAAACATCAAACATATATAAATCAGAAATCACAAAAATAAATAAAAAATAAACAATTCAAATCTGGTAATGACCATTCACTGAGCATTTCCTATGGACCAGGCATTGTGGTTAGCATTTTACATATATTATTCTATCCTGATCTTACAAGTGAGGAAACTGATGGAGGTAAAAAGTTTATTCAAGGTCATCTCCCTAGTCAAGTCAGTGATAAGTTAAATGGCAGAGATGAGATTCAAAACCAGTTTGTCTAATGCCTGTTTATTCTGCCTCTTCTGCTAGGCAAAATTCTTAGTTGTGCAGAACTAGTTTAAACATAAATTTATTATTGGGTTATTAGGAAAGTCAGGATGCATTTTTGCATAGAGAAACAGAAAAATACGTCATGACTTTGCCGACAACCTGATTAAAGAATACCAAGTGTAGTCCCCACCGTGCAGTGCTTTACTGTTGTGCATATGGAGCCAGACCCCAGATGGCCAACTACAGTTGAAATCCTGTTTCTGGTAGCTTGAACACACACGGGCACATGTGCTCGCATGCCTCAAATCCTGATGGGATGTAGAAATGGAGGAAAAAGGACTGTGCCATGACCATGGCCCACTGAGGGGTGCTCTCTCTCCCTGGCAGGTAAAACTACAACCTGATAAAACAAGTGCAGCTCTGCTTCCACTTAAGATGTAGAAAACCACAAAAGAATGTTGTTCCCACCTCACAATATAGAAAAACTGAAAATTTAGTTGACAAAATTTTAACTTTATTAAGCCTATCAGATCACAAGAGCCTGCTAAACTGTGTAGATAGAGCACAGACACTAATAAAAACCCTCCAGCAAACAGACCCACTTATGAGGCATAAGGTAAAAGCAGCTCACCACTAGCGGAAGTTGAAGTCTCTGCTGCACCAAAGATAGCCAAAGAAACAACAAACTCACACCCAGCAAAAATGCTGACTAGCCTGACCCGACTCTCCACAGTAAAGGCTGGATAAAATAAAAAGCATGTCCATTTCCGATTTATCTCAGTCTCTACTATTCTACACACAGTGTCGAGCATCCAAAAACAATAACAAAAAGAAAGGAAACACACGTCCAAGATACAAAGCACTTTATAGAACCAGACCTATAAATAGTCCATGCTGAGTCTATCAGATCAATGAAATTTTTTTTTTAAAAAAATCAAATAGGGCATTAGGACCACCAAAGACCTTCTGCCCAGACTTCACCCTCCTGACCCTTAATCTAGCCAGGAGCCAGGATGAGCCAATCTGCAGCCATCTATATCTGAGTTCTGAGTGGCCCCGTTCAGGGATCAGGACCACCAAAGACCTTCTACCCAGACTCCACCATCCCACCAAAGACCTTCTACCCAGACTCCACCATCCCACCAAAGACCTTCTACCCAGACTCCACCATCCTTCCCCACCAGACCTAGCCAGGAGCCAGGTTAGAACACACTATTTATTCTCTCTCTGTCTCTCTCTTTTTTTTTTTTTTAATTTTTAAACTTATTAGCTCTCTGCTGCTCTTTTGTCCTGCTAATTCTTACCTTTCCCCCGCCCCCGTAGGACAAGCCAATCAGCAGCCATCTATATCGGAGTTCTGAGCAGCCGCATTCGCGTGATACACTAGCGCACTGTGTGGTATTCACTTTGTGGTCAAAAAAAAAAATTTTTTTAATTGTTTCTGTCTTTTTTTTCTCTTTTTCGGTTTTTTATTTTCCTTTTCTTTTTATCTTTTTCACTCTTCTGTTCAACCTCCACATAATTTTCTAGACAAGTCTAAATTTATTATTTCTAGACAAGTCTAGAAAATTATGAACAGTAGCCAAATATCTGAATACTGATCAATCCTCAACTTCCCTGAATCAGCTGCACAAAGGGAGAAAAACAGTACTGTTTAGGTACTACAGGTCACCTCCTTCTGCATTCAGATTTAACTCCAAAAACTAGGAAAAAAAATCATATAATCCATCAGATGACCAGAAACCACCACAGAGGCACAAGAAATATAAGAAACCAAGAAAATATCTCTCTACCAAGGGAAAAGATTAATTCCTCATCCTCCACAGACATATAAGAGAACTCATGGAAAAGTCAGGTAAAGAATTTGGAATATTCATACTGACAAAGCTAACAGAGATGCAAGAGAAGAGAGACAACAAACTTCAGAAGATGCAGAAGAAAAGAGACAAGTTCCAGGAGGTGAGAAAGTTCTTGCATGATCTGAAAGAGGAGATACACATCATAAAAAAGAATCAAACAGAATTGTTCAGAGATGAAGAGTCTGATACAGGAAATCAAAACTTCCGTTGAAGGGACCAGTAGGTGGCGTGGTGGTTAAGGTGCTGGACACTCCCATATGGCTGGCCACAGTTCAAGTCCTGAATCCGGTGGCTTGCTTTCTCGCTTCCTCTCTCTCTCTCTTTCTGTGTCTCTCTATCTCTCTGTATCTCTGTCTCTGTCTCTGTTTCTCTCTCTGGTCAAATTAAATAAATGAATGAATAAAATGAAATAATTCTTTAAAAAAAACACTTCTGTCGAAAAAAATCAAAATCAGATTAGATCATACAGAAGATTGAATCTCAGAAGTAGAAGACATAAACTCTGACCTAGAAAAATTCACCAAAAAGACTGAGAAAATAACAAACAAACAAACAAAAAACTGAGAACAACATATGAGCAATACTAGATAGATAACATTAAACACCCAAACATCTGGACCGTCAGTATCCCAGAAGGTGAAGAATCTAATAAGGGCATTGACAATCTATACCATGAAATCCTGAAAATAAACTTTCCAAACCTAGAGAGGCACTCAAATATCGACACCCAAGAAATACAAAGGACCCCACATAGAATCAACCAAAGAAGATCTTCCTCGAGGCACATCATAGCCAGATTGACCAAAACCACAGAGACAAGATACTAAATTTGGCATAGAGAAATGTCAAGTCACTTTCAAAGGATATCCCATAAGGCTAACATGTCTTTCTGGTGAGCGCACATGCCCTATAGCAAAAACCTCTCAAAAAAGAAAAAGAAGGAAAAAAAAGTGAAGGGAGTGCTATACCAGGAAAACTAAAATCAGACAGACAGAAATAAGAGAGCAAAAAACAACCAAGAAAATGGCCAACTTAATATTAGGGACAAGTCCAGAAATATCAATAATAACATTGAATGTTAATTTCCAGGATTTAAACAGAAAGATTGGATTGCAGTAACACACAAATTCAACAGGAGAGAGATTAATTACATGAGACTTAACTGGTGAAATAGAATTTTATGACTTTTGACTGAAACATTACTTATTTTCTTCCATGCTTTGTCTTCCAAATTTAAGGATTTTTGTATTCTTTTGAGTTGTTGATAGTTTCAGCAATTTGTTAAAAATAAAAATTTTTTTAAATTGAAACATAAACTGTTCTCCCTTCCTGACCCCTCTTGAATTGGAAAATATTTGCGAGCATTCTTATTTTGTGGCATAATGGTTATTTGTATAAGTTCAATAATACCTGTTGCCTTGAATCAGAAATTGAAAACACTGGTTATTGCCAGGGCTTTGACTAGAATGTCATGTCTGAAGATATGACCAGAAACTAAGGAACTAAGGTAGATCTCAAGTAAGCCAACAGAAGCTCCTAAAAAAGATTGCCTGGTACCATAAACAGTTCTGCCTGGGAGGTAAGTAAACAATTTCACTTCCTGAAGGCCCCAAAACTCTCAAGTACAGGTATTTAAAGCCACAGCCAGATGATGAATTCCTGACTTGGCTCAGTAGTCCTGAGAGGCTTATTTTTTATTTTATTTATTTATTTATTTATTTTTTGAGAGGTTTTTGCTATAGGGCACACGCGCTCGCCAGACAGACTGAGAGAAACAGAGAGACAGAAAACGAGAAATCACCCCCCAAGGGGGATGGCCACGCCACAATCCCTTCTCCATTCTCCTCTCGGGATCTTGGGCACGCACGCACATGTGCCCAGCGTGAGTTTTAAACCACCAGGTCCAGGACACAAACCACGGATGACTACGTGGGAGTCCAGCAACATAGCCATTACGCTAACTGCTGGTCCCTGAGAGGCTTTTTAAAGGGCCTAATTTGGGTCTGGCAGATGGCATGGTGGTTAAGGCAGATGAACTCCCACATGGCTGACAACAGTTCAAGTCCCAGACCTGGCAGCTTGCTTTCTCACTTTCCTTCTCTCTCTGTCTCTCTCTGGTCAACCTAAATAAAATAATGACACGGAATAAAATTAAATAATTTTTTAAAGAGCCTAATCTGAAGTTCCTTATAAAGGCTTCCAGCAAAGCCAACTAAATCAATGAGTATTCTAATGGGATTTTATGCAAATAACAGATTAAATTGAGAATTAACTTTTTTTTTTAAACAAACAATTTATACCTCTCTTTAGGAAAAGGGGGAATACAGAGAGAAAGAAATGTTTCAGAAGAAAACTACAGTGCACTTGTTACTAGCTTTTAGCTTTGTCCATATCTATATTTTGAGGTTTTAGTATCTATCTACTGTTTGAACAGAATTCTAACCTTTTTCCTGGTTTTAAGTCTTAAACACGTTTTTCTTAACTTTTTAAATTTTTATTTATTAAAGCTAAAACTACTTTTCTGGAAATTAAAAAATGCATAAAAACAAATAAAAAACATACTACTTAATGACTGAAGCTATACATCCTCAGCTAGGTGCTACTAGATAGTATGTTCATTCTACTCACTGAGTTCTAATGCCTAAAGTCAGACATGTGTTCACAGATATGTTTATATCAACTTTGTCCTTACTATTTAAAGTACTTAGTTTAATTGAGGTCTTTTGTGAATCAATAAATGTGGGGGAAAAAAACATGGGAAGCAACTGTAGATACCAGAGACTTGAGAGGAGGGTGGGAAATGGCAGCAGGTGAGAGCAAGGGAATCAAAAGGGGTTGGGGGGGAGAGAATTAAATAAAATATGTAAGAAATAAGAAATGGAAAATTCTTTGTTGAAGATTACATGTATGGTATTATCTTTGATTGACCCAATGTACACTGTATTCTGGATGGGAAAACTCATTTTGTATGCTGCAATGATATACAATGAATGAATGTAATATAAATCAAAATTTTTAAAAATTACGATGTGAGACAAAAAAAAACAGTAGTATTTTTATACACCAAAAGTTAACAGACTGAGGCAGTACTGAAGAAAGCATTTTTATTTAAAATAGCCACAAAACAATAAAATATCTAGAAATAAACCTAACCAAAGAGGTCATAGATTAAGATCTTTTGTGAATCAATAAAATTTAGGAGGGAACCAGCAGTTAGTGTAATGGCTATGTCGCCGGACTCCCATGTAGTCGACCGTGGTTTGCGTCCCAGACCCGGTGGCTTAAAATTCACGCCAGGTGCATGGCGTGCATGCCTAAGATCCCGAGAGGAGAATGGAGGAGAAGGGATTGTGGCATGACCATCCCTCCGGGGGGTGATTTCTCGCTTTCTGTCTCTATGTCTCTCTCTGTCTGTCTGGCGAGCACACACGCCCTATAGTGAAAATCTCTCCAAATAAATAAATAAATAAATAAAATGTAGGAAAAAATTTAAAAGACTCATGGGAAACAACTGTAGATACCAGAGACTTGAGAGGAGGGTGGGAAATGGCAGCAGGTGAGAGGGAGGGAATCAATGGAGGGTGGGGAATGAAGTAAAATATGTAAGTTTTCCTCTACAAGGAAAACTATGAAAAAAGGAAATCGAGTATAATACCAAAGAATGAAAGATACCACAGGCTCTCAAATTGGAAGAATCAATATAATAAAAACATCAGTTCTACCCCAATTAGTTACATATTCAATGCAATTTTGATCAAATTACTGGTGACATTATTCACAGAAATAGAAAAAAATCATTAAGCTTGTCTGAAATCAATAGACCCTGCACAGCCAGGACAATACTATGCAAAAAGAATAAAGTAGGAGGCAAAGTATATTACAAAGTGGCGATAATCAAAACAGCATGGTACTGGCACAAAAATAGACATACGGACCAATGGAACAGAACAGAGAATCCAGAAATAATCCCAAATCATACAGCTAACTGATCTTTGACCAAGTGTATAAGACAATGCAGTGGAGGGGAAAAAATTTCTCTTCAGCAAATGGTGCTGGAAGAACTGGATATCCACCTGCAGAAAAATGAAACTGGACCACTATCTCTCCCCATTAGCAAAACTCAACTCAAAACGGATCAAACATTTAAATATAAAGCCTCAAACTATAAAATTACTGGTAGAAAACTGAGAAGAACCTCTTGAAGACATTGGAGTAGGCAAAGACTTCTTAAATAAGACCCCTAAAGCACAGGGAGTAATCCCCAAAATAGACAAATAGGATTATATCAATCTAAAAAGCTTCTGCAGGGACCAGCAGTTAGCGTAATGGCTATGTCACTGGACTCCCATGTAGTCAACTGCGGTTTGAGTCCTGGAGCCGGCGGCCCTAAACTCACGGCAGGCGCATGTGCGTGTGTGCCCAAGATGCCGGGAGGAAAATGGAGGAGAAGGGATTGCGGCGTGGCCATCCCCCGATTTCTCGCTTTCTATCTCTCTGTCTGTCTCTGTCTTTCTGGCGAACGCATGCACCCTATAGCAAAAACCTCTCAAAAAAAAAAAATAAAGCTTCTGCACAATGATGGAAACAACAATACAACAATTAGAGTGAAGAGGTAACACTCAGAATAGGAGAAAATATTTGCAAATTATGACTCAGACAAGAGACTGATAACCAGAATATACAGAAAGCCCAACCAGCTCAAATGAACTAAACAACTCTCAAGAAAGACCTACAAATGGCCAAAAGGCATTTGAAAAAATAGTCAATGTGTCTTATCATAAGGGAAATGCAAATTAAAACCACAATGAGATCCCATTTAACCCCAGCTAGAATTGCTAGGATCAAAAAAATAATGACTGGCAAGTGCTGGTGAAACTGTGATGAAAAAGGAACCCTCTTACACTGTTGGTGGGAATGTAAATTAGTACAACCACTGTAGAAAACAATATGGGGGGGGTCCCTCAAAATCCTAAAGTTAGAGCATATGACCCAGTAATGCTACTCCTTGGGGTTACCCAAAGAATAGAAAAACACTCAATCAAAAGGCATTTGCATATCTATGTTTAGTGTAGTATTATTCGCAACTGCTAAGACATGGAATCAACCTATATGTCCAAGAACTGATGACTAGGTTGAAAAACTGTGACACATATATTGGATTATCTAAAAAGTCATGACGTGGTTTTGCATAGAAAAATACATCATGACTTTCCCAACAACCTACTGTGGACTACTACTTAGTCATAAGAATAATGAGAACCTGTCATTTGATTCAAAATGAGTTAATACAGACCTAAGGCTAAGTAAAGTGAGAGAAACTTTGAAAGACACACTGTATATCCCTACTAGATATGTACTAAATGTCTGAGCTCTATGTCAGAAATAGAAAATCTGAAGATATGATAGTAGAGAAAATAAGCGTAGATCCCAGAGACTGTAAGGGAGGGGAGTGGATGGCAGAGAGTGGGTGATAGATGGTGGGTGGAAAGGGCAAAGGGGAATAATGTAACAGACAAAAGAATGTAAAGTTCTCTGTTGAAAATAATGTATATGGTAATACCCTTGGTTTGATTTTCATGTACTACAAGTATACTTTGAAAAACCACAGTGTGTGTTATAAAGATGTACAATGATGGAATGTAAATTTAAAGAAAGAATGTGCTAATAAAATATATGTATATTAGATAGATAGATAGACATTCCTATATTAAATGTTAAAAATTGGGAAAAGATGTACAATACTATGCAAACACTAATAAAGGAACTGGAAAGACTATTAATATCAAAGTAGACTTCAGAACAAAGAATATTTCCAAAGGTAAAGCGAAGCATTAAATAAAGAGATCAATTCAACAAATGACATAAGAATCCTAGCTATTTTTGCACCTAATAACAAAACTTTACAAATACATAAAGACCACTGATAGAAATCAAAGGAAAAAAGGCAAATCCACAACCGTATATGGAGACTTCAACACATTCTTCTCTTAGTATTTGATAAAACAATGTCAAAAAGAAAAAAAAACCTGCAATGATGTAATTTGAATGCCATCAGCCACCTTGACCTAATTTATATTAATAAAACATTCTATCCAGAAGCAGAGCAAACATTTTTTACTTCACAAGGAACATTTATCAGAATAGACCATATTCTGAGCCATAAAACAAATCACAACAAACTTAAAAGGACTGAAAGCAAATAAAATATGTTCTCTCAATAGACTGGAATCAAATGAGAAATCAATAACAAAAATATTTAAAAGATCCCCCAAATATCTGGAAACTAAATAACCTAACCCTTGGCCAAGGAAGAAATCACAAAAGATATTAGTAAATTTTGAATGGAATGAAATTTAAAACAACATATCAAAATGCAGCTATATAGCATGTTAAAAGAGAAACTTACAGCATTAAATGCTTGTTTTAAAAAAGAAATATACACACTGCAAAAAAAATACACATAACTAATAAGCCAATAGTAAAGACAAATGCTCTCACCTTTTACACTAACAAGCTAGAAAAAATAATACCAGGTGAAATAAAAATAAGCAGAAGGAAAGGGATTGATAAAGAGTAGAATCCAATGAAAAAGGACATAGAAAATTTATGAAATCAAAAGCTACTAGAAAAGTTCATAAAATTTATAAACACTTAGCCAAGGCTGATTAATTAAAAAGAAGGAAGATACCAATTACATAGGAAATATCAGATTCTACAGATATTTTCCTAATAAGAAAACTAGGAACTTTATACCAACAAATTTGATAGCTTAGATAAAATAGATGCTATGTTTGAATAAATTACATATGTTAGCCATGAACAGTTGGAAAGTGGAATTTTAAAATACCATTTGCAAGCATATTATAAAACATAAAATACTTGGAATAAGTTTAACAAAATATGTTCAAGATATGAACACTGAATATTACAAAAACATCACTAAGAGAAAGACCTTAATAGATGGAAAAATCAGCTATCTTCATAGATCAGGAAATGAAATATCACTATGATCACTTCTCCCCAAACTGATCAATACATTCGATCCAATCCCAACAAAAATCTGAGCAATCTTTCTTGTAGAAATTGAAAAACTGATTCTAAAATTTGTATAGAAATGTCAAGAATCCAAGATAACCTATCAATTTTTGAAATGAAAAACAAACTAAGAGAATTCACATTTCCTGATTTCAAGAGAGTATGGCATTGGCATAACAGTATAACAAAATAAATTGTCCAAATAAGAACTTTACATATGGAGACGGTTAATTTTCTACCAAGATGGCAGGGCAATTCAATGGTGAAGGAATTATGTTTTCAACAATGGTGTTAGAATAATCCACCGAAAATCTATATATTAATAGAAACATTTTAATTTCTTTACTATATACAAAACTTAACTCAAAATGGACTATGAACTAAACCTAAGACTTAAAACTCTAACAGTTCTAGAAGGAAGCATAGGATAAGATCCTTGCAACTTCAGATTACAGAGATTTCTTAGAACACACCAAAGGAAAAAAAAGATAAGTAAATTATACCTCTTAAAAATTAAAATTTCAACCCTTTGAAAGGTAGTGTTAAGAAAAATGGAGTCATGCCACAGACTTGGAAAAATATTTGGAAAACATATCTGATAAAAGACTTGTATCTAGAATATATGAAGAACTCTTTCAATACAGTAATAAATATGTAACACATATTTACACATAAAAATTGGTCAAATATTTAAACACATACTTCATTAAAGAAAACGTATAGATGCAAATAAGCACATGAAAAAGATGTTAAACATTATTAGTCTTTAGAAAAATGCCAATTAAAGCCATCATGAAATACCACTGTATACCTTCTAAAATGACTAAAACCATTCCAAGTGCTTCTGCTAAAGATCACAGAGCAACTGGAACTTACAGACATTGCTGGTGGGGATGAAAAAGTCTAACCATTATGGAAAACAGTTTGGCAGCTTCTTAAAAAGTTTAACATACACTTGTCACACTACCCAGTGATTTCAGTCCTAGGTATTTACCCATGAATAAAAACACAGCAGCTTTGTACATAATAGCCAAAAAATGGAAAGAAATCAAATGTCCATCAACTGATGCTACACACATTTTGATATTAGCAAACAATTGAATATTTGACAATAAAAAGAAATGACCAGATACTGCGTGAACAAATGTCAAAAGCCATATGCTAAGTGAAAAAGACAGATACAAGCCATATACTATATGATCCATTTATGAGTGCTTGGAAACGGCAAAACTCCCACAGCAAAAGATCAGGTTAGAGGTTGCCAGGGACGAGGTACAAGGAGAGGGCACCTTTTTATGGGGTAATGGAAAGAGTCTATAAGGGGACTTTTAAAAAGTTTGCAGAAACATGGAATTAAACTACAGGTTTATTTTGGTGCAAAATGCATTCATAGTTTTTTCATAATGTGTATTTCCCATTAACTTTTTGAAGACCTCCCCCCATATATCTTATGAGGAGAGTTACAAAACTAAACACATGCATTAAAACACATTGAACTATACACATTAAAAGAGTGCATCTGGGGACCAGCAGTTAGCGTAATGGCTATGTCGCTGGACTTCCATGTAGTCAACCACAGTTCGAGTCCTGGACCCAGTGGCTTAAACTCACACCAGGTGCGTGTGTGTGCATGCCCAAGATCCCAAGAGGAGAATGGAGGAGAAGGGATTGTGGCGTGGCCATGCCTCCTGGGGGGTGATTTCTCACTGTCTCTCTGTCTGTCTCTGTTTGGCGAGCACATGCACCCTATAGCGAAAACCTCTCCAAAAAAAAGAGTGCATCTGATCATCAGTAAGTTTCACTTCAATAGACTAACTTTGAAAAATTAGGAAACAATATTGAGACCTTTTGGAGAACTAAAGAGACAAATTTAGAGGCTCTGCAGCCTGCAGGGATGCCCAGAAGGAAGCTGAAGGGACACTGACATGAAGACATAATTGCTGGTCCTGGGCAGCAACACCTCAGCATCCGTCACCAGCCTGACCCAGTGGACTTGACCCTTGGGGGCTTGCCCCCTGCTGCTTCTAGAAAGTGATGGCTCCATCTCCAGAAATGGATTTTGAGTAAGGTTCCTGCTTCTTCACATTGATAGTAAATGTCTGGAGAGACAACTTCTGATTGGCAGAGCCTAGGGCACGTGCCCTTCCATTTACTGCAGACTGAGAAAGGGCAGCCTCATACTTTCAGCTTCTACAGTGCGGGCAGACTCTGCATCATAAGGTAGTAAACTCCTCTAACAAGAAGCAGTTCTTCACTCTCTCTCCAGCATAATTCTTTGCTGGCTAGGCCAGAAGAAAAATCCTCCCATATCAGGAAGGATTCTGACTAGAGATTTTAAATGAATACCCAGTACTTGAAAGATAAACTCTGAACTTACTTGGCATTCAAAGCCTGACCCTCATCTGTCTTCCTAACCTCAGTACCTACCTCTTCCCCTACCATCAGGCTGGCTCACCCAGGAAGTGTCACCATCCCTCTCAAGTCCTTCATTCTCATGGCTCTGGGATTCTGCTATGCTTGAAATTTCCTCCTTTCCCATCTCCATCTGGAGAGCTCCTACCCGTATGTCAAAGCCCATTTCTGGAAAGCCTTGCTGAAAGCCCTGGCAACATGAATCCTCTCTGCACAATGCTCCATGACAGCATGTAGTAGGTATCAAATTATTAAATAAGAATTATCCTTCTCCAAAATCCAAACAGCAGCTTCCTAAGAACAAGATGTACTTTAAAAATAATGTAAAATAAGTTTAAAACTCTACTCCTACTATTTAAAGAAGTCACACAAAATGACACGATGTTTGATGTTTTCCAGAAATTCTGAACCAGCCGCTGACCTTTGGCCCAATCATCTTATTCTTCACAATGTTCTGACTGAAGGTTCTCTCTGAGCAAATGAGTAAAGTGAAGACGTATCTTAAAATTCTCCCTAAGCCAAGAAACACAGAGAAATGAAACACTCTGAGATCCCAAAGGGCCCACGGTCAGGTGTAATCTAAGCATGAGCTAATAGGGACCACGGCCTATAGCTGAAATTAGTTGTGACATGCTTCACATTGATAACTAGCCAATTCAACAATTATATACTGAACATCCTAACAAAATAACGCCGTAATGGATACAGCTCATCTGAAACTCCAAGAACTACTGCGTTAGTCTGATGTCTGTCCTCACTAACCGACCCAGGTAACTATGTGAGGTATGAGCTGAGGAAATTGCAGGGAAGAGAATTCCAGGAAGAATCCTCCTGGGATGGTCCTCACCAGAATCCCTGGTGTAGCGGACAGATCCCACTGGCTCTCACATTTCACACCCCCAGGCTTGCCACTGCTATTTTTGCTAGGTGAGACCTCACTGAGCAACTCCATTTAACCTGCACCTCACTTCTGCCTTGTCTTCCTCTGTTTGGACCTTCTTCTCTACAAAGATCTCTTCGCTCTAACTTATTCTGCCTTCCTTGTTTAAAATGGCAGTGTGCCCTTCGCTCTCTTTCATCTTGGCTTTTCTCTCTAGAGTAGCCTCTGAGCGCCTAAGATTGTTTAATCCCTTCCTTGTGCATTTTTACATTTTCAGTGTCATTTTTTAGGTTTCTTGAAAAATGTGATGAAGTCCTCCACTCCCCTGACATGTATTGCTTGTTGCCCTCTTTCTCAGTGGGCTCTAGTGATGGTCAAACTTCCAACTCACTCACAGGCTACTAGAAGAAGCTGATGGCCAAGAGGTGGCAACAAAAAGGCAATCAGGAAGAGAAATGTGTTCAGGCCAGTTTAAACAAGTCATGGTGAGCAGCCGGAGAGGCCAGAAGCGCCCGTCAGGAGCTGGAGGAACTATGGTGAAGACCCTGCACCTCCTCCACCAGGGACGACGGGGTTCCATGGCAGCCTCGCTGGATCCCACTGCCTTCCACTTCATGGGGTTTGAGAACAGCTCTTGGGGGCAAGAGAAATGGTCCAATTTATGCAACTGCCAACAAACATTCCCAAGAACTTTCAGCGCAGAATGTTAAAAAGAAAAAAAAAAAAAAAAGAAGAAGAAAGAAAACACATTTCTCTTTCACAAGGGAGAAAGCCTAGAGTCATAGCAAAGGAAAATCCCAGGAGATAGCATTGCTTCACCAAACAACTTCACTAGGCCTGGGAACACGTACCATACCCATTTTGTACCCAAAGAGAAAACACTTTTTATAACCTTACAAAAAAGTTACATAAACAACACTATCCCGTTTGTTGGTTTCCTTTTTTTAAAGGATTGTTTTGAAAATAGATAATTTTACTGATCCGGGAGCCAAAAATTGTTGCTCCATTTTGAGGAGCCGTTGGATGCCCTTTCTGGCAGCATGGATTGTTTGCCTACGATTATGCGTGTTTGCTGAGGACATAAAAATGAGCTCCAGACTGGAGATGGCTGCACCTGAGCCGGCTCCGTGGGGCTGACACACGGCCCCGGCTCTCAAGGAGCACCAGCCTCACTCGCTCACTCACCGTTGCTCAAATCCTAGTTCTGCGTTATTGAAGATAGAAAGAGGCGGAGGGGTGGAGGGTTCAGAATATCCTAACAGTCAAGCTGACGGAGTAAGTGAGGCAGAGCGAAGGGATATTAAGCTTGACTGTAGTAAAGTCAAGGAGAAAGAAAAAAAAAAGAGAGAGAGAGAACAGGTAAACCACCAAGTAAAACTCAGCACAATAAAGTTACTTGTTTCAAGGCTATTCTTTCCAGTAAAAGAATTTGTTAACAAAAGAAAAAAGAGGAGCCAGCAGGTGGTGTGGTGGTTAAAGGGGCTAGATTCCCACATGGCCACCTGCGGTTCATGTCCCAGATCTGGCGGTTTGCTTTCTTGCTTTCCCTTTCTCTCTCTCTCTTCTGGAAAATTAAAAATAACAACAACAACAAATAGAGTGAAATAATTCTTTAAAAAAAAGAAAAGAAAAGAAAAGAAAAAAGCTTCAAGAGAACCTAAACACTCCATAGAAACCTAGTGAGTTCAACTACATTCCCCACTCAATATCAAAAGGAGATGTCTCCAGTGAACCCAGAAGAAATGGTTACAGAACCAACGCTGCACTGCCGCGTGCTTACCAGTGTGCACAACAATAGGATATGATCTAGTCAACTTGAACAGTGCATAAACTTAGGCTTTGATATAAATCAGCTTAAAATATAAATAAAGTTTTCCTCCCTCAAGCCAAGAACGCAAAACATGTGTCTCTAAGAGAGAGGACCAAAGCTAATCCTCAATAAGAATGCGTCCCACAGACATTCTTCGTGAGGCAGATAGCTGGAAAATTCTCTTGCTAGAATCACAAGTCCCTATAGTTAGAATTTTCTTCTCTTTAATTATGACCACCCAGAGTAGTAATTTGGGGTCCAGTTCTGTGGCCTAGTGGCTAGAGGAGCTGGATCTCAAATGGCCAACTATGGTTCGGATCCCAGCCCTGGTAGCTTGAAAAATATGTTGGGGGTGTGTGTGTGTGTGAGTGCCCAAAATTCTGACAGGGTTAAGAAATGGAGGAGCAGGGATTGTGGTGTGACTATACCCCATTAGAGGGTGCTTTCTTTCTTTCTTCAGGAAGCACACGTGCCCTCTGGCAATTAAAGGGAAAAAAAACTGATATTAAGAGTTTTTCTCTGGGACCAGCAGTTAGTGCAATGGCTATGCCGCTGAACTCCCACGTAGTAGACTGCGGTTCAAGTCCCGGATCTGGTGGCTTAAACTCATGCTGGGCGCGTGTGCGTGTGTGCCTGAGATCCCAAGAGGAGAATAGAGGAGAAGGGCTTTCAGTGTGGTCATGCCCTCAGGGGGGTGATTTCTCGCTTTCTGTCTCTGTTTCTGTCTTTCTGGTGAGTGCACATGCCCTACAGCAAAAAACTCTCCAGAAAAAAAGGGTTTTTCCCTAACAAGAGAATGAAAAGCAAATCCTTAAGAAACTGTATGTAATGTTTAATGCGACATGGGCTTTTTTGTTTTCTGTGCCATAGGACATGTGCACATGTAAGAGACAGAGAAAAAACACCTCTCAGTGGGGCCTCCTTGCACCACCATCATTTCTTCTAATTCTCTAACCTGTCCGAATCCTGGTCATACAAGCATGCATCCAGCCATGTTGCCAGCATTGTTCCCACAGGGCCTGGGATTCAAACCCTAGTTGGCCATGTGGGATCCAGCCTCTTCTGCATAGCACTTCACCACTGCATTATAGGGCTGGTCCTGCCACACCTTTCTAAGTCAACACTTTCCATGTTCAATTTTCCTTTTTTTTTTTTTTTTTCAATTTGCCAAAGGGTGCATGTGTCCATCAAGGAAAAAAAACGAAAGAAAGAAAAAGTGAAAAAGCACGTGTTCCCCACCCCCAACCCCACCCCCATGGGGCATGATTACATGGGAATATCTTCTGCTCCATCTCTCTTCTTCCTTTCAGGCTTTGGGGCACACATGTACACGTACCCAGCATGTTTCTCAAGTCCCTAGGTCTGGAACTCGAACTGCACAGTCAGCCATGTGAGATCCAGTCCCCTTATCCACCATACAACCAGTTGGTCTAATGTTCAATTTTTTTTATGCAATACTACCCCAAATAAGCAAATCCTTCCCTAAGATATTGAAGCTTCTCAAGGATAGAGACTCATTCAATACTCTGGTCTCGATACCAAACACAGAGCCCGGTTCACAGTGGTACCTGCAAAGATGAGCTGAATCATCATTAATGTGAACACACACACACAAAGTTTCAGCCACTTTCTGGACGATGCCCTTCCTGTAAATATTGCCCTCAGAGTAATTTTCTAACAGAGGAGGATGCTTTTAAATGGTCACATCAAGATTTAAAGAATGAGGTGTGGGTCTGTATTTGTTGATTTACAAAAGCACGTCAATTTTATTGGTTTTGAGCTGAGAATCAGCTTGGGAACACAAGAGGAGGCAGCAATGTGGACATGTTGATTCTTTAGAGACCTTGCCAGTCAGCAACCCCTGTATCTCAACACAAGTGGCATTCTTAGCTATTTTTCTTGGAAAACCATGAGAGTGCTCAGTGAGTACGTCTTATCGGCTTCCAGGTGGAGGCAAGGAGCCCAACCACTTCAAACAGGGAAGCAGGGAAGGGGAGGGACACGCAGTAATGGAACCCAGGATGCGCCCTGAGACTAGAGGCCTTTCAGATACAATATCCGATTATTTTCCTGTCACCTGGGCTTCCCACTGATTTTTTTAAAGAGCCTTACTAATGTGCATAAGGAAAGATTTTGTTTATGCTGATGGAAGAAGTCATTGAAAACAAACAAGCAAACAGGCGTCACCGTCACCGTCATCGTCATCGTCTCTCCTCACTCTTCCAAACCTATGTTAACTCTTTCTGATCCCACTGATTAAAGCAAAACCGAAGAAGGGCTGAATCCAGGCCCTCACATATGGCTTCATTATCACTCAGGTGTGGGCTGCTGGGCGTTGCCCAGCCACACTGAAGCCCTATGT
>NW_006159844.1:9869707-9913479 GCF_000334495.1 Tupaia belangeri chinensis | reverse complement strand
CCTCAAGCCAAGAACGCAAAACATGTGTCTCTAAGAGAGAGGACCAAAGCTAATCCTCAATAAGAATGCGTCCCACAGACATTCTTCGTGAGGCAGATAGCTGGAAAATTCTCTTGCTAGAATCACAAGTCCCTATAGTTAGAATTTTCTTCTCTTTAATTATGACCACCCAGAGTAGTAATTTGGGGTCCAGTTCTGTGGCCTAGTGGCTAGAGGAGCTGGATCTCAAATGGCCAACTATGGTTCGGATCCCAGCCCTGGTAGCTTGAAAAATATGTTGGGGGTGTGTGTGTGTGTGAGTGCCCAAAATTCTGACAGGGTTAAGAAATGGAGGAGCAGGGATTGTGGTGTGACTATACCCCATTAGAGGGTGCTTTCTTTCTTTCTTCAGGAAGCACACGTGCCCTCTGGCAATTAAAGGGAAAAAAAACTGATATTAAGAGTTTTTCTCTGGGACCAGCAGTTAGTGCAATGGCTATGCCGCTGAACTCCCACGTAGTAGACTGCGGTTCAAGTCCCGGATCTGGTGGCTTAAACTCATGCTGGGCGCGTGTGCGTGTGTGCCTGAGATCCCAAGAGGAGAATAGAGGAGAAGGGCTTTCAGTGTGGTCATGCCCTCAGGGGGGTGATTTCTCGCTTTCTGTCTCTGTTTCTGTCTTTCTGGTGAGTGCACATGCCCTACAGCAAAAAACTCTCCAGGAAAAAAAGGGTTTTTCCCTAACAAGAGAATGAAAAGCAAATCCTTAAGAAACTGTATGTAATGTTTAATGCGACATGGGCTTTTTTGTTTTCTGTGCCATAGGACATGTGCACATGTAAGAGACAGAGAAAAAACACCTCTCAGTGGGGCCTCCTTGCACCACCATCATTTCTTCTAATTCTCTAACCTGTCCGAATCCTGGTCATACAAGCATGCATCCAGCCATGTTGCCAGCATTGTTCCCACAGGGCCTGGGATTCAAACCCTAGTTGGCCATGTGGGATCCAGCCTCTTCTGCATAGCACTTCACCACTGCATTATAGGGCTGGTCCTGCCACACCTTTCTAAGTCAACACTTTCCATGTTCAATTTTCCTTTTTTTTTTTTTTTTTTTGCCAAAGGGTGCATGTGTCCATCAAGGAAAAAAAACGAAAGAAAGAAAAAGTGAAAAAGCACGTGTTCCCCACCCCCAACCCCACCCCCATGGGGCATGATTACATGGGAATATCTTCTGCTCCATCTCTCTTCTTCCTTTCAGGCTTTGGGGCACACATGTACACGTACCCAGCATGTTTCTCAAGTCCCTAGGTCTGGAACTCGAACTGCACAGTCAGCCATGTGAGATCCAGTCCCCTTATCCACCATACAACCAGTTGGTCTAATGTTCAATTTTTTTTATGCAATACTACCCCAAATAAGCAAATCCTTCCCTAAGATATTGAAGCTTCTCAAGGATAGAGACTCATTCAATACTCTGGTCTCGATACCAAACACAGAGCCCGGTTCACAGTGGTACCTGCAAAGATGAGCTGAATCATCATTAATGTGAACACACACACACAAAGTTTCAGCCACTTTCTGGACGATGCCCTTCCTGTAAATATTGCCCTCAGAGTAATTTTCTAACAGAGGAGGATGCTTTTAAATGGTCACATCAAGATTTAAAGAATGAGGTGTGGGTCTGTATTTGTTGATTTACAAAAGCACGTCAATTTTATTGGTTTTGAGCTGAGAATCAGCTTGGGAACACAAGAGGAGGCAGCAATGTGGACATGTTGATTCTTTAGAGACCTTGCCAGTCAGCAACCCCTGTATCTCAACACAAGTGGCATTCTTAGCTATTTTTCTTGGAAAACCATGAGAGTGCTCAGTGAGTACGTCTTATCGGCTTCCAGGTGGAGGCAAGGAGCCCAACCACTTCAAACAGGGAAGCAGGGAAGGGGAGGGACACGCAGTAATGGAACCCAGGATGCGCCCTGAGACTAGAGGCCTTTCAGATACAATATCCGATTATTTTCCTGTCACCTGGGCTTCCCACTGATTTTTTTAAAGAGCCTTACTAATGTGCATAAGGAAAGATTTTGTTTATGCTGATGGAAGAAGTCATTGAAAACAAACAAGCAAACAGGCGTCACCGTCACCGTCATCGTCATCGTCTCTCCTCACTCTTCCAAACCTATGTTAACTCTTTCTGATCCCACTGATTAAAGCAAAACCGAAGAAGGGCTGAATCCAGGCCCTCACATATGGCTTCATTATCACTCAGGTGTGGGCTGCTGGGCGTTGCCCAGCCACACTGAAGCCATATGTGAGGCCCTGGATTCAAATGTCAGGTGGTTCTGAGCATGCCAGGTGTGCCCGTGACCATGGCTGTCTGGAAGGCTGGGCAGAAGATCATGGGCTGGAAGACCCTGTCAGGGGTCCCCGTCTCTGTCTGCCTTTCATGGAAGGGGCGGGGGGCTTTAGGAGAAAAAAAGAAAGAAAAATGGTTGTCCTCAACCTAAAGCAGATGTACCTTCTAGGAGGATTTCATTCTTACGCCATATCTGAAAAGCTGTTTTATGCTGCCCTGAAATCATCCATTTCTTCCTTTCTCCTCTAGTGTTGAGGATTAACGTTTTCTTCCTATACCCCGGTCGCACGCAGTACTGGAAGAAGGACCAAAACAAACATGAGGAAACGGAGAAGAGCGAGAAACGTGCTCTTTATTTTAGTCCTTGTTTCTTCCAACAGTGCTGCTGATACCCCGGCTTTCCCCAGGGACGGCTCTTCTGAACGAATTGTTTTTCTGACACCTTTTAAGGGACTGTGTCCTTTTACACAGAGGGGAAAACTGTTTCTATAGCCCTTCTCCCTGCCAACTTCAAATCTGTGACAACCTTCTGGGGCCAGCAGGTGGCGACGTGGCTAAGGCACTAGATTCTCACATGGTCAACTATGGTTCGAGTCTTGGGCCTGGTGGTTTGAAAATCACACCAGACTTGTGTGTGTGCATGCCCAACATTCCAGGAAGAGAATGGAGGAGCAGAGGCTGTGGCCTGGTCATCCCCCCTGGAGGGTGATTTCATACTTGCCCTTGCACTGTCAGTCTCTCCAGTGAGCACACACACACCATATAGCAAAACTTTAAAATAAAAATTAAAAAAAGAAAAACTCTGAAAACAAACACATGCTCCTAGTATATCAGCCGGGTTGAAGGTAGCAGTGATGTACAGACAGTACCGCATTCCGTGCTGATAGTTTCCAGCTACTGCTGAATTCCAGCTGCTGAATTCTCTCTGGAATCTTCAGCACTTTTTTCTGCTGTGTTGAGATGTGCAGTCCACTTTCCATCTCAGTTACATTCCCGTCAGGGACAGGAAGTCATACTCTCTTCCTTTTTATAAAAATTTTTTTTAATTTATTTATTTTAATTTTTGGCCAGAGTGGGACGGAGTGAGTGAGAGAGAGGGAAGGTGAGAAAGCAAGACTTCAGTCCAGGACTCGAACCACAGTCAGCCGTGTGGGAGTCCAGCACCTTTAACCACCACACCACCTGCCAGCCCCGTATTCCTTTCCTTTCTAAAACCCCAGGGAGAAAAACAAAAATCTCTTGGATTCACTTCTAAATACAGTGGTTGGGAAACACTCTGTGGCTTCAGAATACAAAGCAGTTGTGATGGTCTGATCTTTACTAAATGACAGGTAGAGGGAAATGGCAAGAACAGTATCAAAACTTTATGCAAACGTTCAGGGGGCCAGCAGGTGGCGTTAGTGGTCAAAGCACTGGTCTCTCACAGGGCCTATTGCGGCTCGAGTTTCAGACCTGGCAGCATGAAAATCCTGCTAGGCACGTGTGCACGCATGCCCAGAATCCTGACAGGAAAATGGAGGAGAAGGGATTGTGGCATGGCCATCCTCCCAGCGTGTGATCGCTCACTTTCTTTCTCACTTTCCTGTCTCTCTCTGATGAATGCAAGCACACTATGCCAAAAGCCTAAAAAAATGAAGAAAAAAAAAAGGAAATGTTCATCACACTTTCCAGAATTGTAACCTGAGAGCTACAAACGACATGTGTTCACTTGTTCACACGTCTACTCACACGTATTTTGAGTGTATATTCATACATTGTGGGGACCGGCTTCCATGAGGCATTTGTCAGCATAACATCCTCCCTAGCATCAGCCGACTGCATGTGTGAAATTTAGAGTGCTTTCTCTAATTCATCTGTACACCAATATGGCAGCGCCGTATATATATTAAATATACTTTATTTAATAAATGCTAGTCCATCTCCCTTGGGAGTACAAGTTTAATTACATCCTTTGCAGACACTGGGGAAGCCGCCATTTTAGGCCACTGAGATTGCCAGGTCCTCTGCAGCTGTCCTGCTTTACTGACTGAGTACAGACTACAGGGCGAACAACGCAGCCAGGCCCATCCAGCTTGGTAACAAGGACTGGCTGTGGTCACACGGCACCCAGCTCATGCAAGGACTTGGCCAGCCATGCCTTCTGGTAATGCACAACTAATCAGCACCACTAGACTCTGCCACACAGGCAGCGTACTGGCCAAAACACACGGGTCATCCAAGAACTATGAAGCCAAATTAAGAAGGCCAGAATTCCCTTTGAAAGGCCAGCAGACAGCATGGCGCCAGCATGGCATCAAGCTCCAGATTAACATCAACTTCCATTAATCAGTGGTGGGAGCATCTAGCTCCTTTCGGTGCAGGGTAAAACTAGGGCCTACCACAGACCCCACCTGACTTCAGCAGTTTCATGAGTGTCAGCTTTCGGCACTCCTAAATATTAAATACCAGGATAGATCCAAAGTCGCTTAAATTCTCTGACATAATTGGTTACCCAGACCTGAGCCACCATTTATTATAGTCTAAGTCCACAGTTAGACAGCAACGATACCAAATCACAGCGGTACTTTAGGGGAGTTACTGGCTGGGAGGGGCCATAGGGAGCCACCTGGGTGACATGCAACTGTTTTAAAAGATTTAATTGGGACCAGCAGTTAGTGCAATGGCTATGTCACTGGACTCCCGCATAGTCGACCATGGTTCGAGTCCCGGACCCGGTGGCTTAAACTCACGCCAGGCTCGTGTGTGTGTGTGCCCAAGATCCCAAGAGGAGAATGGAGGAGAAGGGATTGCGGTGTGGCCATGCCCCCTAGGGGGTGATTTCTCACTTTCTGTCTCTCTTTCTCTCTCTGTCTGGCGAGCACACGTGCCCCATAGCAAAAACCTCTCCAAAAAAAAAAAAAAAAGAAAAAAATAGATTTATTTAATTTTATTTATTATCATTATGTATTTTGATTTGACCAAAGACAGAGAGAGAGAGAGAAAGGAAAGTGAGAAAGCAGGCCACTAGGTCCAGGACTTGAACCACAGTCAGCATGTGGGAGAGCGGCACCTTAACCACCATGCCACCTGCCAGCCCCATGTGTGCAATTTCTAACTAGCAGAGCACCGATTTCACATTCATGATTCTTAGAGAACTAGAAAGTTTGGATTGTATTTCTTGGTAGATTTTTTAGGTGGCTGATAGATCTTAAATATCATTACTATACTACCTCCCTCCCTCTCCGCCTTTGCACGTCAGTGAAACAACAGAAGAGTGAAAGCAAATCCTCTGCCAAACGGGTAGCACCACCAGCCATGGAGAAGTAAAAATAACTTTCCTTTAATATTTAGCAGGTTCAAAAAGAAACAGGCCCTAGACTCCGAGGTACTTTTCAAACAATAAGATGAGCTCTCGTTCTTTCCTTCCTAATTGATACCTTTGGTGCACTGAGATTAGGTCCCCTAGTGACCACGTCGTGATGGCCTTACCTGCTCAACTTCCGCAAGGCTAGTCACGATAGCATACAAAGACTGCAGAGAGCCACGTGTCCTATGAGCTCTTGGTCTTGAGTTGTTTGCCCAGGGCCAACCTGAACCACTCTGGAGCTGCCTTGAATATGCCTGGCACCAAGAAAGCAGCCATCCCTCAGAGATGACATTGCAGAAACTGTCTGGGAAGACCCCTGGATTCCCCGCCCTCCCAGACCTTCGTGACGTCACATTCCTGACCTGTGTGTTTAAAAGCCCTGCTTGCCCCTCAGTCGTGAAGATGGTACATTGAGTCCTGGACTCTACCTCCCTCCTGGCTGACATCTCCCATCATAAAGCCTTCCTTTATTGCTTCTGTCTCAGAAATTGGCTTCCTGTGCTGTGAGTGGTCAGGCGTGGTCTGCACCATTGTCCAGTAACAACAGTACTATCAAACCATGGGGACAAGGGCTCGTAAGCTTACCTGTGCTTTTTTGTTTGTTTATTTTCAGTGACTGGAAGAGTCAGGCGCTAACTGTAACAGAGTAAGGCTCCTGTCCACCTTCCCAGGTTTTCACTCAAAGTTTTTTCTGTGAAATGAGCACAAAGAAAAGAGGTTTAAAACCAAACTAGAATGAACTACTTCATTGTAAATTATAAACTATGAAACTGAGGAATTTCAGCTCAGTGTTTCTGGGGGCAAAAGAAAGCAAATTAAAGTGTCCTGCCCCATTCCACTCAGGTGTTATATATAGGAATCACAATCCTTAACCAAAAAGTGAGGAGATTTTTTTTCTTTTTAAATTCCAACATAGTCAAAAACAGAGGAGATGGAGAAATTGGAAAAACAGGCTCATGAGTTTAGTGCATTGAGCTTGTATTGATTCCATAATCTTGAAAAGCCAGTGTAGGATATTTTAATATATAAACTTAAAAAGTATAGGAATGCTAACGCTAATGTTCAATGTTAACACAACAGTATTATCAAATCATGGGAACGAGTCACAGTGAAAAAGACAAATGAATAATCGTCCACCCACCCCAACTTTATAGACAAGGAAGAACAGAAGTCCTGTCTGTGGGTCAGGACAAACCACAAGCAATGCAGTGCTGGTGTCAACCAAACAGCACCCCTAATGCTGCCCTAGGTCCTTGCTCTTCTGGGACGGTCTCTCCGCTCCACTGGCTTTGCCATCTTTCCAAATCTACATCTGGTTTGTGGAAGAACTGAAGATGATCCAGAGAAGACCAACAGTCATTTCTAGAAGAATGGAAAGAGAGGCCACAAAGAAAGATGAAAAACAAATGGAATAGAGCAAACAACTCTGCAGAAGATGAGTTCACGGGGTAGAGAAAAGACACACACATAGGCAAAGATACGCTCTACGTATGTGAAGGATTTTGAAAACATCGTATTAACCATTGTCAAGGGTACTGTTCACTGTCATTAAGCATATTCACGTTGTTATGCTACCATCACCACCGTCCATCCACAGAACTCATCTTGAAAAACACACTCTGCATCCATTAAACAGTAACGCCTCAGTCCCTGGCATTATTCTCCTTCCTGTCTCCGTGAATTTGACTGCTCTAGGTACCTCGTGTAAGTGGAATAATGTACTACTGACTCTTTTGAGACTGGCTAATTTCACTTGGCATAATGTCCTCAAGCTAAAGAATTAGTTTTAAGAAGGCATTTAACAAGTATTAGCTGAGAATGCTAACCAGCTGTTTTCCGTCTTCCATAAGAACAGAGAAAATGAGTTTAAATTGCAAGGGTAAAAAAGTTGTTGGTTGCAATATTATAAACTCTTTTAAAGAAAAGACTATGCCTTTTCTTCAGCATTTACAGAAGTACTATAAACAATAATGTGTTCATATATATCGAGTTGACTTACTTCCTTGCAAGAGCTCTCAAAAAGTATGAAATTAATTCAACAAGCCCTCATTAAGCTTGATTGGAATGGTGTGGGCATTACTAAATAAATAGAACACATCAATCTTTTCCTTGAAGAGTATGTAATTTACTCTGGGAAACACTTTCACTTTCTTCAAGTTCTTACAGTACTTGTCATTTTTACTGCAAACCAAGGATGGCAGGTAGCTTTTAAGTGCCAACTCTCGTCAACTGCTAGAGGCTGCCTAAAGGCCTGTGACGGATTCCGTGTCCAAGACCAAGCAGAGAAAAGACCCTGTGTTGGTCATAGGTCAAGAAGGGATAAGCAAGGGAACAGTGCCATGTTTTTGCCAGTCCTGTCCAAAAATGTGTACTTTATCACCCATTACAGATTGCTTAGCCCTGATCAATACTTGCTTCGCGTTTGTCCCTCCAGGACATTGCAGTACTTATCAGTACTGCCTTTTCTCCATGCTGAGCTTGCCCCAACCAGGCCCTGGGTTAATACACAACAGTGGGACAGAAACAGTAGGGCACGAAGGCAGTCGGCTCAGCCACTACCCACCTGTTCACTGGTTCTCTGGGGCCACTCCTCACTCCGTCCCTCCTGTCTTTGTCTATCACTGTGTGTTCTCCTTCCTTGATCTTCCTCCTTTCCCTCTCCAGGGACTCCTTTCCCAGCGCCATGAACGTGCCTCCTCCCTACCATAATTGGAACAATTACCTTGCTTAGGCCTGTGCGCTCCCAACTTCTGGGCTATTTCTCCTCTTGTCCTTCACAGTGAAACCAAAGAGTGCTCTAAACTGGGGCCGAGAGCTGCTCATCTCCCACCTCCTCTTCCACACCTGCAGTCTGGGCCTTTCCTTATCTACCAGCAACCACATTCAATCCATGTGTCAGTCTCTGTGAAGCTTGCCGTCTGTGGCACATCAGACATCCTTAATCCTGTTCTCTTGAGAATTACTACTTCTCTTCAGCTGGCCCATGGCCTTGGTGGTTAAGGGTGTCGAATTCCATACAGTTCAAGTCCGGGCCCCAGTGGCTTGAAAAACACAGTGGGTGGGTAAGCAAGCAGGTGCCCCAAATCCCAACAGGGTGAAGAAATGGAGGAGTTATGTGTGACCATGCCCCATTGTGGGGTACTTTCTGTCTCTCTCTAGGAAGTACACCCACCCTCTGGGAAATTAGGGGGGAAAAAAGGAATAAATTCTTCTCTTGATTTGGTTACTTACACCTACCCCCACCCCCACCCCTGGCTCTTTCTCTTCCCTTTCCGGCTGCTCCTTCTGACCACAATTTAAATGGCTGTCTCCTCAAGGGCCAGTGCCTCTTCTCTTCCTCCTAAACGTTTTTTTTTCCTTTCATTCGAACTCTTTCTGAGCATTCTCTCAACATAGTGATTAATGTCTGATTATCCAAATGACTCCTGCATAATCCAACTGGATAGCCCCATGCACCTCTCAAAGTATCAAAATTGAGCTTGTCGTCACCGTGGCAACCCCTACACACACACACACACACACACACCCCTTATTCCCTTATTTCCTATGGTGACCATTAGCACCTTCATCAGTCCAGGGGCCCAAACAGAAAAACTGGGAGTCATCCCAGGTTCTTGTCTGTCCTCTCATTCTCCACATCCAGTCGCTCCTTGTAACTGTTAACTGTTCCCCCTCAATATCTTCCTACCTTGTCCCTTCTCTCCACTTCCACCACCAGTGTCCTTGCCCAGGTTTTCACCATCTCACCCAGACAACTGCAGCTGACTGCCATCGGGTGCTCTTGCCTTCGTTTAGGATCCTTTGTGCTACCATTAGGATGATCCTCCCACCCCACGAATCTGCTCCTATCGCCTCCTTGCTCAAAATCTTTACTGGTTCCTCAGAGCTACAGAATAAAGCCTGGACCCCTTAGAGGGCATGCCAGGCTCTGCGTGGAACAAGTCCCTTCTCCTGTTTCTGATCCTTTCTACTTTAGCCCCTAAGAATAATAAAAATCCATGCCATTGCTTTCTTGCTTGCTCACACTATCATGTGAGTGCCTCTCCAGAGAGGAATAGAAAGAAGGAAAGTGAGAAATCACCCTCTGGGGGGTGGGGGTGGCTATGCCACATTCACTTCTCCATTCTCCTCTTGGGATTTGGGGCACACCGCACATGCACATACTCCCAGAATGATTTTTCAGGCCGCCAGTTCTGGGACTCAAACTATGCAGTCAGTCATGTGGGATCAGCACCGTAATCACCATGCCACCTGCTGGCCCCAAGTCCTAGCCTTTTCTAGAACACACCATTTCGTCATATACTTCCATTGTATCTCGCTCATGCCTTTTTGTCTGCCTGGACCCCGGTCCCTCCTTGTCCACCTTGTGTCCAGCCATTGTCCTTCAAATCTCAACTCAAAAATGAAGTCCTCTGTATTAGCTAGGACTCTTGAATCAGCAAGAAATAGATTAAAATAAATTTCAATTGACTTAAGATCAAGGGGAATATAGTGGGTTCTGTGGCTGGGATCTTGAGAGGATCACAAATGTGGCTGGGATTTCCTCAGCCCAAGCCCCAGCCTAGCTCTTAAACCAAAATGTTGTTCACGTCATGCTTCTGCTTTCTCATAAATTTTTATTTAGTTAAGATGCTTAAAGAATGTTTTTGGGGGAACCAGCAGCTAGCGTAATGGCTATGTCACTGGACTCCCACGTAGTGGACCACGGTTTGCGTCCCGGACCCGGTGGCTTAAAACTCACGTGTGCGTGCGTGCCCAAGATCCCGAGAGGAGAATGGAGGAGAAGGGATTGCAGCGTGGCCATCCTCCATGGGGGGTGATTTCTTGCTTTCTGTCTCTATGTCTCTGTCTGTCTGGTGAGCGCACGCGCTCTCTCTGTCTCTCTCTGGTGAGTGTAAGTGCCCTATAGCAATTTAAAAATAGTAATAATAGTAAATAAAATTTTTAATTCTTAAAAAAAATTTTAAAAGAATGTTTTTGAAACAACAGCTATAGTAATCTAGACAGAAATTAAATGTAGCGATCTGCATTGTTACTAGTAATGTCGACAGCTAGTATCATTTTAGGGCTTTTTTCTGTCATAATAACGAGAATAAGAGAAGCACATGAGAGAGTTTAAACTGATTGACAATAACTGACAAATTAAGGGAATAATTAAGTAAATATCTCTGTGATCTCAGATTTAAGGGGGGTAGTCAGTAAATGAGAATAAGTTGTTCATAAAGGTGGCTCTGAAGTTCACTGATTTTAAATGCCTCAAAGATGCTGTTTTACAATAATTTTTTTTTAAAAATTTAAAAATAAAGGAGACAAATAACCTCTGCAAAATCACCCAGCAGACCCACCCAGGGTAGAGAAAAGCCAAGCCCAGTTGTAAAACATCTGTGTAGGAAAAAATAAAAAGCATGCTGCCTTGTGCATTTTCAAGTTGCTATAGAAACAGATCTTCCCAGCAATCTCCCCTTTCTTCTACACCACGGATGGCAAACTAGAACCCACAGGCCACATCCAGCCCAACACTTATTTTTGTAAATAAAGTTTTATTGAAACACTACTTGGGCCAACAGATGGTTATGTCACTGGACTCCCACATAGTCGACCATAGTTCAAGTCCCAGACCTGGCAACTAAAAACTCAGGCCAGGCATGTGTGCGTTCCTGCCTAAGATCCTGAAAGGAGAATGGAGAAGGGATTGTGGTATGGCCATCCTCCTGGGGGGTGATTCTGTCTCTCTGCCTCTCTGGCAAGCACACATGTCCTATAACAAAAATCTCTCAAAACAAAACAAAACAAAACAAAACAAAAAAGGGAAAAGAAAAGGAAACACTACTACACCCATTATGTGTTGTCTGGCTGCCTTGCATTGCATGACAACTGCAGAGTAGTTGAAACAGTAACTCTGGTTCACTCAACTAAAAATATTTACTATCCAGGTTATACTTAAAAAAAAAAAAAAAAGCTTGCTACACAAAGCAAACTCTTTCTACACAAATAGAACATTTTAATCTACTGATGACCATAAAAAGTAATTTTGAGCTATAATTTAAAATGTCTAAGATTATACAGGATTACACCTATGTTTTCAAATTGATCGTGAATTTCAGTGGATTATCTTACTAGGATAGTACACTTTTTCCTTGCCTTTTTCATTTTCCTAACTTTGGTTAGTGTATGAGGAATGTAATAGGTTGTTACATGTGCCAACAGGTATAGATTAGCAACAATGAGCTATAACCTGGATAATGGGATTATAGGGGCTAAAAGAAATTAGTAACTCCATTGTTTCTCTCCATTCCAGAGAGACCCCAAGGCTCAGTGTAAGAGACTCAATAGCAACATGCTTAGGCCATCTGCCAATGGTTGTATATCCTTTAAATCTCCCAGCTGCTGTCTGTATTTCTTTGGGATTAAAGAAATATTAGTGCCCAACGTCATTAACCATCGGGAAATATAAATTAAAACCACAAACGGATACTGAGCCAAGAGATAGATGGGACATAGTGATAGGTAGTGAACCACAGTAAGCTTTACCCAAGATGAAGTCATAATGGCTAAATTTTAGCTAAAAGCTGGCTACATTAGAGCTCAAAACAACTATAGCTAAGGGCAACTGTTTCTATTAGCTAACTACATTCTAACAAAAGTGCAGCTCATAGAGTCTGCTGGTCCCACAAAGAAAAGGGTAATAAATCACCCAGACTATGATGTGACTATTTTCTGAAGCCCACTTCCTTATCAGAAATCCAGCCCATTGCTCTGATGGCTAGATGAAAACCCTCCCCTCAGCTCCATTTGGCAACCTATTCCCTCTCTCTTCTTGGGGAACTAACCTTTCTCTCAATAAACTTCACTCTATCATCCCCTCCTGTTGTCCATGCCTCCAATTTTTCTTGATCAGGACACAAACTCGGCATCCCATAAATCCTGCAACAAAACTACTACATACCCACTAGGAGAGCTAAAATAAAAAAGACGATGTTTGGGGAGGATGCGGAGGAAGTGGAATCCATACACACTGCCGGTGGAATTGTAAAAGGCTGCAGCCTCTTTGGAAAACAGTCTGGAAGTTCCTCAAAATGTTAAATATAGAGTTACCCAGTAATTCCAGGTACATACCCAAGAGAAATGGAAACATGTTTACACAAAAACTTGTGCATAAATGTTAATTGCAACATTGTTCCTAGAAGCTCCCAAATGGAAACAATCCCAGCACCTATCCACTGAAAAAAATAATGGGTAAACAAACTGGTCTGGTCATACAATGGGATATTATTCAGCAATAAAAAAGAATGGCATATAGTGTACAGGCCACACCACGCATGACACTTGAAACATATTAAATGAAACGAGTGACAAAGACTCTCTCTGACTAAAATTTGCTAAGCCTCCTCTAAGCCCTCTTCTCCACTAGGACTCCTCCTTGGGCCTTTCTCTCAGGCCCGCATAGCTTCGTTTTAGCAAGACTCCTGCTAAGTCATTTAGCAGAATCCCCCACCCTTGAAATCTGATCACCCTCAATATTTGATCAAATTTCTCACCTCCGCCATCCTTCAGGTGATGTCTGTGCACCCTGGTCTGCCTTTACCAAGAATCCTACTAAGTCCGGTTAGCAGTAAGTCTCTCTACCCTTCATCTCTTCCAGTAACTGTCTATCTGCCCACCCACTCCCCTACGTAGGCTGCCTGGCTATATTTCCCACTTGTCTTTGTCATTTTTAGAATTAAGCCCAGTTCTATACTAAGGTCTCCTTTCCCCGTTGCAGTAGTTCCTTAATAAAAATCTCATTTTACAGCTCTAACTACTAATTGACTCTGGTCATCTTCAACAGAAGCCTGCGATGAAATACCACATACGGTTTGATTCCGTTAATATGAAACACTCAGAACAGGCACCTCTACAGTAATAGATTAGTTATTGTGTAGGGACAGGGAGCTGAGTAATGGAAAATCTGCCAGTGGGTTCGGAGTTCCTTTATGGGGTGATGAAATGTCCCCAAATTTATTGTGGTGATGATGGCATAACTCTGAATATACTAAAACCACTGAATTGCACACTTTAAGTAGGCGAATTGTATGGTATGAGAATCGTATCCTAATAAAACTGCTAAAAAGGAATGTTGATTATATTTGATGAAAAGTAGAAAAGCAGGAAAATTAAATTGTTATACTTTTTGAGCAAAAAGTTCATCATTTTTTAGTTTACAAAATCATATGCATATAAGTTTATTTATCCTATGAGAGAGAGAGAGATACACCACCATCCCTGATAGGGTCTCAATGCCATGATTTATCCCCAATTTTAGCCAACCCAGATCACGGACACCATGTACCCAACATACTCAGGAATTCTCTCATGTGGGTCAGTAACCTTCCCACATGGGTCTGCCTCACATAGCATTGTTTTATTAAGCTACTCTCTGGTACCCAGTATATATATTTTTTCTTTTTTTGGAGAGGTTTTTGCTGTAGGGCATGTGCGCTCGCCAGAGAGACAGAGAGATAGAAAGCGAGAAATCACGCCCCAGGGGGGATGGCCATGCCACAATCCCTTCTCCTCCATTCTCCTCTTGGGATCCTGGGCACACACGCACACACGCACACACGCCCAGTGTGAGTTTAAGCCACCGGGTCCGGGACTTGAACCACAGCCAGCTACATGGGAATCCAGCGACATAACCATTACGCTAACTGCTGGTCCCTGGTAACATGTATATTTTCATTTAAAATAAGATAACACATTATGGTGTATATTATGGTCCTCAAAAGTACAAAAGCCTAATAATATATTGCATGGAGCATAACCATTTACAAAACATTGTCAGATCTTTACCTAATTATGTAATTAGTAATTACAACTTCCATTTCTGAGCTCACATTATGGACCAGGCATATTCTGGGTGCTTTGCTACATTATCCATCCTTCATAACAGCCCCAGTTGTAAATTGGTAATGAAGTAACAGTTTCAGAAAACCTGGGGTTTGCCCACAATAAAAAGTTACAGAACTGGTGGGGGCTGGCAGGTGGCATGGTGGTTAAGGTCCTGCACTCCCACATGGTTGACCACAGTTTCAGTCCCAGACCTGGTGGCTTGCTTTTCTCACTTTTCCTCTCTGTCTCTGTCTGTTCAAGTTTTAAAATAATAATACATAAATTTAAATAAAATAATTATTTTAAAATTTTATTTTTAAAAAAAGTTATAGAACTCAAGCTTACAAACAATTTCCCAGAGTCAACATGGTCAGTGGCATGGTGGTTAAGACATTAAAATTAACAAATTCTGTTTATCAAAATCTATTGTGAGGATGAAAGAGTACACTATAGAGTGGGCTAGATGAAAAGCTTGCATTCAGAACAGAAAAAGCTTCTACAACTCAATGAAAATGCCAAAAATATCTACAGAAAATTAGCCAACATATGTGAAAAACCACTTACAAAAGAGGATATCTAAATAAACTTATGAAACTTAGCTATTATAGAAATGGAAAATAAAGCAGTGATGAAATACGCTAAATGATCATGAAAATGGCCAAAATTAAAGAGTAAGAGTATCTAGTATTGGCTAGAGTCACTGGAACTTTTATGTACTTCTGGCGAGCATATAATCTGATGAAATCAGCTTGCAAAAATTTTTTGACATTACTACACCATTTAAAAATATTATGAAAATATAGGATAGAATTAAGACAACGCTTAGAGGGTAGTTTATAGCATATTTAAGTAAGTGGTATTACAAATAAAGTTAAAAATTAATTAAACATTTAACAAATCAAAAAATAAGAAAAATAAACACAAAAGAAATAGAAGAAAATAATGTAGTTGAGACTAGAAGTAGTGGAACAGAAAGCAAACAATAGAGAGGATAGTTAACCAAGAAAAGAATAGTAAAAGCAATAAACTTCTAATGAAATTAAGCTAGGAGGAAAATAGGAGAGAAGATTCATAAAACAACTATCAGGGATGAAAAGAGAAAATCAAATATAAAAAGAGATTAAAATCTATTATGATTAACTTTATACCAATATATTAGAAAATGTAGGTGAAACAAATTTCAAAAAATAGAATATAACACAACAAACTCAAGAAGAAACAGAAAACCTGAATAGTCACATGACCATTAACAAATTGAATCAGGGACTAGCCCTGTAACCTGGTGGTTAAGGGAACTAGATCCCATATGGCTAACTGTGGTTCAAATCCTGGCCCTGGTGGTTTGAAAAACATGGAGGCATGGTGCATGCTCAAGTTCTTGACAGAATGAAGCAATAGAGGAAAAAGGATTGAGATGTGACCACGTCCCAGAGACGGATGCTTTCTCCTTCTCATGCCCCTTTTTCTGTGGCAAGCACATGTGCTTTCTGGCAACTCAAAAAAAAAAAAAAGAAAGAAAGAAAGAAAGAAAGAAAGAGAAAAGAAAAGAAAGAAAAAAAGAAACTGAATCAGAAGTAAAAAATCTTTCCAGAAAAAAGAGAAAAAAAAAATTACAGCTCAGATGACCTACAACAGGGTGTCTGCCAAACATTCAAAAAAAGAAGTAATCTTAAACATAGTATTCCAGAGACTAGAAAAACAGGATACTCCCCAACACATTTTATGATGCTCACAAAACCTTTATACCAAACTCTAATGAGAATGATATAAAAAAGAAAACTTACAACCCAATCTTACTTACGGACATCAATACAAAAATGCTGAACAAATAATTAACAAAGTGAATTCATCCATATCAGATTGATCTTCAAGAAATCAAGTCTGTGTGTGTGTTAGAAGTTTTTGCCGTAAGGCACATCCACCCACCGGAGAGAAACAGTGAGAAGGAGAGTGAGTAATTCCTCCTCCCGGACCCACCATCCCAGGAGGATGGCCCGCAATCATAAAACAAGTATCAGGAATGAAAAGAGAAAATCAAATATAAAAAGAGATTAAAATATATTATGATTAACTTGATACCAATATATTAGAACATGTAGTGCCGGGGTCCAGTGTAGGTGAAACAAATTTTTAAAAATATAATATATAACACAACAAACTCAAGAAGAAATAGAAAACCTGAATATATGACCATTAACAAATTGAATCAGGGACCAGTCCTGTAACCTGGTGGTTAAGGGAAGCCAGATCCCATATGACTGACTGTGGTTCAAACCCTTCTCCTCCTGGAATTTTGGACAACAACACACATGCCCCTGGAGTGATTTTTCAAGCCACGGGGTCTAGAAATCAACCACAGTCAGTCATCTAGCCATCTGGGAGTCATCACACCACTGCCAGTGTAATCAGTCATATTAACAGACGAGAGAAGAAAAATCTCAATAGAAATAAGAAAAATAAGGGCCAGCAGGTGGCATGGTGGTTAAGGACGCTGGACTCCCACATGGCCAACTATGGTTCAAGTCCTAGACCTGGCAGCTTGCTTTCTCTCTCTCTCTCTCTCTTACTCTCTCTCTCTGGCCAAATTAAAATAAGTAAATAAACAAACAAACAAACATAGTTAAATAATTCTTTAAAAATAATTTAAAAAGTGTTACAAAAAACTCAATATCCATTGATTTTTTACAAAAAGCATTTAGCAACCTTAGAAGGGAATATCCTTCTCTTAAAAATTTCCCCAAGAGGGACCAACAGACGGCATAATGGTTGTGACACCAGAATCCCACATAGTTTACAGCAGTTCAAGTCCCAGACCCAGCATCTTAAAACTCGCACTGGGCACTTGGGGCCAGTAGGTAGTATGGTGATTAAGGGTGCTGGACTCCCACGTGGCCGACCTGGTGGCTTGCCCTCTCACTTTCTCTCTTTCTCTCTCTCTGTCCCTCTCTGGTCAAATTTAAATAAGTAAATAAATGTTAAAGAATTAAATTAAAAAAAAAAAAACAAAAGACCCTCAACCAGGCACATGTGAATGCATGCCCATAATTGTAACAAGAGAGTGAAGGAGAAGGGATTGCAGCATGGCCATCCCACTCAGGGTGATTTCTTACTTTCTGTCTAGTGAGCATATGTGCACTCTAGCAAAAATCTCTCTTAAAAAAAAATTTCTCCTTGAAATCAGAGATAAAATCACAATGTTTTCCTTCAGCATCATACTGGGAAAAAGAGAATATCTAAAGGCTGCAGATTATACGAAGCTAATGGACAAAATTCAGCTATACTTCATATCATCAAAAATCAGAAAATAAAATTTTAAATATTTCTTTAGAATAGAATCATAAAATACGGGACCAGCAGTTAGCGTAATGGCTATGTCACTGGACTTCCATGCAGTTGACCATGTTTTGAGTCCCAGACCCGGTGGCTTAAAATTTATGCCGGGCATGTGTACATGAGTGCCCAAGATCCTGAGAGGAGAATGGAGGAGAATGGATTATGGTATAGCCATCCCCCCATGGGGTTATTTCTCACTTTCTGTCTTTCTGTCTCTGTCTGTCTAGCAAGTGCACATGCCCTATAGCAAAAACTCTCAAAAAAAAAATGAATAGAATCATAAAATAAATACCTATGGATAATTCTAAGTGTAACACCTCTATGGAAGAATGATAAAACCTATTGAAAGATGATAAAGATCTGTTTACTGGAGAAATACATAATGTTCATGCATCTAAAACCTCAATATTGCATTTAAAAACCCAATACTGTGAAATGACAGTTTAATATAATACCAATAAAAAATATGTTTGGTTTTAGTCTTAGTTCAACTTACTTTGATATTTTTGGTAGAATTTGGCAAGCTAATTCCAAAATTTACATATAAAATAGTATTTATATTTTATATAAATGTAAGAGTTAATGTTTTTATAACTATAAATTTGTAAAATTTATATTCTCCTTGGGTCAGCAGGTGGCACAGTGGGTAAAGAGCGGGACTCCCATATTGACTGTGGTTCAGGTCCTGGGCCCAGAGCATTAAAGCTCATGCTGGGTGCATGTATATGCATGCCCAAATCCCAACAGGAGTCCGGAGAAGAAGGGACTGCAGGGTGGCCATTCCCCCTGGTCCAGGGGGGTCATTTCTCACTTTCTTTTTATATCTCTCCTCGTCTGTCCAGCAAACATACACACCCTATAGCAAAAATCTCTCTGAAAAAAATTATATTCCTCTGAAAAAGAGGAGGAAGGTGAACTCGTCCTGTCAGATATCAAGATTTATTTCTAAATCCATAGTAATGTACATAGTGTGATGTTAGTCTAGGGACAAAAGGACAAATGGCACATCAGGCACTGGGCTGAATGACAGGTGTCACACTACTGATCAGTGAGGAAAAGGCATATTTTTCCAAGAATGTGGCTGGAGCAATTGAATATCCATGAAGAACTTTTTATGGAAAAGTAAAATTGAACCCTTAGATAGTCACTTCCAGGTAGGTTTAGGTTTAAATGTAAAAATCAAAAGACTAAGTTAATATAGGAGAATACATCTTCAAGACTTCATAGTTTTAAAAAATATACATTTATTTTATTTTATTTATTCATTCATTTATTTTTTAATTTGACCAGAAAGAGACAGAGGGTGAGAGTGTGAGAGAGAGAAAGTGAGAAAGCAAGCCACCAGATTCAGGACTTGAACCCTGGTCAGCCATATGGGAGCATCCAGGACCTTAACCACTATGCCACCTGCTGGTACCCCAAGACTTCATAGTTTTTAAGACACAATAAAATTAGTCATAAAAAACAAATATCAATGAATTCAACTACACTAAAATTTACCATCTATTCACCAAAAAATACCAGGCTGCTGGTAAAGTTGAAGAGTCACATCGCCAGTGACCCAGAGATTCCACCCTGGAGTGTGGACGGGAGATAGGCGCCCTCGCACATCAACAGCTGTAACAGCTGGACAGAGAAGTAACGTGATGCAGCAGTGTGAGGTAACGTGATCCTGGAAGGAGGGATGAAGAGACTGTGGCTATTGGCAAAATATGGATGTACCAAGAGACACAGAAAAATCTATGAATTATAATTTGTAAGTTACTGTATAATGTGTTATTATAAATAATTCAGAATTAAACGTCTGCTACAGGTGAGCTAGCTACCCTCCCACTGAGAACAATCAGAAAAGCCAAAAATCAAATAATTTTAAAAGCTTTTTGGGAGGCCAGCCAGAGATACAGTGGTTAAGGCGGCTAGGTCCCACATGGCTGACCACACGGTTCGAATCCCAGACATGTTAGCTTGGAATACATGCCAGGCATGTGCGCTTGCATACCCGAAATCCCTGGAGGGGAATGAAGAGAAGGGATTGCAGCACAGACATCCCCCGTGAGGGGTAATTTCTCGCTTTCCCTCTCTCTTTTCTCTCACTTCCTCTCTCTCTCTGGTAAGCACATTCACTTTATAGCCAAAAAAAGGGGGTGGGGCTTTTAAAAGAAAAGAAAAAGGTTTCTGGAACTCTGAAAGGACTTGGCCAAGATTCAGAAAAGAAAGACAGCTCAGAGAAGAGACCCCAAGTCTGAAACTGCTTCTGTCCTCAAGCATATGCCAATTTGAAAAAGAGAGCTGAGAGGCCGGGAAGCTACACGGAAAGTGATGGCGAAGAGGCTGAAGTGCTGCAGAAGTCGCCCGCCTGGGGCACTGGGACTCTGACCTTCATGGACCAGGCTCTGGCAACTATTTCAAGCTTTGGTTGGAACCCCAAATAGCTTCACTTCAGAAATAAAACTAGAAATAGACCCCTACCAAGGACGGAGGCCCAGTTTTTATTAAGCTAAATATTTAATCAAATGAAGTAATCAGTCCCTAGCCTAAACAACCGATAGAAGAAACAGTCAATTCTCTCCAGAGGAAGATAAAGCTCATCCAAAGCCTGAAATTACCTTTACCATTTTCTACATGCAATGTTCAGAACCCAATTAAAACTAACCAGCGATTTGAAAAGAAAAAAAGAAATTCTAACCACAAATCTAGAGAAGAAAAAAGCAACAGACAGAAACAGATTCACAGCAGATCCAGATATTAAAGTTACCAAATACGGGGATTAGCAGGTGGTGAAATGGTTACATTGCTGGACTCCCACATAGTTGACTGCCATTCAAGTCTTGGACCTGGCAGCTTAAAATTTACACAGGGCTGGGACCAACAGTTAGCGTAATGGCTATGTTGCTGGACTCCCACGTAGTCGACCGCGGTTCGCTTCCGGACCCAGTGGCTTAAAACTCACGCCGGGCGCGTGTGTGTGCCCGCCCAAGATCCCTAGAGGAGAATGGAGGAGAAGGGATTGCGGTGTGGCCATCCCCCCTGGGGGGTGATTTCTCGCTTTCTGTCTCTCTGCCTCTGTCTGGTGAGCGCACGCCCACAATAGAAAACCCCCCAAAAAAAAAAAAAAAAAAAATTTACACAGGACCAATATGTGTGCATACCCAAAATCCCAAAAGGAGAATAGAGGAAAAGGGATTGTGGCATGGTCAGCCCCCTGGGGGGGAGGGGTTGATTTCTCACTTTCTGTCTCTCTGTCTCTTCAGTGAGCACATGTGCCTTACAGCAAAAATCTCTCTAAAAATAAAGTCATCAAATACATATATTTAAATAACTTTAATTAATTAGTATGTACTGGGTCATCAGAAAAGTCATAACGTACTTTTGCACAGAAAAATACATCATGATTCTTTTTTTTTTGGAGAGGTTTGTGCTATAGAGTGTGTGTACTCACCAGACAGCGAGAGACAAAGAGACAGAAAGCGAGAACTCACCTCCCCGGGGGGATGGCCATGCCGCAATCCCTTCTCCATTTTCCTCTCGGGATCTTGGGCATGCACATACATGCACCTGGCATGAGTTTAAGCCACCAGGCCCGGGACTCAAACCGTGGTTGATTACATGGGAGTCCAGCGATGTAGCCATTATGCCATCTGCTGGTCCCTACATCATGATTTTTTGATAACCCAGCATTTTAAAAATTAGATGACAAGATGGAAGAATTCAGTAGAAGACAAATTATTTTTAGGGCCAGCCAGGTGGTGTGGTGGTTAAGGCGGCTGGATCCCAATGGCCAACTGTGTGGTTCAAGTCCCAGACTCAGCGGCTTGGAAAGTACACTGGTGATGTGTTCATGCATGTCCCAAATACCCAGTGAATGGAGAAGAGACTGAAGGTGGCTGTCACCCTGGATGGAAAGGGTTGATTTTTTTTTTTTTTTTTTTTTTTTTTGTAGAGGTTTTTGCTATAGGATGCGTGCGCTTGCCAGACAGACAGAAAATGAGAAATCATCCCCCAGGGGGGATGACTACGCCACAATCCCTTCTCCTCCCGGGATCCTGGGCACGTATGCACACGTGCCTGGCGTGAGTTTTAAGCCACCGGGTCTGGGATATGAACCGCGGTTGACTACATGGGAGTCCAGTAACATAGCCATTACACTAACTGCTGGTCCTGGAAAGGAGTGATTATTCCCTCTCTCACTCTCTCTCTCTCTAGTATATTTGCCCTAAAGCAAAAAAAAAAAAAAAGTGACAATGGGAATTCTAGAGATAAAACAAACAATATCTGAAAATAAGACTTCAAGGAGTGAGTTTAACAGCAAATTAGATAAAGCTGATGAGAACAGCAGTGAACTGGAAGATAGGTTTAAAAAAATCCAGCAGGACAAATGGAGGCATAAGAGTGGAAAATAGTGTAGCAAACATGAGAAACATGAAAAAAAAAAGTTTAATATAATTTTAGTTCAGAACAAAAGGAGAGACTAGAGTAGAAACAATGGCTGAAGAGAGAACAGCTCAGACTTTCTCAAAACCAACTGAAGATTCAAGAAGGGCAAACATCCCTAAAATGTATCAGTAAAACTGCTGAAACCAAAGACACAAACAAAATCTTAAAAGCAGCCAGAGGGTCCAGCAGTTAGCGTAAAGGCTATGTCGCTGGACTCCCATGTAGTCGACAGCGGTTGGAATCCCAGATCCAGTGGCTTAAACTCAAGATCCCGAGAGGAGAATGGAGGAGAAGGGACTGCAGCATGGTCTTCCCCCCGGGGTGATTTCTTGCTTTCTGTCTCTGTGTCTCTCTCTGCCTTTTGGGTGAGTGCATACACCCTATAGCAAAAACCTCCCATACACCCTAAAAAAAAACCCTCTCCCAAAAAAAAAAAAAAAAAAAAGGCAGCCAGAAAGGGACCAGTAGATGGCATAATAGTTACATTGCTGGACTCCCACATTGTCAACTACAGTTTGAGTTCCAGACCCTGATTTAATCTCATGCCCAGCACGTGTGCGAGCATGCCCAAGATCCCTATAGGAGAATGGAGGAGAAGAGATTGCAGCATGGCCATCCCCACTCAAGGTGTGATCTCTCTCTCTCTCTCTCTCTCTCTCCCTCTCTCTCTCTCTCTCTCCCTCCCTCCCTCCCTCCCTCTTTCTTCTGGGAACGCACATCTCTTTAAGAAGAAAAAAAAAAAAGGCAGCCAGAAAATAAATTCAAGCAACCAGCAGATGGTGTAATGGTAACGTCACTGGACTCCTACATAGCTGAGCATGGTTCAAGTCCCGAACCGGTAGTTTAAAACTCACACCAGGTATGTGTGTGTGTGCGCGTGTACCAAAAGTCCCAAGAAGAGAATGGTGGAGAAGAGATTATGGCATGGCCATCCCCCTGGGAGTGATTTCTCACTTTCTGTCTTCCTGTTTCTCTTTATCTCTCTGGCAAGAACATACATTCTATAGCAAAATATCTCTCCAAAAACTAAATAAATTTATTTTTAGATAAAACTAAACTATGGGGACCAGCAGTTAGCATAATGGCTATGTCGCTGGACTCCCACGTAGTCAACCGTGGTTCAAGTTCCGGACCCAGTGGCTTAAACTCACGCCAGGCGTGTGTGCGTGCATACCTAAGATCCTGAGAGGAGAATGGAGGAGAAGGGATTGCGGTGTGGCCATCCCCCCTGGGGGGTGATTTCTCGCTTTCTATCTCTCTGTCTCTCTCTCTCTCTCTCTCTCTGGCGAGCGCACGCACCCTATAGCAAACCTCTCAAAAAAAAAAAAAAAACTAAACTGTGGGTTTTATTTTTGTTTTTTGGGGGAGTAGAGGTCCTCTCTCCTTCTAACTCCCTCCTAAACCCTAGGGATGCAGTGTAGATGGTTTAACTTTTTCTTTAAAAGCAAGAAATTATTGGCACCAGCAGTTGGCAAATGGCTATGTTGCTGGATTCCCATGTAGTCGACCACGGTTCAAGTCCTGGACTCGGTGGCTTAAACTCACACTGGGCATGTGAGCGTGCATGCCCAAGATCCCGAGAGGATTGGGATTGAGGCGGGGCCATCCCCCCCACCCCGGGGGGTGATTTCTTGCTTTCTGTTTCTCTGTCTCTGTCTTTCTGGCAAGCACATATCCCCTATAGCAAAAACCTGCTCCCCACCCCCCCCAAAAAAGCAAGAAATTATTATTTAAAAGTTTATGGGCCAGCAGGTGAAATGGTGGTTAAAGGCACTGGATTCCCGCTGCAGCTGGAGTCCTGGACCTGACAGCTTGCTTTCTTGCTTTGCCTTTCTTTCGTTTGTGCGTGCTCTCTCTCTCTCGCTCTCTCTCTCTCTCTTTCTCTGGTCAAATTAAAAAATATTAATAGTAACAAACAGACTTAAATAAATAAATAATTCTTTTTACAAAAAAACTTTAAGACATCCATTATTTCTAGAGAGGATGAATGAAGTGTGATCAGAAAGGGAGACACAGGAACTTCATTGATTTTGGCCAAGTTTAATTTCTTAATCTGAATGGTACTTGCCCGGGTGTTGCCTCATAATCACTCATTCAACTATGCATGTATGGGGCCAGCTGGTGGTGTGGTTAAGGTGTGGTGTGGTTAAGGCAGCTGGATACCAAATGACGGACAGTTCGAGTCCCAGACCTGGTGGCTTGAAAAACAAGGGGTGTGTGTGTGTGTGTGTGTGCATGCACACACACCCAAAATCCCGAAAGGAGAGTGGAGAAAGTGATTGCAGGGTGGCCATACTCCACACTCTTGATCTTCCTCTCTCTCCTCTCTCCATGTCTTTCTGGTGAGTGCATGCAGTCTAGAGCAAATTAAACAAGAAAAAGAAAAAAGACATGTTAAATGTACTTTTCTGTGTACACTTATATTGCATGCTTAAAGAAGAAAGAGTTACAGGACCAGCAGTTAGCATAATGGCTATGTTGCTGAACTCCCAAGTAGTTGACTGCAGTTCGAGTCCTGGACCCGGTGCCTTAAACTCACGCTGGGCGTGTGTGTGTGTGTGCCCAAGATCCTGAGAGGAGAATGGAGGAGAAGGGATTGCGGTGTGGCCATCCCCCCTGGGGGGGGGGGGGATCTCACTTTCTGTCTCTTTGTCTCTCTCTCTCTCTGTCTTTCTGGCAAGCGCACGCGCCCTATAGCAAAAAGCTCTCCAAGGGAAAACAAAAAAAGAAGAAAGAGCTAAATAGTGCCTTTTGGAATATGTTTTACAAGTGATAGTGTTGGTTTTTCCTTAGAGATGGCTTGATGACAGAAAATACTTTCTGAAGAAATATTTTTCATTTTGGTAGTTTCATTAGCATTATCATTCTGACCTGTAGAAGCTTTTCCCTAGGACTTAGAAATATCTACTTCTTGTGGATCACAAAAATGAAGAAATTTGACCAGCAGTATTTTCAAAAGTATGAGAACCATTGGTGAAAAAAAAATGACTACCAAATATAATTGTAGAACTAATAGAAACATATGCTATAGATAAAGAATAATATTTTGTGGTGAGTGGGTGTGAAATTTTGATCTTTTTGTCACCGAAATATGTTGATTTTAGTATCTGCCTAAGAGCTATTTATTTTAAAAAAAAAACAGATTTTAATGCATAATACATTTTTGTTGTTGTTAGTTAAACTTGCATAATTAGTCCCCTATTCTTTTTCAAAGCAGCAGGAAACTGATTTTATATAATAATCCTTCAAGCTCTATATGTAAACAGACCATTTGAGCCTGTGAAACAATGAGTCACAGCGTAGCTAGGGCTTTCTTATTTCTGAATTTGACCTGGCTCCAAGTCAACCCCATTCCTTGGGGTTGTCCCATTCTGAGTTTGCCCAACTCATATGGCTCTGGTAATAAAGTCAAGCTCTCCTTCCAATACTCCACTTGGGTTGGGGCAGTTGATCATAAAAAGGAAAAAGGTAGAAAATGAGAGTATTTAGGGAGCTAGTTCAGAGAGTTAGAGTGGTGTACATCACAAGGGTGATCAGACCTAGGGAGTTCCCAGACTCTTAGATTCGTGTTGAGAATACCTTACAATGTCAAAGAACAAATTCTTCACAGGTTTTTCTCCTGGCCCTGTGTAATAATTCAACTATAATTTCATGAAGTCGACTATAATCATAGTTATTTTGCTTCTACTCCTCAACATAGAGTACTGCTCTCACTGTGAAGAATATTCCCTGAGCTTCCTCTACCATTTGGCTAGTTTTAATCTGCTTCCATTACCTATATAAGTAAGAATCCGCTAAACTTCCTGCAACCATCTTCGGTATTCTGAGAAAGATGTTTTGTAAACAAAAGTTGATTGTAAGAACACGAACACACCAGATTTACTAAGAGTAGACGCCTTGTACACTAGTCTCATGGTTCCCAAATGCAAGTTCTCAGATTTGCTCCAGGGACAGAGTTGGCACCAGTTCCCATCAAAAATGCTGCCCTTGTGCTGAACCATTCTTTAGCCTACAATTATGGTCTTTGAAATTTACATGAGAAGAGAGTTTTCCCTTTTATGAAAATGAAATTTCTAAGAAACTGTGATGTTGTAACTCCTGATAAGTTGTGATTGATATGGCATGTGTCCTGCTATTTTCTTAGGGCTGCCTCTCCTTTCTTAGCTAACTGCCTATCACAGTTTTTAGTGGTCTCAAGTTCCCCCCCAAATATATACATGTGTGTGTGTATGTGTGTGTATATATATATATACACACACACACACACACACACACATATATATATATGTATATATTGGAGAGGTTTTCCTATTGGGCACATGGGCTCACCAGAAAGACAGAGAGACAGAGAAACAGAAAGCAAGAAATCACCCCCCGGGGGGGGATGGCCACACCGCAATCCCTTCTCCTCCATTCTCCTCTCGGGATCTTGGGCACACACGCACACGTGCCCGCCATGAGTTTAAGCCACCGGGTCCGGGACTCGAACCGTGGTCAACTACATGGGAGTCCAGCGACATAGCCATTACACAAAATGCTGGTCCCCTCCCCCCCAGTATTTTTTGAACTATTATCAGTCTGTGAAATCTAGAACTTTGAGAACCATACTTTCCAGATTTCTTCTTAATCCTGTGGCTTTTATTGTAGAATCATAGCATATTAAATCAGCTATTGTCCATTGTCACCCTCCTTAACTAACACTACTGTGTTTGACATAGTCAGTCACCTCTTCTTCCTAAAGTTCCCTTTAATGAGTAGACTTCTGAGGAACAAAACAAAACAAACACGGAACTTGGTTTTCCCCTTCATTGCTCCTCTATTGCTTTCCTTCTTGGCACTGCTGTGTATTCCACCAAGCGAAAAGTCCAAAGTGTGGGCATTCCTCAAGACACTTTGTTTTTCTCTTTTTCCACTCATTCCTTCTGGGAACTTCTGTCTTCAGAATGTAATTATCACTCGATGCTGATGACTTTCAACACTTTAGATCTGAGAGCTCCAAGAGTCTACAAGCCATCTGCACTAGGACGGCCCACCCTCAACTCAAATGTTCCGTCTTCCACACTGAACTCATTTTGTTCTCCACCAAACCAGCTTACCCTTGCAAATTTCCAGTTTCCATCAAGCATTTTACTGGCACTCGAAACCCCATTGTTCTTTTACCCTTCTTCTCTTTCTTCTAAATCCAGTTGCCCCTCAAGTCCTTTTGTGCTATTTTTCAAAATCTCAGTGCAAAAACTTTGGAGAAGAAAAGACATTTATTTGATTTGAGGCTCTGGCACTTGATAGTTTTGAGACCTTTGGACAAACTTCTCTGTGTCTTTGTAAAATGTGGCCAATAATATCTAACCTACTGGAAAATATTAGTTTGTTCTTTTCTCCATTCTTTTTTCTTTTTTAATCACCTCACTTGAGGCCCTCATGGTCTGACTCCCAAAACTGCCACTTAGCTGAATTCCCTACTTCCAGTCTTCCTTTACTTCAGGCTACCCTGTGCACCACAACCTCGTTAATATTCATGGAATAAAATCAGTCACGTCACTCCAGTTCCCTACAGCTGTCAGTGGCGCAGCACTTCCCTATGGGATAAAGTCACACACTATTCTATTTTCTCTCCAAAAATCTCCTTACTTCAGTAAAATGGTTCTTACTAACCCCTTTCAAGCTTATGCATAGAATGCATCTCCAGCCTGGAAAGTACTTCCCTGTCCATTCAAATTCACCCTTCAAGTTACCCCTCCAATAAGTCTTCTCTACCTATTCCAAAGACTGGTTTTCAAGTTTCTGTAGGACTTGATTCTACTCATTTCAGTACATAATTATATGTGTCCTTCCATGGCTCAGCTACTTAATGTATGGATGAATTATCATTTCAACTAAGAGAGCAGGCTTGCTTCTGGTGAGTCACACATCCTTTGGCAAAAATTTTTTAAAAGCAAGAATATAAAATTTGGGGGACCAGCAGTTAGTGTAATGGCTATGTCACTGGACTACCATGTAGTTGATTGTGGTTCGAGTCCCAGACCCTGTGGTTTAAACTCATGCCAGGCATCCCAAGAGGAGAATGGAGAAGAAGGGATTGAGGCATGGCCATCCTCCCGTGGGTGGGGGGTGGGGGGTGATTTCTCGCTTTTGGTCCCTCTCTTTCTGGCGAGTGCACGTGCCCTATAGCAAAAATCTCTCCAAAAAAAAATATAAAATTTTGCAAATGATGTTGAAGTCTATTGTACCTCTCCCTGATCCCATTCCTGCCCTCTTTCACAAATGATATCCATTTACATATGTCCTTACTATCAGTGTTGTTTTTTTTTTTTTTTTAAGAGGATTTTACTATAGGGTGCGTGTACTCACCGGAAAGACAGAGAGAGACAGAGAGACAGAAAGCGAGAAATCACCCCCCCGGGGGGATGGCCACATCACAATCCCTTCTCCTCCATTCTCTCGGGATCTTGGGCATGCACGCACACACTCCCGGTGTGAGTTTAAGCCACCAAGTCTGGGACTCGAACCATGGTCTACTACATGGGAGTTCAGCGACATAGCCATTATGCCAACTGCTGGTCCCTTTTAAAATTTTTTTTTGCCACCAATGCTTTTAAAACTTCAATGACTCACATGTGACCATGGATGCTTTTTTGTGTGTTTTTTTTTTCATTTCATGTAGATATTTATGCCATGTCTATTCATCTACTAATTGCTATTTTCAACTTAATAGATATTTCAGATCTACTTACACTGATAAGATAAAAGGAAGGTTTAATAATTTTACTGTCCACAAGGCTCCACTATATGACTGTACCATAAGGTACTTATCTATTCCCATATTGATGATATTTGTTTCCAGTTGTTTGCTATCACAAGCAATATTGCAATGAGCATTCTATCGTATATGAGGCATCCTACGTCAAAGCCACTAAGACCACACATAATGTCTGTAATTCCTAAGCAATGGTTTTCGTGTGTTCCCTAATTTCTGAAGTTTTTAATATTTTAATCAGGCCTTAGGCTGTTCATAATTTTCTGCAGCTGACGTCACATATAAATACCATGGCCCAGTCTTCCAGTCTCCATCCAGATGCTTTTCCCTTTTTCCTGAAGCTTATCAAGCTCAAAATATTAATAAACACTGTCTTCCTCACCATCAATATACTATGGCTAATATCTAGTAATAATGTAGAAGTAAGAAGTAAGGAAACTATGTCTAGGTAACCATTTCTCCTCTCAGTCCAAAGTTCTTTGATGTCTGATCAGCCATCAGCAAAGAGTATTTACTGAACTCAGTAATATGAGACAGTGTTGTAGGCACTGGAAATTAAATGGTAAAACAGCAACTGCTCCCACTAAGCATGCGTTCTGATAGGAAAAGACAGGCGATAAATTAAAAAATAAGCAAACACAAGACATATCAATTAGCAACAAGTACTCCGATATTGAAATGTGGACTGAAAGAACGTAACCAGACAGGAGATGGTGTGCCTACTCTAGACCAGTGGGGCTCAACAGAACGCCCTGCCATGATGGAACAGTCTACTTCCGCACCTGAAATTTGCTTAATTCAAATGAAAAATGACATATTTGAATTGTATTTAATTTTTTTAAGAGAGATTTTTGCTATAGGGTGTGTGCCCTCACCAAAAAGACAGAAATAGACAAAAAGTGAGAAATTACCCCCTTAGAGAGTTGGCCATGATGCAATCCATTTCCATCCAGTCTCCTCTCAGGATTTTGGGCATGTATGCACACGCACCCCGTGTGAGTTTAAGCCATCAAGTTCGGGACTCGAACCATGGTCAACTATTGTGGGAGTCCAGCAGCGTAACCATTATGCCATCTGCTGGTCCCTAAATTGTATTTAATTTTAATTAATAGAAATATATATATATGTGTGAATAGCCACATGTGGATATGGCTACAAAACAGGGAGAGACGCTTGCCTACAATCACAATCATAGCAGCAGAAAAGATGAACCCAAAGAGTTTGGCCTAAGACTTTGTGCTCATAATGACTACCTCGCCCGGCCTTTACCGCGTATTGGTTGAAAGATGGGATCCTAAGAGGTTTTGCTGATTTGTTAGTTTGGTAATAGAGCCTGGTTTCATGTGGATGGAAACTTGTCAGTGGGAGGGAAAAACTGATGATACAGAAGAAAGGGTGCAAAAGGAGAATATTGAAAAGTGACAGAGAATAAGATCCAGAACACAAATGAAGGACTGGCCTTTGATGGAACAATTTTTTTTTTCATGATAGCATGTGCTAGAGAGAGACAGAGATACAGAGAGAAGCAGTCTAGACAGGGTTCCATCATGCCAAGATCTCCTTTCCGTAGCGTTCCAGCTTGTCAGGATACTGGGCACCCATGCAAACACCCGGCCTGTTTTCAGGCCAACCCAAGGATCTGAAACTACACTCAATCGTGGGGGTCCATAGTGTGCTGGACAAGGCCGGGCTGCAGTTAATTCATTCTTTTTTCTTTTTTTTATATATTCAACATCCTTGTTTATTTGTTCCTTATTATTCTATTTCACTTTATTTATTTATTTTAATATGACAAGATAGGTACAGAACAAGAATGAGAGAGAAAGAACACAGGAAAGCAAGCTGCCAGGTCTGGGACTTGAACTGCAGTTGGCCATGTGAGAGTCCAGCACCCTTAACCACCATGCCACCTGCTGGCCTCGATTCATTCATTCTTAGTAAGAACAGAGAGGAACTACAGGTGCTGAAATGGTAGATTTGGAGTTAGGACAATAAAGTTTCTGCTTGCTGCTCTGATTTTCTAAATGAAGCAAGACCATCAGGTGATAGATGGGCAAGGAAGGAAAGGTGCAGGAGCTCTGAGAAGAGGAAGAGGTAAGAGAGAAGCAATTTTGGAGAATGGTCATTGTAACAGAACAGTTTAACAATTTAGAATGGGCATTTGAGATTTATATCCTGAATTTTAAATGAATCCACTTAATCTTAACTCACATCATACTTAAGGATTAATTATTTCAATATTAAAAATCAAAACTATAAAACTTTTCAAGAAAATAAATAATATCTTCATGACTTTGGGTAAATATAATTCTTTTTTTTTTTTAAGAGAGAGATTTTGCTGTAGGGCATGTGTGCTCACCGGAGATAGAGAGAGAGACAGAGAGACAGAAAGTGAGAAATCATACCCCAGGGGGATGACAATGCCACAATCCCTTCTCCTCCATTCTCTTCTGGATTTTGGACACACATGCACACATGCCTAGCATGAGTTTTAAGCCACCAGGTCTGGGATCTGAACCATGGTCAACTATATGGGAGCCCAGTGACTTAACCATTATACCATCTGTTGGTCCCAAATATAATTCTTCAATAAGAAATTTAAAAAACCACAACCAACCATAAAGGAAGGAATGATAAATTTAAATACATTAAATACTTCGGGGCTGGCTCTGTGGCCTAGTGGTTAAGGGAGCTAGATCCCACATGACCAACCATGTAGCTTAAAAAACACGGCAGGCACATATGTGTGCATGCTCCAAATCACGACAAGATGGAGAAATGGTGGAGAGGGAACTACAGCATGACCATGCCCCACTGGGTGACGTTTTCTGCTTCTACTTCTCTCTCTGGTGAATGAATGAATGCATGTACCTTCTCATAAATTTTTATTAAGAACTTTTATTCAAACATGATTTTAAAAGTGAAAAAAGCCACAAATTAGAAAAAGGTATATTTAGCACATAATACCTAAACAGTATTATAATCTAGAATTTAAAAAACCTCTACAAGTCTATTAAACTCATCCCAATAAAGGAAGATAAGCAAAAAGACATAAGTATTTCACAGAACAAGAAATATGAATGACCAAGAAACACTAAAACATGCTCAAATTCATGATTATTTATGGTAATCAGAGAAATTTAAATTAAAACTTCATTGAAATATAATTTTATACCCATAGATTGGCAACTTTTTTTTTAAAGAGATTTTGGCTATGGGATATGAGTGCTTGCCAGTGATACAGAGACAGAAAGCAAGAAGCTATCCCCCAGGAGTTATGGCCATGCCGCAGTCGCTCTCCTCCATTCTACTCTTGGGATTTGGGCACACATGTGCCCAGTGTGAGTTTCAAGCCATTGGGTCTGGAACTCAAACCACAGTCAACCACATGGGAGTCCCACATCTTAACCATGATGCCACCTGCTGGCCCCAGATTGGCAGCATTTTTAAAGTGTGACAATATAAACAAAGGATGAGGATATGGAGCATTGAAAGTGCTCATACACAGGTGATGGAATGGTAAAAGAACAAGCAACTGAAGACTGTGTGCATTCTAATTTCACTTATACTACAGTTAAATGAAAAAAAAATGTCTTTGGGCCCAGCCACAGTGCCATACTCTGTAAAGCTGGATCCACATGAAAGATTGGGGTTCAGTTCCTGGGTTCACTGGTACACGCTGGGAGCATGCCCATGACTCTGGTTGGCTGGGAAGGCTGAAGGAAGGATTGCAGCATGAGACCCTGGTGAGGGTATCTCTCTTTTCCCTCTCTCTCTAGAAATGAAAGGATAAAAGCTATTTAGTTGCTAACGTAAGCCATTTCCTATGAACAAGTAAAGAGAACTCAGAGTTTCATGCTAAGAATCATGAAAACCATTCCCAGAGAACGAGATTAGGCAGACTTTAAAGAATAGGTGGCCTGTGCCTCAGCGAGATTTCGGGATTGTTTGGATGAGTGCCTACACTGTGTCCCGCCCCCTCTCATGTAAACGTTTCCTGCACTTACGGCATCCCTGCATCTCATTGCATCTCGGAAGGGCAAAGAGAAAATAAATGTGTCTCTTACACTCAGAGTCTTCATGTTAAGGGAAACTACACTCAAGGTGTGTTTCCCAACGGACTGTACCTGACGCTGATTAGACAGCAAGATCCTGCTCCGACTTGTTGAAATAAAAGGATCTTTGGAGATCTTAGGAGGGCTCAAATGTGATTTTGCATACATCAGAGATGTGAACTGTGGTGGCAGCAGCAGGAAGACAGTGGATGAAAGTCACAGACAGCAGCACCATGCTGGGTCCATGGCCTGGTAGTTAAAGCAATGGATCCCACAAGGCCAACTGCACAAGCCCCAGACCCAGCAGCTTTAGAAACACACCAGGTATGGGTATACGTGCAGGTATGCCCCAAATCCCAACAGGATGGCGAAATGGGAGAGAAGGGACTGTGGTATGACGATTCCCCATGGAGGTACTTGCGAGCTTGCTCTCTTTATCTAGTGAGCACACATGCCCTCTGGCAAAAAAAAAATATATATATTTTTGGAGAGGTTTTTGCTATAGGGTGCGCGCACTCGCCAGAAAGACAGAGAGAGACAGAGAGATACAGAAAGTGAGAAATCACCCCCCAGGGGGGATGGCCACACCACAATCCCTTCTCCTCCATTCTCCTCTCGGGATCTTGGGCGTGCACGCACATGCACCCGGTGTGAGTTTAAGCCACCAGGTCTGGGGCTCAAACTGTGGTCAGCCACATGGGAGTCCAGTGACATAGCCATTATGTCATCTGCTGGTCCCTCAAAAATTTTTTTTAAAATAAGTAGCTCAGGGCCAGCCCTGGGGCATAGCAGTAATGTGCTGCTTATGAGAAGTCAGATCCCAGATGGTGCTCGCAGTTCAAAATCTTGACTTATTCCGCTTAAAAATATCAGGCCATGGGGCCAACAGATGGCATAGCTGTTTCATCACTGGACTCCCACATGGCTGACTACAGTTTGAGTCCTAGATACAGTGGCTTGTAATTCATGCCAGGTGCATGTGTGTGTGTCCAAGATCCTGGGAGGAGAATGGAAGTGAAGGGATTGTAGCATGGTCATTTCCCCTGAGGCGTGATTTCTCACTTTCCCTCTCACTGTTTCTGTCTCTCTCTCTCTCTCTGGGAGAACACACATGGTCAATCTCTACAGAGAAAAATGCTGGGCCAGGCACACGTGCCTAGTAACCAACAGGCTGGAGATCAGTTCCTTCTCTATTTACAAATGTATGTTTGTTTGTTTCACATCAAAAGGTAGAGTCTAATTCCTTTCCCCTTTAATTTGGGCTCACTTAAGTAACTTGCCTTGACCAATAGAATGCAGTGAAAAATGAAGGGACAGGCCTAGCAGATGGTGTGGTGGTTAAGGCACTGGACTCCCACATGGCCGACCACAGTTCAAGTCCCAGACCTAGCAGCTCGCTCTCTCACTTTCTTCCTCTCTCTGTCTCTCTCTGGTGTTGTGCCCTAAATCAAATTAGAAATAATAACAAGTAAAACTAAATAATTCTTTAAAAAAAAAAAAGTCTTGGAGTTTCTGCCTTATGTTGATTCCACATATTGGCTATTGTGAATAATGCTGCAATAAACATGAAAGTGCAGATGTGCTTATGAAATGGTGATTCTATTTTCTTTAATATACAGCAATTTTTTTTAAAGATGTTTGTTTTGGCGTAGGGAGAGACAGAGAGAGGGAAAGTGAGAATCTGAGTGAGATGCAGGGATACCATCCCATGGGGCATGGCTATGCTGCAATTCCATCTCCATTTTCCTCTCGGGATTTTGGACATGCATGCATATGTACCCAGCATGATTTTCAAGCTGCTGGGTCTGGGACTTGAACTACATTCAGCCATGTGGGAGACCTGTGCCTTGACCACTATGCCACTTGCTGGCCCCTGGTAGTTTGATTTTTATTTTTGTTTCCCATAATGGTTGTACTAATTTACGTTCCAGGAAGTGTATAAGGGTTACCTTTTCTCTATATCCTTGTCAATACTTATACTGGGTCATCAGAAAAGTCATGACACATTTTTGCATAGAAAAATATAGAAAAAAATACATGATGACTTTTCAGACAACCCAATATTTTGTTTATTTTTAATAGCCATTCTAATAGGTATAAGGTAATATCTCATTGTGGTTTTTATTTATATTTCCCTGATTATTAATGATATTCAGCATTCAAAAAATATTTTCAAATATTTATTTCTATTGCTTCTTGATTTGACCAGAGAGAGACAGAGAGAGGAAGGGAAAGCAAGAAAGAAAGTCACCAGGTCTGGGACTCAAATCATGGTCGGCCATGTGGGAGTCCAGCACCTGAACCAACACTTCACCTGCTGCCCCTGAGCATTTTTCCATATGTCTTTTTTGAGACATTTTTTAAAAAAATTATTTTATTTATTTATTTTTAAATCTGATCAGAAAGGGACAGAGAGAGGGAGAAAGTGAGAAAGCAAGCTGCCAGGTCTGGGACTCAGCCACAGTGGGCCATGTGGAGTCCAGCACCTTTAACAACCATGCCACTTGCTGGCCCCTCTCTTGGCCATTTCTATGTTTCTTTTTGAGGAGTACCTATTGAGGTCCTTTGTCCATTTTTTAAAAATAATTTGGTTATTTGTTTTCTTACTATTGAATCATCTGAGTGCTTTATATATTTTGTTTATTAACTCTTTGTCAGATGTGTGGTTTGTAAATATTTTATTTTGTAAGTTGTTTCTTCACTCTGTTGATTGTGTCCCTGGCTGTGCAGAATTTTCGGTGTGATGAAATCCCACTTATGTGACTGGAATCCCTAGTAAAATTCCAACGGATAATAAATATGGTAGCATGTGAGCATGATGCGACAGAAGACTAATAAGGCAGCCAATATTGGGGTCACATCTTAGAAAAATGCTGAGGAGGTATTTGATCCTGTAACATGGTATTAAAGAGCTCTCCCTAATCTAAAACTGACTGATTAATAAGTATTTTCCCATAAAGTTGTTTAATAATTTTGAGTCATTGAACTTACTATTATCTGGCCTATTTCTCTCTAAATTATTTCAAAAGATATCATATGAAACAGTTAAAAATCTTGATAAAATCCATATTTTATATAGACATATATATATAGATATACTCAGATCTATATATAGAGAGAAACTTTTCTTAATAGCAACCCTGTCAAAAAAGTAATTATAATAGATTTATCTGACATGATATATATGTTCTTAGAATCATGCAGCCTCTGTGTGTGCTCAAAAATTACATCCTTTTCATTAATCATTCTATAATTTTGACAGGAATTATCCCATTTATGTGAGTGGATTCCTTAGTAAAATTCCAACAGATAATACGTCGGCTAATACAGAAATTATCATTAAGCTCACCAATAGTCGCCTCTTAGAAAATACCCGTTGCCGAGGGCTGGATAGTGGCACAGCAGCAAAATGTGATGCTTTGGAAGTCTGACCCACGTGGAAAGGTGCCCGGCTCACACCCAGACGCCCCAAGTACACTGGGCATACATGTGCCATGACCTGGGCAGGCGGAAGCTGGGGGTGGGTCACAGCATCAAGACCCAGTTGGAGTTGCTATCTCCCTCTGTCTCTCTAGCTCATGGAAGCAATGAAATAAATAAACTTTAAGAAATTATTCATTGCAAGGCCAGCAGATGGCATAGTGGTTGGGATGCTGGACTCCCACATGGTTGACCATGGTTGGAATCCTGGACCTGGCAGCTTGCTTTCTCACTTTCCCTCTCTCTGTTTCTGTGTGTCCCTCTGCTTAAATATAAAATAAATAAATACATAAATAAATGGCTGACTGACAACAACGATGAGTAAAATTTTTTAAAAATTCTTAAAAAATAATTATTAATTGCTCCCTGGAAGCCAAGGTACTTATTGAAACTCAGTTATGTTTAGAAAAGAACAGTAATCCAGAGTATTTCTGGCCTTCCATTGATGTCTCTTGTACACACCAGTGTACTGTATCATGATAACTCACATAGGTATGTGGCATGAGTTTGTACCTCAGGGGTGCTGCCTCCCACAAATTACTGACTGCTCTAAGGATCTTGCTTCTGTATGAATACGGTAGTATGCTAAGGATAGATGCCTTGGGGAACATCTAACTATGAAGTCTCTCGAGGATTTGACGCATCTGATACCAGCCAGTAGCGTGGCCTTACAAGGCGTTTTTCTTTTCTATTTTTCAAAGAAGTTTTCACCTTAGGGCACTGGAGAGAAGGAGAGAGAGACAGACAGTGAGGCAGAAAGTGAAAAATCACCCTCTGAGGGAGATGGCCATGCCAGAATCCCTTCTCCTCCAGGGATTCTGTCATGCATGCACACATGCCCAGTGTAAGTTTCTAGCCACCAGGTGCAGGACTCGAATCACAGTTAACCATGTGGGAGTCCAACACCTTAACCACAGCACCATCCGCTGGCCCTGGCCTTACAAGGTTTTAAGACACTCATAGCGGTCGGTCAATTTTGTTTTCTTTTTATTTTTAAAGAGGTTTTTGCTTTAGAATGCATGTACTTGTTGGAGAGACAAAAACAAGAAATCACCCCCCAGGGGGATGGCCACATCACAATCCTTTCTCCTCCATTCTCCTCTCAGGATGTGGAGCATGCACACACATGCCTGGCATGAATTTCAGGTTGCTGAGTCTGGGACTTGAACTGTGATCAGCTATGTGGGAGTCCAGCACCCTAACCACCATGCCACCAGCTGGACCTGTAGTTTTGTTTTGTTTTGTTTTGTTTTAAGATCGGAGAAATTTTGAAAATTTAAAGTGACAAGAACTAGTAGTTTGTGAGTACAGTAGTATTGCAGAAATTTAAATGTGCATTTGGGAAAGGGGCGGGTGTAACTAAAACTGCTGATTTAAGAAAAAAGAATTAATTCTGAAATAAAGCTGGAAAGGCAGAATCAGGGCAAATATATTTCTTAGTATAAGAATAGATGTCTGGACATGATGACCAATTCAGAAATTTAAATGAAATATGAATAAAGGGGGAAAGAGAGTTGGCAAGGAGGACAGGAATTTCCCTGGATGTCTGGGGCTTCCTTCCTATTAGTACACAGACCCTGGTATCCTTTTCCTTACATCTCTTATTACTTTCTGAAGATAAACTATTTCAAACGGTTTGGCTCTGTGAGGGGTAGGATGAATAAACATGTTCTTCCAGCTCTAACAAAGGTATAGAGACTGTGGGAACTGAATCGCCACTGCAAAAAATGAAGAGAATTCCATAAAGTAGTGAGCTCTGAAAGGGGTGCTTAGTACCTCTGAATGGCTGGGTTTATTTTAGGTGCTGGTGCAAACCTTTATGAAAGTACACGCATCAGCTATGATAGGATGGCTCACCGGTGACAGCCCATTTCCACGTCCCTCCTAATTTTACAGAGGTCATAGGACACACGAATGTATAGACAAACAAATCGTTTTTCTCCACTCTCCCTTTCTAGCGTGTGTGCATCGGGTGTGCATGTGTGTGCTGTAAACTAAGAACTGGCACATTCTTTGATATTTAAGTTATTGGACATGGTACAACAGAGAAAATAGATTCTTATTGTTCGCTCTGTAATGCATTCAACAAGAAGTCATTAAACTTTTAAAAAAACATACTAGACGCCAAGTAGGATGGGAGATGGTGAAGCTAGAATGATGAGCATGACAAAGTTCCAGTCTCAAGGAACTCATAATTTATTCTGAAAAGCACAGCAGTACTCAACGCTGTGAATATTAGAAGAACAGTGAGAGAGCTCTGTACTGGGAAGAAGGAAAGAAAGATTTACAAAAACAGTGACCACTAAACTCTAGCTCCTGAAGAAAGGAATTAGAGTTCACCATATAGACAAGAGAGGTTTTAGCTTTTGGGAAAACTGGAGTCAAGCTGAATTTGTCAAAGCAGTGAAATAATTTTCAGTTCTTGCTAACTTACTGACACAGACTGTCGAAGACACCACGGTAGATCAACAGGGGGATCATTCATTTCCTGCATTACTGAAGCGGCTACGCTAAAGAAATTTTTATGTGTCTTTTTCACCAAAGATAATACTGCTACCTGACCTTCTTTATATATTAAGACAGCATTTGAGATATCTGTCATTGACGCCAGGTCCCTCTGCATACACAGGTACAAATCACTGACAGAAAAACTATTGGCGAATGAAGAAGAAATGTAGAAATCATCTCTCATTCCTTTTTCATTCCACTGACTCTGAAAAGTTCTGAAACTGGCCTGCAGCTGTTTTTGGACAACTATAATACATCCTACACAAAAAAGTTAGAATCCCAATCAATCAAAATGACATTTTCCTATAATGAAAAGAAAATGCAAACAGGCTAACAACCCAGCAATTTGGTAAAGTAAATTATGGTGTATCAACAGGACATAAAATTATTCAGCCTCTAAAATGATCATTAAGATGATTATCTATGGCATGTGGGAAAAGGAAATGCAAAATAATTTGCATATTATCATTGCTATAAAATGAAAATACTTGCAAAAATGTGACTTAGAAATAACAAAAAATTTTAGATAGTTTCAGTGAGGAAATATTAGGAATATTTCTTTTTAAATTTTTAATGATATTGATGGCTCTTTTTTCTTTTTCTTTTTTAAATTTGCTATAGGGTGCATACACTTTCTGGGAAAAGACAGAGAGAGGGAGAGTGAGAAATCACCCCTGGGGGGGAGGGTATGGCCACACTGTAATCCCTCCTCCTTCACTCTCCTCTTAGGATTTTGGGCATGTATGCACACATGTCTAGTGTGTCTTTAAACAGCCAGGTCCAGGACTTGAACCATGCAGTCAACCATGTGGCATTCAGACACCTTAACCTTCATCAGACCTGTTGGCTCCAATGGCTCATTTTTTTAATATTAGAAGTCTGGTGTTTTCCAAAGAGTGGGCCAAGCATAGGGCCAGCTCCACAGCACAGCAGTAAAGCACTGCTTATGAGAAGCCAGAACCCGGAAGGCAATCATAGTTCAAATCCTCAGCTCAGCTAGGCTGAAAAAAACACCCCAGGCATATTCTTGAGTTTCCAAGATCCAACAGGCTGGAGGATGGGCGGACGAGGATCCTGGGGTGAGAAGACCCTGTAGAGGGTACTTACCTCTCACTCTCAGCCATGTGCGTGCACACACAGGCATGCACACAGCATTTTTTTTTTTTCCAAGATGCTGGAGCTGGAATTCGAACCATGGTCAGCTATGTGGGATCTGGCTCCCTTAACCACCAGGCAATGGGGCTGGCCCAAATTGCATTTTCTTTTAAGGGTTTCTTGTCACAGAATCATGCCTATTGTCTATATGAATTGTTGCAAACTCATCTTCCTACATGCTGAGGTTCTGATGAAATTATTCTAATTATTCTAATTTTCTTCCTCTGTGGTTTTTATTTTTATCTTTTGCCATTGGACACATACTTTTGCCAGAGAGAGAGAAAGACAGTGAGAGGGAAAGTGAGACACCACCCCCTCCCCACTCCCACCTGTCCCCCGAGGGAGGATGGCCACGTCACAATCCCTTGTCCTTCATTCTCCTTCTAGGATTCTGGGCACACACACACACACCCAGCGTGACTTTCAAGCCACCAGGTCCAGGACTCAAACTGTTGCCAGCCGCGTGGTAGTCCAGTGTTGTAACCACTACGCCATCTGCTGGCCCCCATCTGTGAGTATTTTTAAAAGGCAGTTTTGTTTTGTTTTTTTCTGTAGGGAGTGGCCGTATCTGAGCTAATGGTGGCCTTTAAAGATGGGCAGAGTACAGACTCTCTGACTTGGACAGATGCTGCACAGCTGGTGGAGGTTAAAGGAAATTATGTTTTAGCCAGAGAAGGTCAGGTAGGGCTTATTTAGACCAAGGGACACAAAATACTGTTGACTGCGTGGGAATCCAGCAACACCATCTGCTGGTCCCGAATCCTAATTTTTCACTAGGCCCATGTTGATGTTCATATAAGATATTTTCATCCTTACATTATTATAAACAAGCTTCAAAAAATACCATTAGCTTTATAGATTGATAAGAACACAGTATATATGGGACCAGCAGTTGGCGTAATGGCTATGTCCCTAAACTCCCATGTAGTCGACCGCAGGTCAAGTCCCAGACCCGGTGGCTTAAATTCACACCGGGTGCATGTGAATGCGTGCCCAAGATCCTGAGAAGAGAATGGGGGAGAAGAGATTGCAGTGTAGCCATCCCCCTGGGGGGGGGGTGATTTCTAGCTTTCTGTCTCTCTGTCTCTCTCTGTCTTTCTGGCAAAGTGCATGTGCCCTATAGCAAAAACCTCAAAAAAAAAAATACAGTATATGAATAACCATAGTGCATAAATAATTTTACATTCTCACTTTCTCACATACCATACACTTTGGAAGTTAAGAAACTCATTATTGATTCCACTATTGTAGATAGAGCAAAATAAATTCCCCCCTAATAACTCAAAGCTTGGGCCTAATGGATCAGAGAGCCAAACACCACATGGCCAACAACATAGTTCAAGTCCCAAACCTGGCAGCCTGAAAACACACCAGGTGTATGTGCATGCATGCCCCAAATCCCAACAAGATGGAGAAGAAGGGATTGTGGTACGACCACCTCCACTGGGGGTACTTTTTACTCTTTACCTTGCATCTCTTTCTCTGTGACAAGTGCACGGGTCCTCTGGCAAATTAAAAAATAACAATAATAGCTCTAATGTCATATGAAAGTGTCATTTTGATTCACTGTAATCCTAACCAAAATTGTCTAGACAAGTCTTCTAGCAGATTACAAAATTCTTCAGTCAATAAAATTAAAATATTGATATGAACATTTCTTATCCTTAGCAAACCATTTCTGTCAGTGGCAAACCAGTCCCATACCTAGAGTTGAGGGGAAAAGAAACGTAAGGTCATTAGCCCTGTTATAGTAAATGTGCAAGGTTATCACTTAAACTTATAGAAACATAACTGCTGATTCGAAGAATACATGCATTAATTGAAATACAAAGTACACTTCAAAGAGGTTGCACGTGGTACTTTTCTTCCTTAAGTTACCATTATTTCCCCATTACCAACACATTTTATCATTTTTGTTTAGTTTTGTTTTAGTTTAGCCAAAAGGCTCATGCACTCACTAGAGAGGGACAGAGAGAAAATGAGAAAGCATCTCCATGGAGCGCAGTCACGCTGTGCACCAGTGGTAGAGCTGGGCTGAGATCATAGGCTTCCTCCCTCTGAGCACACCCTTTTCCTCCATTTCTCCCTCCTTTCCAGACTTTGGGCATGCACACACATATGCCCAACATGTTTTTCAAGCTTCCAAGTCTGAGACTCAAATAAGAGTCAGCTATATGAAGTCCAGCCACCTTAACCACCATATCATAGACTAGCCCACTAATTTTATCTCATGGTCAAAATTTTGGTCTAGAGTATCAGTACTTATTGCATATTTGCTGCCTTAACATTCTGATAGGTAAGTCAAAAATCGTTCCTGAAACTGCTTTTATGCAAACAAGTCTTTGGGGGGAAAGTGCCATTTCATTACTGTCCTTCTCACCAACATTCTCTAAGAATTGACTGTCGAGAAGAAGGTTCCACATGGCTCCTGTGAACTAGGTATTGCAGGGCACAAGAGAAATGAAGAGTTTCTACTGATAATTGAGCCTCCAGCAAACAAGCTAGCGGCAGAAGAAGCCAGGCCTTCAGAAGGAGGTTCCACATGGCTCCTGTGAACTAGGTATTGCAGGGCACAAGAGAAATGAAGACTTTCTACGGATAATTGGGCCTCCAGCAACAAAGCTAGTGGGTTAAAATATTCCTCAATATCTACTGAATCTGCTGCAACAGCGATCACAACAGAACAGCAACGAGATTCTAGTTCACCTCTGTCTGCTTGCTCCTGAACATTCAGACTGAATTTCAAGAATTTGAAAGAAACACACCATCCATCAGATGACAAGAAATCACCTCCGGATCATGAGAAATATGGGAAAACAAGAAAATACCTCTCCTCTAAGGGAAAAGAGTAACTCTTCTTCTTCCACAAGCAGTTCAGTGAAAATCATGGAAATGTCTGATAAGGAATTTAGAGCATTCATAATGGCAAAGCTAACTGAGATGGAAGAGAAGAGAGATAATGAACTGTTAAAGAGAAAGGAGAAAGAAGTTGACGAGTTCCAGGAGATGAGGAAATTCTTGAAAGATCTAAAAGAGGAATTACACACTTTACAAAAGACTCAAACGGAACTGCTAGAGATGAAGACTATAATACAGGAAGTCAAAATCTCCCTTGAAAGTATTAAAAGCAGACTAGATCATTCAGAAAATAGAATCTCAGATATAGAAGAGAAAATGGAATGCCTGGAAAATCCACCATGAAGACTGAGAAAATGGCACAAAAATTTGAGAATAATATAGGAGAATTACTAGACACCATCAAATGTTCAAACATCCGGATAATTGGCATTCCAGAAGGTGAAGAGGTCCATAAGGGCATTGATAATCTATTCCATGAAATCTTGCAAGAAAACTTTCCAAACCTAGAGAGGCATTCGAAGATCCAGTCCCAAGAAATACAAAGGACCCCAAATAGAATCAACCCAAGAAGATCTTCTCCAAGACACATTATAGCCAGGTTGACCAGAACCACAGACAAAGACAAGATACTAAGATTGGCAAGAGAA